>NC_133450.1:166481608-167081608 GCF_048565385.1 Saimiri boliviensis
TCTGAAGCTAAAAGTAGTATCAGCTGGTTGTACTTTTAATTTCATAGGTATCCAAATGCAACAAAATGAAGTTCACTGGAATACACTCCTTAAATGAAGAGAACTCATAGTAAGGTTTTTAAAGCTCAGTCATATTTCTGAAATACCTATAGCAAAATATCTATTTTTTTTAACAAAAGCAAAGTATTTTCTAGAGAAGCTACTTCTTAAAGAATTGAACAAGTTTGTAAATAACTCAGCAATGATTAACCAATCCAATTTATACCTAAGGAAAGCAAATCTCTTTATTTAGAATACCGCAAGTAAATTACTCTCTTTAATTCATGTGCAGCATGTAAAAATGTACACTTACATTTAAGTACTTATTTGCTGGTTTCACAATAATTTTTTTCTAATGGGAATGACAGACATGTATTTTGATATTCACAGAAGAACAAATCTAACAGTAATAATAACTTGTTTTTAAAGTATTTAATTACTTCATTTAACTTATTCTTTCCACTAAAAAATAAGTATGTTAGGGTTTTTGTGGATTGTGCTGCCTTACTCAAACTTTTCTGGAGCCAGTGAATGAACATATTTCATACTCAGTTGAGAGATTTTTATCAGTACACTTAAAGGCAGCAGGGTGCATAATTAGGTATGCCTGCCATCTGCATAGCCCTCCAGGTGCAAAAGGCATTAACTTTATTTAATATTACCACAACATTAATTTTACTCCATTAATTTATGTCATTTGTCCTTTATTTCAAACTCAGATTGCCAAAACTAAAGCAATGGACACGATGACCCAATTCTGATTTTAGTGAAAGTCTTATACACAAAATCTTAAGCAACCTCCCTAGCTAAGAATATACTTAAGAACAGGAATTGACTGGCTGGCTTTCACATCTTAAAAAAAAAAGGAGTCCTAGAAACAAAATCTTGATTTTAGTTTTAATATTTTAGAGCTTTTTCCAAAGAGGAAGCATATCATAAGATCCTGATTTTAGGTGGCACTGACAAGGTACCAGGAAATATTGAATCACATAATTAGAAAGGTACAAAAATACCATTCAGTTCCTTTAAGTCCAGAAAAGAGTTTCCAAGGAGTTGCTGACACTATTCTAACAGTTGTGATTCTCCCTAACAGAGAGCAGGGTGCAGACCTACAGTTTCGAATCTTGGTGAACAATAGTATCTTTGCAGAATTTTGTTCCTTTGCTTTATGAACTTTTGCTCATATTTTGTATTTATGGCAAATGATACTGGTTTCCATTCAAAGTAATTAGATACTGTTTCTTCTGAGCAAATTTAACTTAAAAAATTAGTCTGCTTTAAAGAAAAATGTTTAGTAATTCATAGTACAGTTATATAAAGATACGAGAAACATCATGAAGGTTGTATGTAAAACAACTGAAACTTTGGAAAGTTTTGTATAAGCTGATTTGCATCCAACCTCCAAAGAAAAAGACATGATCACACAAAAATAAAAAATGAAGGTTATTTAAAGAAAGTATTGAATTTATATGACTCTGTCTTCTAAGATAAGTACAACAGCTCCTTTCATTCCTTGAAAGCTTATTCTATGCACGGTATTAATACTTTACATGTAGTTATCTCTTTAATTTCCTAAACAGGATAAATCTTTTAAGTTTTGCTGAATGGAATAAAGTACAATTAGGTGAATGAAGTTCAATGTAGTGGAACTCTGAATGCCAAATATTTTAAGGTAGATTCAGGTCAAAAATCATAATTTCCACTACATCAATAAGAAAATATATGAGAAGAAAAATTACATTTTCCAAAGATAACTGTGTTTGTTTCTGAAAATATGGATGTGAGGAGGAGGATGGGAGGAGAAAGGATCACAAAATACTCACACATGACACAACCTTCTCAAAAAGTGTCTTTTTTTTGAGTTAAGTGAACAAGTTGAAGCTTTCTCCTAGAAGCTGCCTGTGGCAGTCTTTTGATAGTACTACACTTTCAGAAATTTCAAATAACAACTTCAGTGAGGCAGTTCTGAGATCCTTACCATACATTTGTGCCCTGCTTGACACAATTCTGGCTATTACTGAACTTTCAGGATTTGACTATTAAAATTCTTAGACAAATAATTTTTTTTCTAAAATAGATTGAAATGAACAATTTTGAGGGAAATGAAATTTCAATACTACGCACATAAAAATCACCTGAAAAATACTTGCTTTCCCCAGTTTTCATGCTCTTATTTAGAACTTTTCTTGACACCAATTTTTTTTCCCTCTTAAGGTATTGGAGGCCAATCCTGCCTTAGAAATAACTCTCTTCAGAACAAAGTTAAGTTGAGAAACATCTTTGCCCAAATCAAATGCATTCCAGAATATCTATACCAGGGTTGCCAAAAGCAAGTGATGATAGTTTGACATTCCCATACCTAGACAAAAAAAAAAAAAAAAAAAAAAAAAAAAAAAAAAAAAAAAAAAAAAAAAAAAAAAAGCCTATTTATTGCTTGTCTCCCCAAACACATCCCTTCAACCTCTCTATTCACCTTGGGAATCTCAAAAGGGGGCACTAAATCATTGCATGGCATTATCAGACAATAAACTAGCTGACCAATTCTAAGGCGGTTTAGTACAGTACATCTCAGAGCAGTGAAGAGCTCCCTTTGCTTCTTCATATCGATCAGAATCTGCTTTGTCAAGATTCATAAAATGGGGGGGGGGGGAGCCTCTCCTCCTTTTTTCTCTTATTTTTCAAGAATTTTAATTTTTATGCTTCTAACTCACTCCATCACTGTTCTGCTAAGTAAATTCTACTGATTTGCTACATTACCTTGCTATTCCTGCTGCTTATATATGTATGTATAGATAAATATATAAATGAAATACTTTATTACTGTTATTATCCTTTTCGATAATAATAATCCTTTTGGATAGTACCAGAAATGTGTATTTCCCAGTTTGATTTAATCAAACACCTAATTATATTTATAGAACCTATTACAGGCAATCCAATGTCTTGGGTGGTACATGGCACTAACATTGTAATAAAACAAGTCTTGAATTAAACTCTTTGTTTAAGCACTTTCTTCTCTCACCACAGAGAACTACTATATTTCCAGAAAGAAATAATATAGCAAGCATAAGGCTTTGTTACTTATCCCCAGTGTTTATAAACCTATATTCTTTTCCTCTGAAACTTTACTTTCTTTGCTCCCTCCCTCCTTCTATTTTCTCTTTCACATGTTTGTCTTTGTTAATTAGCAGCCACTCATAATCTTTCCTGTTAGCCAGACATAATGACAGTAGCTCAGGACATTCAAATTATTATTATTATTATTTTTTTTTTAGATAAGGTTTTACTCCTGTCACTCAGGCTGGAGTGCAATGGTGCAATCTTGGCTCACTGCAAGCCCTGCCTTCCAGGCTTAAGTGATTCTCCTGCCTCAGCTTCCCAAGTAGCTGCCTGGCTAATTTTTTTTTTTTTTTTTTTTTTTTTTTTTTTTTTTTTTTTTTGTAGAGACAGGGTTTTATCATGTTGCTTAGGCTGGTCTCAAAATCCTGAGCTCAAGGGATCTGTTCACCTTGGCTTCTCAAAGTACTGGAAATATAGCCATAACCCACCACACCCAACCAACATTTAAGATACTCTATCAGTTTCCCAGTGCTTCAACAAAGTACCACAAACTGTGGCTTAAAACAACAGAAATTTATTTTCTCACAGTCTAGAGGCCAGAAGCCTGAATTCAAGGTGTCAATAAGCCAACCTCCTTCTGACGGCCCTGGGGAATAAAACATTCCTTGTCTCTTCCAGCTTTTGAGGGTCCCTTAGGTATTCCTTAGCTTGTTTGGGGTTATTTTGTTTTGCCTCCATCTTCATGGGCCTTCTTCCCAATGTCTGTGCCTTCACAATACCTACTTGCACAAAAACCAGTCATAAGATACAGCATACTTTAATCCAGCATGAACTTACAACATCTGCAAAGACCCCATTTCCAAAGGTCACGTTCTGAGGTGCCAAGTGGACATGAATTAGGTGGAGACACTGTTTTTGCTTTTATTTTGTTTTGTTTTTTGAGACATAGCCTCACTCTGTCGCCAGGCTGGAGTGCAGTGGCGTGATCTTGGCTCACTGCAACCTCCACCTCCCAGGTTCAAGCAATCCTCCTTACTCAGCCTCCCGAGTGGTTGGAACTACAGGCACAAGCCACCACACTCAGCTAATTTTTGTACTTTTAGTAGAGACAGGTTTCACCACATTGGCCAGGATGGTCTTGATCTCTTGACCTCATGATACGCCCACCTCGGCCTCCCAGAGTGCTGGAATTACAGATGTGAGCCACTGTGCCCCGCTGGGAGACACTATTTCAGCTAGTAAAGATATTGACTGGGCTGTTCTTCTTGGGAGCACTTAGACATATTATGAAACTTGAATGGGATTGGTTGGCTTTCTCCCACACAGTCTGGTATGAACATCCTCTACAAAACTTCTTTGCTTGCTCAAACTCAGATGGGAAGTTAGTTCATCTACCAGCAGCCTACCATTAAATAATGGGATATTTTGTTATGGAGAGCCACTAAGTGATGGCTAAGAAGCCAGATGTGTCACTGGGATACTAAAATGAATTTTGTTACATCAAGCACCTAAATTTACAATGACTGGTTAACAACTTTTGAGTTGGTGCAATATTTTTTTCCATTTGAGTTGGTGTAGTTTTTTCCATTCATTTTGTGTAACTAAGAATTGCTGAATTCTTATATTTTAGAACTAAATAAAAACTTTGTGATAAAATAACCTATCATTTTACAGATAAGATAAATCAGAGGGAAATGCACGTTTGTTCTAATTTGGTACAAAAGTAAAACAAAGTTCCCCTCATTCCTTGTTCAGTGTTCAAGTTGGACTTGTCATGTTTATTAATACAAATAATTTTCATTACAATTTTGTCCATGTGAATACACTTTAATAGTTCTCGACCACACTAAAGAGCAACTTATAATATTAGTGCATTAGCAGCACCTGAGAAAAACATATACAGGCAGGATACTTCTCTTTCTACAATGTCATCTCCCTCTAATCCATGAAGAGTCTATGAATCTCTAGTGCTAGAAAAAATTGTGGAGGTAAAAAATATTGAGCTTTCCATAATGACGTTGTCCAAAGTTCCTTTAGCTGTAACTATGGACACCATATGTGCAGTCAGACATGATAAAAACCAATTTTAAGTTGTAAATCTTGAACAGTATATAACAAAGCTTTTCCACAGTAGAAGGAACAACAAAAAAATACGCCTGCTGCTTCTTTATTTGTGCACCACTGAAACTTCTTATTTATTCACTTTAATTCTGCATTTACACAAGAATGCAGCAATAAAATATCTGTACACTACTTCTGCTACAAATATAGATAATATTTAAAGTGACTTTATATATTCTAATGTAGGAGTTTCACGCTCTAAAATGGGAATGAACACATGATAATTCCTCACCAGTTGTCTCAATAAACAGCTCCATCTGTTTCCCTTAGTCTTAAACTATTGTATTATAAGATGTTAATATAAGGCAATGAAATGAAGTTATGCTAATCCCCTTAATTTTTCTATCAATTTACTAATGGCATACAAACAGAATAATTACTACCACATTGTTTGTTTTTTGTCATTAAGATTAATACTAATTGAAAACCAATTGCACAGCACACTAACACATTTTTAATGTTGCATCAGTTGTTAAAACCAGCATTAAAAGTTCTGGGACTCTTCTATGTTCCTCTGTGGCGAGCAGCATGGTTGCTTTCTAGATAAACCACAGTCAACACGGGGTGGCATCATCATTTACTTACAGCAACATGAAAATATTTTATAACAGGTCAAAAATAAAAACAAAAATGAAGATGTGCATTAAATATAATTTCTTTACAAAATTTAGGGACACTGCTTCATATATTTGCTATTTATTCAATGCAATGTAGAAACCAATTTTAGCAGGAAAAATATAAATGCCTATTAGAGGTGGGGAGATGAAATGTTTTTATAATACTGTGTTGAAGAGTTTAAAATACTGACAGTATTTTTAAAGATTTTCAAAACTTTTTTCTTCTTTTTTTAGTTTGGGGTGGGGAGAAGAGGTAGATTGCCAAATAGGCATTTTTAAACTCCCGAGATTTTCTTCTTTATGTTTTCATTTTTCATCCCAATTTACTGAAGCCAGTTTTCTTTGGTTAGCTTTAGAATTATCTTTCTTTATACTAACCAGCTTAGCATCTAACAATTCTTGCCCACGTGACTACAAAACATTAGATATCTTCACAAATAAAAAGCAGATTCACCTATGCAAATATTCCTTCTCTTTGAATTTACGTTCACAAAATGCAAGGAGAAAAAGAAAAATAACGTTAGGTTGTCAGTTAGAAAAGCATTTCTACATGGGAAAAACAAATTTAAATGTTATTTTCCCCCTATGGTTCTGTAGAACCGGCTGAACACAGCATAGAAAAAGTCAGGACCAGTCCCCCTTCTCTTTACAGTAGGAGGTGAGCTAGGGGTTGGGTTGGCTCAAATCTGGCAGCCAATTCAAGAGAGAACCATCAAAGTGACAGTGCCTTTTGTCCGCTTAAGGATGGCAACAGCTTCTTCATGAGTGACTCCTTCTAGACTCTGCCCATTGACAGCAATGATCTGATCGCCCCTTTTCAGACGTCCATCTTCAGAGGCTGCTCCCTGCAAATTATAAAGTAGGTTTGTTTATTTCTCAAAAAATGCTGCCTTGCAGCCTCATAACAGGAAAAGATCTCAACTGGAATGTAAATTGCTCTGCGTGTACACACACATAGCTCCCAGTGCTTCACGGGTGCTCTAAGTCATTAAGCAATGATGAACATAGACAAAGAAGGTCTTTCTCCTAAATGGTTTTAGCATTGAGATACCAATTTGAGAGAGAATTTAGCAGTCAATAGATTAGCTGAATGGGTTTTTGGCTGTTCAGCACAGCAGTTGGTAGGAACTCAAATTAATAAAGAATATTTGGGAATTTGCCTAGTAGGAACGATTCAATAGAATCCAGGATTTTCTATCCTGTAAAGAAAATCTACAGAAAGAAGACAAAGGATTAGGTAGGAATCTGTTTTACAGGACAAGGGCTTGGGGACCGACAAAATCCAAAGGTTTGCAAAAGCACAGAGCCCACCTGAATGTTCACTAGGGCAGAATAAGGCATAAGTTCTAAATTTAAAACCCACTGCTGTTTCTAATTCTTTTAGTGGTTTCGAAAAAGCTATTCAAGCTGTCTTAGTTCTTACTTCCCAAAGGTAGGTAGATTATTCATATTCCTTATGGACCCTAAATGATTAAGATTAAACACAGACATTGCTGTTTGAAAAAGAACCCCATCTTAAAGCATGCCTATAGAAGACAATTATGCAATTAAATATAAAATTAAAAATATGGAAAAGTTAATGAGGAATACATAATGACGAAATTCTTAAAATATGTTCTAACTAGCATGCCTTAAATAAATTGTTCCTAGGCTGAGGAAAAGGACTGTATGACTCTTCTATTCACTAGCAAATGCTGTTTGTATTTTTGGACATACCAATAGCTTTTTAAAAATCTTATAATTTAGCTTGTTGTAGGTACAGCATTTTAAATTGGCTAAATTTTTTTTTCCAAAATAATAAAATAAAGCATTCATAAATTAAAGGACCATGCCACTAATCCAAAAGCCCTATATCAAATTTTTAAACAGGTCAAAGTAAGGTCTGTTCCTTTTTACACTGTAAAATTTTGAGATTCTAAATTTTTCCTTGCAAGAAATTTTGTCCAGTTTTGTAGCTCCTGAAAAACATTTGAACATATTAACAGTAATTTTATGGGTTTAAATTATTTCAATAGCTTTACCAGTACTGCAGTATCTTTATTCTTATTCGAAATCTTCTTAAGATAGAATAGGTTATCATTATAACTATATACAATTTTTTAATTGAATCCCTTCATTGGGAATAGCTGATTATTATAGATAATAGGGCTGCTGGATACTCAAATTTTTTTCAGTAGTTATTTTTCTGTTTTATTCAATGGAATTAATCTATTTTATATTTCACAACAAAAAATGCAAACAGAAATACCAGTGCTCTATAGCATACATATTTAAAATGTCCCATTTTCAAAAGATAATCGTGTAATTTGTGCTCAAAGAAAAAAAATAGGCTTTATTAACCAAAGTTCATTAATATTTTTATGTATATTGTTAAGAGTTTTCCTGAAGTTTCAATTTGAGCCTATTTTCCTTTAACTATAACTAAACCTCAAATTGGACAAAAATATTTAATGACTTGTTCCTGTAGGGAGTTTTGAAAAGAAATGATTAACTGCTAACCATTTGGCATTACCTCAGGCCATAAACTAATAAGCCAGCTGCTGACCACTATTAATGAATGTTTAGGGGAAAAGAGGGTGGTTAAAATTTGCAAGCTTACCTTTGCAAACACGGTTTTAACATAAATGGGTAAGTCTCCATGAGGGCTGCCATATCCTCCTACTATACTGAAGCCTAAGCCATCTGGTCCTCGCTCTAGAGTAATAGATTTACACTGAGGAGGTCTACAGTGAAGAAAAGGAAAAAAGAGGTTTTAAATTAAATATATATATAGAAGTTATGAATTATCTGAAATCCACCTAGAGCTAGCATAATTCTCTTTATTACTGACAGCAAGTATATTATGGGTATTTTTAAGATGCTTAAATTGTCAGTGCATGCTGTGCTCAGTATTTTAAATTTACATAATCTAATGAAATCCTACTTAACACCCTAATTCTATTACTCATTTACAGTTCCCTTAAACTAACATATTTATGGCATGTTCTCATTGTAGAGAGAACTCAATTCTTTTTCCAGTTTATTTAAAGTGAGAGGACTAGAGTTCAGAGGACTATAATAGAATAAATCATAAACATCAGTCCGCCCAACCTCAGAGAGAAAAATCAATTACAAGCAATGGAAAGGCTGCATCAAATTATGTAAAACTTCTAATGTGTTTCTCTCTCTCCTCTTCTCTCTCTAATGCTTTTGTATTCAAGTGTTGTTACTTAATCCTGTGAATTTTTTCAGTCTGAAGGATAATATCTTAAATGAGTAGGCAGTATTGGAAAATTTAAAATGACAGGTCTGACTTGCTCCACATTACACGAAATGGTGACGTCAAGATTAAAATGTCTCTCACCCCAAAATCAGAGCTGAAACCATGGGAAGGGTAGTAACATGCATATATATATATATATATATATATATATATATATATATATATATATCTAGCTAGCTAGCTGTCTCTACTTATCTTTGATCAGCTAAATCCATGCCATAATTATTTAACAGTTTAGAAGCACCTGATGTGTATAATTCATCCTTCATATATTTTATCATTTTACCTGTATGTAATTCCTAGAAACATGGGACAGAGTATGCAACTGTCAGGAAGACTTGACTCATAAGTGAAAAATAATACACCAATCATAATGTATGAACTCACCCTAAATCATCCTGAAATATACTGCTTGACGTCAGCCCAGTGAAAGAAAGACTGGAACTTGCAGGCTCCTGCTGATGACCTGTGACCACACTCACATCTCCTCCAGCAACCACCTGCATAGAGGAGGATAAACAGAAAAAACACATGTTCCTGTGAAGAGGGGAAGTAATTTTTCTTCAAAAAGAGCACTTGGATTAAAATGTGTGTTTTATTGTCCATTTAATCATTTCTGTTAACATAAAACACAACCAAAGAGAATGAAATTTCACAAGGTCTGGAGGCCTCCTAACTGTCCTGACAGTAAGCGTATTCTAATTCAATTCTACAAAGTTTTTTTGTAGAATTGTTTTTAAAACATAGTCTCATATGTAATTATTTTTTAAAGATCTTTAGAATACAAGCCACTTGCTAGCACCACCCAAAATTCGAGCAAATCATCATGCACTGCTAAGGCCCTATATTTTTTTCCCCTTAAAGTATGAAACAACGATTCAGAGTAACATGTTACAGAATGTTTCATATGCACTTTCTTGGAACTCTTAATCATTTATATTCAAGAGAAATACTAAAAAAAGTAATAGCAAAAGATTTAATCGTTTTTATTGCTTTAGCATCAAAGCTCATACGTCTTCAAGCTACCTATATTCTGACTTATGCTCGGGATAAAAATCTTACCTGCATTTCAATGGAGCCAGATGCATTTTTCAGTAGGTTAACTGCTTGGGTGTGAGTCATCCCCTCCGTGGATGTGCCACAGATAGTGACAATCCTATCACCAACCTGCAAGGGAGAGAAAGAAACAGCCATCTGCTAAAGCAGCCATGAAGAGGGGGTCTTTGAGACCCAAGTATTCGTTTCCTGCTATACCTTCCACATGACATATATACTGCTACCAGCCACTGAAATATAACCAAGGAAAACACTAATTCCAAGAAGTCCAATAAGCAGCAACCACAAAAAGAAGTGAATAATGGCTGAGTTCCATATCCAGGGGAGAGGAAAGGAGAAGGAGAAGGTCACTCTTCCCTGCTCTTCATTTCTCTTGGGTGATACATTACTTCCTATTAAAAGAAAAAAATACCACTATCATTTGGAAACTGAAATTTCTCTGGACATTACTATTATAATCATTAGATGTGACTCTAAGTTAGAGGTTGGCAAACTAAGGCCCAGAGGCCAAATCTGGCCTATTGCCTATTTTGGTTAATAAAATTTGGTTGGAAGACAGCCATGCTTATTTGGCTGCTTTCACAGGGCAGAGCTGAGTAGCTGCAACAGAGACTCATAGGTCCCATGAAGCCTAAAATATTCACTATCCTTCTTTCCAGAAGTTTACTGACACTGTGCTATGTATACAATTGGTTTTTAAGTGTCAGCCATAAATTTGGACATCAAAAGACGCTGAACCATTCCCAACCTAAAGACTATTTAAACTAAAATGTGGCTATGTTCTGAGATCTATTTGAGTTATTAAACCATCAAGATTTTACTTCAGAGAGACTGAGTTGCCTTAATGGAATATTCATGTAATTCTGGAGCTGGGCAGCTGGCATAAATTCCATGGTAGCTCTCTACAATTTGGATAATCCTTCAGCTTTCAGGCAAGTTGCATATAGTTTTATAACACTGTAAGCCATATTTATATTAAAGTTCTGCAGAATTATAAGTGAATGCAAATAAATAATGCTTTTCAATTTAACTGAGTTAAATCAGCATTTAGACCAATAAAATATATGAGGAAAAAAATTTCACTTCAGACTGGTGTTCTGAAAATACTTTCTGTTCTCTTTTAGCTTGCTCCACAATTTCAACATGTAAAAATATGTATTAAGAAACAACTAACTATAAATCTTCACATTTCATTTAACTGCAAACTTGCATTTTCTCCTTTCTTTTAATATTCTTTACCTTTTACTCCAAGCAAGCCTTACTGTGGTTGGATGACATGATTTAAAAGTCAATATAGACATTTAAAACTGCCTTACAACAGGTAGCCAGATTCAATGGGTTTGTAAAAACACTTCTGCAAGTTGAGCTAGGGCTTCTAGGGTTATTAGTACGACTTACTCTGAGTTTTTGGGTCTGTGCTGCAACTCCAGTTGGGTGCATCATTGCAATAAATATAGGCACATCACCAAGTGGGCTGCCCACTCCTCCAGCAATGCTGATTCCCAATGAGTCAGTAGGGCCCTGCCAAGGAACAGATGTAATATTTTGGTCAAAGTGATATTTTTCATTGACCTTTTATTATTTGGCATGACATCCGACAGTCAACGCTGATCTTCTAAGTGTGAGAGGCAAAATGAAGTGCAAGAAAACTGCATGACTTATTTGACACAGGTGCTTAGTGTGGCTTAGGAAAATCAGCGTCTGTTCAGGAAGTAAAAAATAAATCAAGACATGCTAAATGAAAATCATATTGTGGAACTGATGAAAAGCAGGTCAACTCATGAAGTGAAAAGACCCCACTTTTGGAATTAGAGAGACCTGTGTTCAAAGCCAGGACGTCATACTTGCAAATGCTGGAACTTGGAACAAGTCCACTCCTCTCAATAAATCGTTAAGATTTTCATTTACAAAATGGAGACAACAGTGCCTCTCACAGAGGCCTGTCGTGAATATTAAATGACATGATAATGACATGAAGTGTCTATAAGAGTGCTCAGAACAATAGTAAAGGCTCAATAAATCACAGTTGCTTTTACTTTCTCTCTTGCGCACGGCTGTCAGGGGAATCTGTTTCAGAGCTAATAAGCATCTGGTGAAGAGAAAGGTTTACTTATCAGTGTAAGTGAGAGGCATGGTACTATTTTGTGTGGGGTCAAGTTGATGCTATTTTCAGCAATACAGAGTATGCAAATAATGATTTTTCAAATGAGGTACTATGATCAGGAAATTCATTAAAGACATTATGTTATTTCACATGTAACATGTAATAATACATACTTTTTTTCAGATGAATATTTTAAAACAGTAAGAAAGTTAACAGGAAAACACATATGAGGATGTCTCTGAAAACACCAGAGTTTACATTGTTTTCTCTCCCCAAAATTACCTTTTTTATTTCAACTGTTCGTAATCCCTGTATTTCAGATGCTAAAGACAAAAAATATAAAAATAGGGTTATTTTATGTTCATTCACTTTTTATGTTCATTAAAATATCTACAGCTGGATGGCACTAAATGGAATAACCTACTTTTGTTTGTCGGTTTATTTAGGAGGGTACTCAAGGCTACTAGTATACATGATTAGATCTATCTCACATAGGAACTATTTATTTTTCCAGTTGGCAAAACATATATACCATCCCATTCTTCCTTTTCATTTTAAGTGTTGATTATATAACTATATAATCCCCTTTAATGAGTCAAGGGCAGAATGTGCTTTGCATAGAAAGACACACGTGCACGGCTGAGAGGAATAAAGTCATGGATGCATTAAAAAAATTCATGAACTTACGTGCCTAAATTTCTAGAATATTAGTCACATTGCAAACAGAGACTGCCATATGGTTAATTTCTTCAACTTAAACAACTCTCAACCAACACATCAAGCCAAAAAACCCTCTGCAGCATGATTTCATGTAATTAAAACACAGGAGGATCACATTAATTTTCTCAAGTTTTTGCAATCTTCATGGAAAAAGAAGGTTTCACTTAATGACATCTTCTGATTTAGTGGTGTTACATTAAACATAGAAAAAGATTAAAATCAAATACACCAATCTGCTTAGTAAGAAAAAAAAATTACAGAATCCTGATTATAATGTTTAGTGTATCTTGTAGGGTAAACATCAAATGGGAAAAGCTGCTATAGGCACAACTTCATGTTGTTCAGACTTTTTGCCAACACATGTTTTTGTACCTATATTAGGATATAGGATGATATGGGGGAAAAAAGCTCAGAGGTAAACAAGAAAAAAAAAATCAGTGTTGACAGCCAAAATTCAAACCATGTGTAGAATACTGAACCAATCTTACATGCATTCCTCTTTGAGCTACTTTCCAGTGACTCAGATGTACTGGATCCAGAGAGCGGAAAAGTGAAAGATGACAGGCTGCCTTCACTCACCTACAAATACACAACAATTATTTCAGAATGTTCTGGAAGTAACGTACTCCCTAAATACCACTTATTTCAGAATTCAATCTAGAGATTGATACCTGTTAAGCAATAGTGGCATTTGACAATTTGATAAGCAATTTAAACACAGTTTCTACTGACTTTTTTTTCTTTTAGAGGGAGAATTTATCTAGTGACATAAATTGAAGCTAAAAATGTAAATGAAATGGATTCCAATCTGCCTAAAATTTTAGTGGATATTCATAATCTCATTCTAACTAATCTTCTTTAAATTTAAACTGATGTTGTAGGAAGACCAGGACTTAAACAAAAACTGCAGAATTAGGGCCAGCTAATAGGAAACTCATCATAGCAACTTAAGAAAGTTAGTATGAGGTCTTTAAGGACAGACTGATGAAAAGGGGCTTCCATCATCAGTAGACAAGACTGAGGAGAGGGTTAAGATATCAAGAGTCTTGAAATATTTAACACCATATTTTTATACATGGTGCTGAGTATCTATCTATTGGTCACTTATATGGGACTTTTAAGTGGAATATTGATTGATGTTGCTATAAAATACTTTTAAAATATATTATCTTGGTAGGTTTTACTTATATTAGTTATCTTTTGAGATTATGGAAAATGTATCATGTCAAAAAAGAATGTTTGAAATCGATTTCCTTAGAATACTTACAAACTATTCAATAGCTACATCTTGTTTACCTGCCTACTATGATTTCTTGTTCTTCTGTCTGAAACTCTGTACCTGAGTGATTATCCCATGCTGCCAGGGGGCCAGACCTTGTACATGACCCTGGATAGACCCACAGTCAGGGCCATCTATGTGTCCTCTTGGCATGATGATTGCATCACCCTCATGAACTCCACAGCTACCCACCTGGCTGCTTTGAGAAGGCCTCCTCTCTGAATGAAATGGACCAGCTTTGATTCTTCCAACTTCCAAGGTTACTGTGCCTAGGGAACACTGGGGGTGGGGGTGGGGGAGTGTTTTATGGAAATGTTTAAATAAAATGCTATAATCACCTTTAGGATGATTTTTACTCTTTACTTTAGGAACATTTTACTCTTCAAGACTGAGTTTTTTCAAAGGCATCTTTCTTTTGGAATTTCCATAGGCAAGGATACCTCCAATCCCTTGTGGAAAACGGCTTTTTTAAAAAACATTCAAACTAATAAAAATAATCAGCAGCAGCAGCAACACCAAGTGTCTGTCTTATCACCTCATGATTTCTATCGAGACTACTTCTACCAAAAAGAACTGGAGAACTCAGCAATTATCTCATGAAACATACTAATTTTGATGGGCCAAAGAAGTTGAATAACTCACGGTTTAAAAAACAAAGTGAACACAATAAATCCACCACCACCACAGCAACTTGTTTTCCCCTCAACAGAAGAGGTACTTAGATAATTGGGTAAATTCTCTATCACTACACTGTGCCTGAACAGACTTAAAACTTAAATAAATATTGCTGTCAACACAAAACATGAATTAAAGACAATATTCCTGTAGCCTTGACAAATAAACCATTGGCATGCAAATAATGCTGCACAGTCTAATATGGAAGTAACACAAGGAGGTGTTTGAGATCCTGTTTTGGAGTCACCGGGTTAAATCCAGACTATGTGATTTATTATCTGTGTGACCATAATGGATGTTTAACCTCAATAAATCTTTTACTCTGAATTTTTAAAATGTACAGCATTATAGGTTGTTGAGATAAATAAGTAATCCATGTGCAATGCTTATGATAGTGTCTAGAATGAAGTAATATTAACATATTGGGTACTTATATTATTAAGTGATGAGATTACAAAGGGATATAGTACTCTTGAGCATGTTGATTATGAATCATACTTTGAAAGGTCAAAACTTGACTTGCAATATCCATAAGCTGGCTTTTCCATTTGTTTGGTTTGGTGTTTCCTTGCTGCAAATTTACTAAACTCTTCTTGAAACTATTTATATTTTCAATTTATATAACTGTAAGGTTAACAAGTCCATACATTAATTATTAACTGTGTAATGCTGCAATCTTTTCACCTACTTATAACACTTCTCTTTCAAATATCAAATAATCAAATAATTTTCAATAATTAAATAATTTTCAATAGTTAAATAACTTTCAAAAAATCAAATAATTTTGATTATTTCAAAAATTGTTAATTTTTCCAACACAAAAGCAATTCATGTCCACCAAAGAAAATTTTGGAAATAAAATGAAAAAGACAGGGGAAGAAAAGAACCCATAAGTCCAACAATTACCTCATAATTAATGTTAAAAAAACCTTGTCAGAGCATTTTTACATAGTTATATCCATTCTGTAAATACAATCCTCTGTCTTATATATATCTGCTAAGTACAGTAATCCCTTTTTATTGTGGGGAATATGTTCTAAGGCTCCCCCAGTGAATGTCTGACACCACGGATAGTACTGAACTCTATATATACTATTTTGTTCTTATACATACATATCTACAAAATAAGGTTTAATTTATAAATTAGAAACAGTAAGAGATAATAAGATAGAACAATTGTAACAATGTACTGTAATAGAAGTTATATAAATGTGACCTCTCTCTCCCTCTAAAAATACCTTATTGTACTATACTGTGGGTAACTAAAACCACAGGAAGAGAAACTATAGATTAGGAGCAACTACTGTATATGTTTTATCATGTTAAAAGAGTTGTCATGAACATTATTTCAAACAACACATGTTTGCATGCATCCTTGGTATTTATACCAAAGTTTATATAGTATTTGTCAACCCATGCTGCTTCCAATTTTCCTACTATTTCAAATAATACTTCAGTGAACTCTACATGCATGAAGTGCTGTTTTGAGGATTATGTATGTAAGATTTTTAAATGAAAAACTACTAATAAAACAACAATAAGCAGCAGCAACAACAACAAACATCTAAGTTATACAAATATTTATGCTTTCATTATATACTTTCAGACTACTTTTTTTTTTTTTTTTTAGGTGGAGTTTTGCTCCTGTTGCCCAGGTTGGAGTGCAATGGTGCAGTCTCGGCTCACCACAACCTCTGCCTCCTGGGTTCAAGTGATTCTCCTGCTAATTTTGTATTTTTAGTAGAGATAGGGTTTCTTCATGTTGGTCAGGCTGGTTTCGAACTCCTGACTGCAGGTGATCTGCCCACCTTGGCCTCCCAAAGTACTGGGATTATAGGTGTGAGCCACTGCACCAGCCAGACTAGCTTTTTAAATGCCTTGTTTAAAAATTATTATATTGTTTTATGGATGTTTCCATTGTTTCTCTAAGATATATCATTCTCACAGAGCTAACAATTGTTTTTAATGTGTCTCCAAAAAGAATGTATTCCTCCTTAAAGATTTCTAATTACATTATGTTTTGAAGATTGATAATTCTAATGAGAAGTGATAGATGTTAACTTTGCTTTAATAACCAAATCTATAAACACTGTATTCATATGCCAGATCCTATGTAAACCAGAGGTGAGTAACAAGCACCCACTTGAAAATCCTTCCATAAAGCCCAGCCACTCAGGGGCTCCCCTTAGCCCACAGACCTCCAATAGCTCCCCTGCTGCTGGGCACTGTCATGCAGGCTTATGTTAATTGGTACCCATGATATGGGTACTGATAATGACAGTTTTCTAGTCAATGTTGAATTATACTTCAGGTCATAAAACACATTAGGGTAAATAACAAAACAAGGAGATAAACATTGCCTTATTTATTTACAGGAATGCAAATCCCCTCTAGAATCTGGAATATTACCTGACAGAGAATATGCCTAGAGTCCCAGGAATTATATTGTCAAGTGAGCTTTCTGTGCTTTACAATTAATTCATTTTAAAAGCAAAAGTAGTTCTACCTTCCCAATCAGAAAATGATCCTTCATGGTGAGTTTTCTTTGGAGGAAATTAATTTCATAATGTAAAATGTACTTGAGTTTAGAATGATATATGTAGGAATAGCGGTCTTTTAATTAGGATAATCCCCAGTGAAGTTACTGCCCAGTGAATCTGCATTAAATTAGCTTCATTGAGTAAGGATGACCAATCTGCTCCTGATTTTAAATGTCAACTTTAAATAGTTCAATAGTTTTGAGTCAGAATAGGACTTTGATCAAACATTCCGTACTATGAAATCTAAATAATAAAATCTTTCCATTTTAAAAGATTCGAGATGACATCTTTTTTTTTTTTGAGACAGGGTTTCTGTCACCCAAGCTGGAGTGCAGTGGCATGATCACGGCTCACTGTAACCTCTGCCTCCCAGGCTCATGCAATCCTCCCACCTCAGCCTTCTGAGTAGCTGGGCTATAGGCACGTACCACCACATCCAGCTAATTTTTGTTATTTTTTTTTGTAGAGATGGGATTTTGCCATGTTGTCCAGGCTAGTATTGAAATTTTGGGCTCAAGTGATCCACCTAACTTGGTCTCCCAAAATGCTGGGATTACAGGCGTGAGCCATTGCACCTGGCCTTGAGGTGACACTTTAAATAAAGAGAAGTCAATACTAATTTGCCTATGATAGCTCAATGTTAAAAATCTTCTTTCTTCTATGCAATCACACAAAATTATTTTTGGCATTTTTTACCTTTAGCAGAGCAGCAACCACTTCCTGGGTGGCATTACGAACGTCTTCCCCATTCACCATTAATATCTGGTCTCCCCGCATCAGTCTTCCATCGGCATCTGCAATTCCTCCTTTGACAATGTCTGATACAAATACTCCAGTATCGTTTCTGCACACAATTTTGAATTTCAGCATTATCTTTTCCTCAACTGTAATGTAATGCTTATTTAATAAAAAGCTATGTTTTTATCCAAAAATTTTAATTCTGTTTTTACAATTTTAAAAGTCTTATTGTTTGGAGCAACAGTGGAGCAACATTATATTTTTTGATAAATAATAGCTTATGTCGGCCGGGCGCGGTGGCTCAAGCCTGTAATCCCAGCACTTTGGGAGGCCGAGGCGGGTGGATCACGAGGTCCAGAGATCGAGACCAACCTGGTCAACATGGTGAAACCCCGTCTCTATTAAAAATACAAAAAATCAGCTGGGCATGGTGGTGCGTGCCTGTAATCCCAGCTACTCAGGAGGCTGAGGCAGGAGAATTGCCTGAACCCAGGAGGCGGAGGTTGAGGTGAGCTGAGATCGCGCCATTGCACTCCAGCCTGGGTAACAAGAGCGAAACTCCGTCTCAAAAAATAATAATAATAATAATAATAATAGCTTATGTCTTATAGTGTTTCTAGATTAAAATGATGTCCTATAAGCATATTTATTCTTCATCAATTACATACTGTGATTAGAAGTGTGTATTACCTTTCTGATTTTATGGATCACTTGGCTACCAAGTGGCAAAAGTAAGACTTACGAGTCAGTCCTTGGACGCAAAATCTACTGTTCTTTCCAAACCAGAATGGAGCTTTGAATGATACTAACTTGTGGTTACATAAATGTGTTACCATCACAATCAACATCAGTAATATTACAGAAAATTGTAAGAGAGGTGTATTTCAAACTAAACACAATTCATTAATTCAAAATCTAAATACCATTGCTGTGATGTCTTTTATTTGAAATAATTACAAATCTTCCACACAAGATAGGTTTATGCAAAATAAACACAAATCTTATTCCCATCCTTTCTTTCACAAAGCTATAAAAAAAACCTCCAAGATTTCTTAAGATATGATAAATAGAAATATGTAGTAAGAGCTGAACTATATCACTTGTCCTTGCCAAGGTTATGACAGCAAACCATTTCAACATTTGATTCTCTGCTTTCCCATCTTTAGCAACAGGGTGTTGGATTAGATGGTCTTTGTATGGTCTTCCCAAGGCACAGAGTTTAGGGTTCATTAATGGAGGTTTTTATGATGACCTGGTGACCCCAAATCCTGTAGTAGCCATGTTTACCCATGTCGTATTTCATGAGAACTAGACTACCGATACTGTATTACAAAAAAAAGTGTAATTTTTACATAGTCCCAATGAGACTCAAATAATATGCTACATTCTTTCTGTGTTTAAAAATAATTACCCTTTAGTTGTCTTTGAGAAAACAAAATGGTATAAATGTCTTTTTATTCCCATACAGAAAAGTCGCTGCAGAACCAGGTGTCTATGCTGCTGGTTTGGCAATGTGAAGAATGCCTATTTCCAAAGGATATTCTGACACAAAGATCACCACTTCATAGATTTCTGACTCACTGGAAAACAAGCTGCTTTGAAATGGTGGATATCTGAGGCCCAAGGAATGACAAAATGAACTTAGAGCCACTGCAGACTGCAGGGGTGCTTTTTACTGAATGCTTACTTCACAAGTTTAGCTATCTGGTAGATTCTGAGATCAGATCCAAATGGGCTTAAAATACTAAAAGGAAGAAACATTTATAAAACTTACTGGATTACACATTTGTTAATATTACTTATAAATGAATTTGCTAATATTACTTATATATAAATACTTTCAAAATGTACTTATATATAAATATTTAAGTAAGTTAGGTTGTGAATTTTTGTGCATTCACTAATCTGTCACCACTCGGGCCCCTGGCTTTAGGTTCTGTTGATGGTATGCTCTTGTTCACTCTGACCCTTCTCCCTACGATATCTTCCACTCTCCTTTAATAAACCAATGATCACTTATCACTTTTAGCCTCAGCTCAGGCACCTCTTTTCTTCGACATTTTCCCTAATTTGCTTTAAGTAAACAGAGTCACTTGGTCCTTTTCTCCTTTGCCTCCCTCCAACCCCGACAAAGCATCTTTGTCCTCATCAATAGATTGCTTTGTTGCAAGAATATATTTAATTCAACATTTACCAGATCATGAGTTTTTGGAGGTCAGGAAATATGTCTTATTTAACTTTGTTTCTGATAACTTAATGTATTTCCTAGCACATACTAGGTACTCAAAAAGATACCAAATGACCTTTTCTTAAGTACCTTCAAAACCTTCCAATATTCTGATTTTAAAAGTCCAAAACGAGTGTCTTTTTACAGTTCTTTAGTGAGGGGACTACCAATAGCTACCTACTGAACACTAGCTGCCGATAAATGATTCAGCTACTGCTGTTAACTCTTCAAAATAATTTAAGTCCATCATTTCCAAGGAACCACTGGGTTTGTCCTTCTCAGTCATACCTTTTACCAACAATACTTAATCCTAGGCCTTTTCCTGGCTTCTTCTGCAGCTCAACAGTGAGGGTGTCACACACTTCCTCCTCTTTGTATGGGGTCTCATCTCTGTAGAGGGTCAAGCGCACTCTCTGTGGCGTCTGTCTCAGGACATTAATTGCTTCATCATGTGTGGCCTTTCTCAAGTCAATTCCATTCACCTGTACAGAAATGGGACACTGACTGTGAGGAACACGGTGAGTTCAGTAAAGGGGAGGAAGGTGGGGAAGGGGAGAGAGAAAGAAGCATTCCCCCCAGGAACCTTTTCTCTGTTAATTTTGAAGGTCAAAAACAGGTATTCTATACCTCTAAGATCTGATCTCCAGCCCAGAGTCTTCCATCTTTACAAGCTGCTCCTTCTTCATAAACTTCATGGATAATAATGGCACCCTAAGGGCCCAAACAAAACATACCCATACTTATCCCATTCTCTTAGGAATGGTGAGCAGAAATGGAGTCCAAACACATTATACTTTGATAGACAGCAATAAGGGTTATAAACTCTGGCTTTACAGGTACAAGCCACATATAATTCAAAGGAAAATGTAACAATTCCTGCTCAAAGGCTCAAAAGAGCTTATACATTTTACCTAATGATGTAGAAGATTAAAGAAAAAATTATAAAATAAATAAAACATGCATACATACATGAGAGATACCTTTCTTATCCACAAATGAAATTATTTCTAAGGTGTTTTTGACATGCAGAAAATTTTTTCTACAAATATCTAATTTTTCAAACTCCTGTTTTTTTCTTTTTTAAAGACACAGTCTTGCTCTGTCGCCTGGGCTGGAGCACAGTGGCACAATCTTGGTTCACTGCAATCTCTGCCTCCCATGTTCAAGAGATTCTCCTGCCTCAGCCTCCCAAGTGGCTGGGATTACAGATGCCACCACACCAGGCTAGTTTTTGTATTTGTTTTTGTATTTTTAGCAGAGCCAGGGTTTCGCCATGTTGGCCAGGCTGGTCTCAAACTCCTGACCTCCAGTGATCTGCCTGCCTCAGCTTCCCAAAGTGCTGGGATTACAGGCATGTGCCACCGCACCTGGCCCAAACTCCTCTTAAAATGGGTTTAACACAATCTGGATGTCAGCAAAAAGGAAATTAAAATGTGGCAAGGATTGGTGAACTGATAGAAACACTTTGAAATTTAAAGGTCAAAATCACAAGTGTAACAGAATCTTGCTGAGTCAGTATTCACTAGCTTACTCAAAGGACAACCCTATACTCAATTGAATAATTGCCCTGTAAATTAAAATAACCAACAAACACATTTTTCTCGGCCTTCACATTTCCTTTACTAGAACTGACAGACATCTCCCCATAACGGTCTCTGAGGTCTAGGTGAAGAAGAGCCTGTGCAGAAGCACCTCTGGGTGGTGCTCACCAGCAGCGTGTCTGAACCCCCAACGATGCTCAGGCCCAGCCCTGTTCGCCCTTTGGAAATCTCAATGGTTGTTTCGCAGCCAGGGATAATGGGGCACGTTGCAGGATCAGAAGCAAAAATTGCTGGTGTTGATGATCTGCTTGTATCTAAAAATAAGTTAAAAATAAAATACAAATAAAAATTGGCTACAAGGTATATTCAACAAACTCATCACACAGATTGACTTTAGGGATGGGGCAGGGAAATGGGCCCAAGACTGTGGAAAATGAGACTTCATATTTACCTCGATCTTTTAATTGTCTTATATTTAAAAATAAAACTAATGTGATTAAATCACCATTGATAATTTAGGGCAGTGGGCAGAAAATTACCTGTTTATTTTCTATGCTATCCCACTTATTTTAAATTGCTAGAGATATAAAGGACAGGATATCAACAAGAGAGAACAGAGTTAAATTGAACCTCAAGTTTCACTTTCATATTCTCCATTTCAATGGAGCCACACATATTTGTTATGAAATAAAAGATTTATAAAACTAAGAACTGAGATATGTGGCAAAGACCTAGAAGCACATTCAGGGTAGAACACAAAACATATCAATAATTTTGGTTGTGATGCCTGCTTTTCAGGGCCTTTTAGGTTTTTGTTTGCCTCTTATCCTAGAGCATCTCTTCTTATGTAATCAATTCTGAGCAAAACACACCATTTGCAGTTTTCTCCTTGGGTCTCACTTGATGTTTTATAAATTCAGTTATCAAATCATGGTGCATATATGCTCAGAAACGAATAGATCAGAATAGAGCAAAAGAAAAGGGGGATATAATTTTGCACATTATGTTATGATAGTCGTCATATCATATCATATCATATGTTTTATAATACAACAAAGAACATACAGCAAATAGCATGTTTTGGGAAAGCTAGGACACTTGATATAGTAGCGTATGCTTTAGACAAGATGTTCTCTTTTTAGGAAATCAAAAACAGACTATTTTCTTGTTCCTTAAATGGTAAGAACAGGTGTAAGATATTTTCTTTTATGTTAGGTTTTCATTTAGCATTTCATATTTTTATAGACAACACTATTTAGGGATCAACATAAAATTGAAAAATGAGAAAATTTCCATAAAATCTTTTAACACTTCAGTGAATTATCCAGTCTTTCTAAATAAAGGATTATTTTCAGAGATGTATTACTTTAAGACTTTTTCATCCAACTACACTACAAATGTTTTAAACTAGTGTTTCCTTAAAAAACTGTTAAAAGAACAGTTTGGAGGCCAAAAGAAATGTCTCCCTCCCCCGCCCCCCATTACAGAAAAAGCCAATGTCTTCAAGTAATTTTTTTTTTTAAGTTTTGATGCTGCAGAACTTGAAACTTACTTTTTATTACACACCAGTGTATTCTTCTCAAAAATAACTCAAAGGAATAATATGCCTCCATATACTAGACTGGAAGTGTAATGACACATTAAAGTGTCACCCTACAGTCTACTTAACCTACATCCATTTCCATTATGACAGAACCCAGCAATACACCAAAGTATAGAACTCAGATCCGCTATGGATACTGCAGCAGCGACTAAAGAGATTCTTATAGTGGCAGGCAGGACTGATCCCACCTATGAAACGGTAATTGTGTATCCATTCTACAGATTAAAAACACTGAGGCTTAGAGAAATTGAATTACCTTCACAGTTTAAAAAAAGAATCTATAAAATGATATTTCTAGTTCATTAGTTAGATGACTGAAATCAAGGCACCCTTAGCAATATATTCTTGGAGAGCAAATAATATTCCCTTGTTTTAGAGAGAAAGAAGCTGAGGCTTTGAGTGGGAAGGTTTCCTAAGATGCCATAGCTGCTTAATGTACAGCACTAGATTGCCAGCCTAACAGTCTAGAACTCTTTCTCCAGAAGTCCTCTCTTCATACCCTGCCTTCACCATAGGGCTCCCTGACTACAACCTTCTAAACAATGAGCCACAGGCTGGCAGCTGGCTCCCAAGCAGAAACCCTCTACTGAGTTCAGGTGCTCCATTCGTGCCGAACTCTCATGAACCCAGAGGCCTTACTTCGGATGGACTCTGGTTCCGGGGAGCCAGATTGTGGGATTATCAGAGACTGGGAGCTGTTCTTTTTCTCTCCACTGGCTGCACCAGCTGCTGAAGGAACAGCCTGGGGATCTGCATTCTCAGTACGAATGGTAAGTTTTACTGTCATCTTTGCTGTCTTCAGAAGGCTAATAAACTGGAAGGGAACATGTGTGAAAGACAAACAAAATTCAAAGGTGAATTAGTAGACTTATCAATGAGTCACCATTATCAATGAAATCTAATTCTCTCTATGGTTAAGGAAAGAAACAGAGGCAAATTATTTCTTTGTCAGGACTTGGGCAAAGAAAGAAATGACTCTAGTTTCTCTCTAGCTTTTCCAAATGCCCGATGTAGATTAGGGCCATGGTTAATTCCTACTCCAAGTCTAGCTCTGACCAGATTCTTCCTTATAGAAGACTTTGAACTTTTTACATCTCTAATTAATCTCATGTTTTCTGGATGCCTACAACCTTGGAAGATAAATGTGTTACTTTACCTACTTCCTTATTCTACAGAAGCAGCTTACACAAACAGTTTTTTTATTTTTTATTTTTGAGACGGAGTTTCACTCTTGTTACCCAGCTAGAGTGCAATGGTGCGATCTCGGCTCACCGCAACCTCCGCCTCCTGGGTTCAGGCAATTCTTCTGCCTCAGCCTCCTGAGTAGCTGGGATTACAGGCACGCACCACCATGACCAGCTAATTTTTTTGTATTTTTAGTAGAGACGGGGTTTCACCATGTTGATCAGGATGGTCTTGATCTCTTGACCTGATGATCCACCCGCCTCGGCCTCCCAAAGTGTTGGGATTACAGGCGTGAGCCATCACGCCCGGCCACAAACAGTTTTAATAAAATAGAAACACATATGTTAAAAGCAAAATAAAAAAACTATGCAACAAAAAAGTCAAGGCAAACGAAAAGTGAAAACACAGATTTATGAGTTAAAGGAGCCAACCTAAATACTTATTAAAACAGAATTTTTAAAAATTGGCTTTAACCTTCTTCCTGGACAATGAAGAAATGAAAATAGGTATATGGTGCTCCCTCACCATAAGAAAGAAAAAGCATACCATGTTTCAAGGAAACAAAGCTTTTTTCTGGCACTTGAAAGTCCTCGAATGAGATACCAATTAAGTATTAAGATCTCTTTTGAGGGGAGGAAACTGAAGTACAAGACCTGTTTAACCCTAATAAAAGTTATATATTTAATAGTTGAGTCTTACAATCTGTTTATAAAGCAACATACACACTGGATATTTATGACACCAAACATTCATTAAAAAATACTTTGGCACTAACACTTAGTGACGGTTAAAGAGTTTCATGTTTTCCTGAGGAAAAATGGAAATATTTATCAAAAATGTCCAGTGAATATTGAATAATTTGTATAGCAGCAAAGAATACCTTAACACCACCTGGAAAATCAGAAATAGAAACTGAAGAACTTCTGAATAATCTCTTCTTTTCCTTAAGAACATGTCTAATAAAGCTATGTAGCCCTAATTCCCTATGACCACAGACACAAAACACTTTAATCATGCCCAAGGATGGGTCTATATTACCATTTACTTTATTTTGAAAAAGTACCTTTTCAACAGGGTAACCAACAACAATTTCATCATCTACAGCCAATATCTGATCTCCGATTTTGAGTCGTCCATCCTAAATGGAAATATAGAAGATTTTGAGTGATTTTCCTGAAGTAATTCCCTCCCCGACTACTTAAAACAGTGAGAAAGGTAAACCTCACCGTGGCTGCTACCCCATGCTCTGTTAAGCTCTTTATGATGACTCCATTGAGTGTATCTTCTTCGCTGACAGCAATACCCAAACCCCCCTGATCCTAGAGAAGTAAAAACAAATATATTCAGAAGACTTGGAAAAGATAATTTTATCCAATTTTATCCCAAGGGCAAGAAAAGCAATTAAAACTCTTCTCAAGTCCACTATTAGAAATCTTGTCTTTTCATAAGCACCTTTCACATTTTCCTAATGAGAATAAAGTTTCTTCCTTCAAACATTCAAGTGTTTTCACTCTTCCCACATGTCTGACATCTTTAGTAACTTTAGCAAAATATCCAGACAGCAAAAATGCATTCAATAATTCAATCAAAGCATTCCACATTTACAAATTTTGTCTAATGACTGAATAAGTCATTCAAAACCAACCAAAGAATCCTGCCTCCTTTCTGGTCTGTCTCTTGGAAATAACAGGGTTTAGCCCCTTCATTCTTTTCTGCCCCTCTTCTTTAGCAGGCAGACTGCCATTACTGATGCAGACTCTGTCCTTTTTGGGGCTGAACACTCAAGAGTTGTTTCTCCAGAGAACAGCATTTCAATCTGCGGCAGACTGAAAATGCCCCTCAGTCCCAAGACAAGCTCCAAGAACCTGCCAAGGCTGGGGAGCTGTAACTACTTTGTCTGTATTTTCCACATTTGCCTTTATCAAAACCAAATGTTCAGAAATATTGGCTTTTAGCTTTCTTTAATGTTTTCTTTAATAAAATTAAAATAGAGTTTTTAACATTTTCATTCTGGCCAGAGCTAGCAACCTTCTAGTTGTTCTCCAGAGAAAAGTTACAAAAAGCAAAGAAGTGAAAAGGGAATCTTAACATTGTTTCTCTGAAACATATACACGAGTTAAATGTGCCATCAGAGATGTTTACAATAATGGCTATGACATCAAGGTAGGTTTCAACATCATTTTAAAGACTATCAACATGTGGCTCTTCTGAGGTAGATTATTAATGCCTGGTGAGTTTAAAACTGCCACTGGGCTCGTGCCTGTAATCCCAGCTACTCAGGAGGCTGAGGCAGGAGAATTGCCTGAACCCAGGAGGCGGAGGTTGCGGTGAGCCGAGATCGTGCCATTGCACTCCAGCCTGGGTAACAAGAGCGAAACTCCGTCTCAAAAAAAAAAAAAAAAAAAAAAACTGCCACTGATCAAATCTCTACCATGTCTCTCTTTCCAGGCAGTCAGTCATGTGTATCCACCAGAGTAAGCTGCATCTTTAGAGTGAGCAGAACTGACTCTTTCCTTCTACCTAGCTGTAGAAATTTGGATATGCCACTTAACATCTATCATCTCCAATTTTCCTTGCTATGAAATCTAAATGTTCTTATCTGCAAAACAGAATAATAATAGTACTTGTCACATAACAGCAAAGTCAGGTACAGTGGTTATTTGCTGATTGTTTACTTAATACTGCTTAACACCTTATCCCTCTATAAAAATTGATTTTTATTAGAAGATCTAGCCATCCCACCCTACTCCTCTCTCTCTCCCCCACCTCCATAATCTCTCTCCTACCTTCTTCCCTCACCATGTTTCAGGCGACAGATTAAAAATATGAGAAGAAACTCTTTGATACTTCTCCCTTCAAGAAGGAACCTAACAGTATGGGCTGGACTTAGTGACTGATTCTAACAAGAGAATAAAGCAGAGGTAATGATGTATAACTTCACAGTGAGGTCAAAAAAGGCATAGAGGCTTCCTCCTCGCTTTTACTCTTGGATAACTTGCTCTGCAAGAAGCCAGGTGCTATTGTCATAAGAAAACTCATGCAGCCAGCCCCCTGTAGAAGACATAAGGCCTGTTGCCAACAGCCATTTGGGTAGATCATCTTAGAAGCAATGTCCAGCCCAGTCAAATCTTGAGATGGCTGTAGCCCTAGATGGTAATGTGTTAGCAGTTGCACAAGAGATTCTCAGCCAGACTCCGCGCCCCTCTGAAATTCCTAACCCACAGAAACTGTCAGACCATAAATGCCTGTTGTTTAAGTTGCAAAGTTTTGTGCTAATTTATGTCGCAAAAGATAAGGAACTCCAAGAATGGTGTTTGAACAACCAAAGTCAATTCCACAATTATAGTCCCATGGTCGCAATCCCTGGTTCAAAGTAGACACATAATCTGAACTGATTCAATCAGGATGAATCTTGGAACTTTTACTCAGAAGGCTTGAAGAGCCATTCTCTCCCTTCCTCCAAGATACATGTGAAAGTAGTAGCACATGGCCCAACTATGGTTGGCAGCCATTCTAAAACCATGAGAAAGACAAGCCTTAGGATACAGCTGACATTGAATGACACAGTGTCATATAAACAGGGAAAGAAATGGGTTCTTGATGACACTATTTGGTCACATGACCAACTACCCTTGAAGTTTGCTGGCCTGAGTCCATAAATCCTCTTCTTTGATTAAACATGATGGAATTAGTCTCCTTTATTTCTGTTAGTTGCAATAAGAGGAGTCCTAAAAGAAACAGTAAGCTACAAACCTACATGTATGCCCAAGTTCCATCAGAATGCTGCAGAACAACTATATACACATCTACATGTATGCCCAAGTTCCATCAGAATACGACAGAACAACTATATACAAATCTACAAATAATTTGTTGATATCCGAAAAGCAGGATGAGGCTGGGCATGGTGCCTCACACCTGTAATCCCACCACTCGGGGAGACCGAGGTGTGTGGATCACCTGAGGTCAGGAGTTCAAGACCAACCTGGCCAAATTGGCCAAATCCCATCTCTACTTAAAAGATAATTGACCTGTCAAGAGTTTTTAAGGAGTCAAAACACAACTGAGGGAATATGTTCTCTTTCCGGGTCCACAAGGGGGCATCGTTTTAAGGGCAAGAACTTCCCAGCGCCATGCCCCACACTCCCATCTCCATCCAGGAGATTTATCGGTCTCTGTTTTAATTTTCCTGGGCGCAGGAAGAATCAAAAGTCAATCACTCCAGCAGAAGTTCCAAGGAACTCCTTCATTCGCCTGTGGTCTTAGAGAAGGTGGGGGTTCCTCTCAGGTTAAAAGTCCCCTTCTTCCTCACCCCTTTGGACCTCATGTTTGGGTCCCCTTGGACGAACACTCCCTTCGTGGAAGCCGTCTTTCTCTCCTGGATTTCCAGCTCTCTAGAATCCCCTCCCACACAGTGGGAGCTCTCTGTCTCCCCCTGGATTTGCCCTCTGGGTTCTGCTTCCGCCCAGTGTGGAAGCTGCATTTCCTCTCCTAAACTCCATCTGTCTCTCTCTCAGTTCTCTACCACTGAAGTGTGGAAGCTGTCTTTCCTCTCCTGGATTCCATCTTTCTGGCTTCTCTCACTTGGTGTGGTGTGAGAGCGGCTTTCCTTCTCTGATTTTCCCTCTGTGGGATGCCTTCTCACTCAGTGTGAGAGTGGCTTTTCTTTCTCTCACTCAGCGTGAGAGCTAGCTGTTTGTCTCTCCTTCTCCTTTTTCTCTCTCTGTTTTAAATAAATCACTTTCTATAAACACTTTTGAGTCCAGCATTTACTTTTATGAGCGCACTGTGCCATAGTCTACTCTCTCATTCTTGAGAGGGCGATACCAAAAACCTGGAGAAATTTCCTCTCAGGGGAACTGAGGGCACCCCTGAACCCCAGTATAACAGAACTAAAAACGATCTGATACAAGAGCTCTCATTTTCAGACAATGCAAAAATTATACTCTCTCCCTGACTCTCCTGATCTCAGCATCATTCCCCTTATACATGTACAGCACTTACCCATTCATTCATTCTTCTTTGCCAGATTCTTACTCAGTCTGAACTATGTCCATGACACTAAGTAACAGAAGGAAAAGTGTACAAATTTCTTCTCTCAACATGTGTATGTTTTAGATGTACAGAAAAGATATCCACATCAAAGCTCATCACAGGAGACAACCTCCTGGGTCAAACATGGTTAACTGACAAATAAAATGAAGACGTTAATAGTAAGCACTATAAAAGCCAGAATATTGAAGTAATATTTCTAAATAAACAGAGGTGGGATTTAAGCTGGATCTTTAGTGTATATAGGATTTATATAAGTTAAAAGAAGTCAGAAAGACGAAGTGATATAAACCAAGGCAAGGAGAGATAAATTCTCAAAACCTTCTCTACGAGCTCTTGATTCAAATCAGTTTGACTGAAGTAGAGGATTCCTAGAAGGAACATACAGTCATTTTAGAAAGGCAGATGGGATCCAGTAGCAAGGTGAAATAGGTAATGGATGGGAAATGGGACTTGGAGACAGAAGACCAAAGTTTAATTCCAGCTCTACTATTTGGAGTTATGGGAACAGTTCAAAGTTGAGAAAATAATAGCAACCTCACAAGGTTTCTAAGAAGTAAAAAACATAACAAACAAATGTTTCACTGCCATTAAATTATTTTGTCAAACAATTATAGTTTTTAAAAATATAGGATAGTACAAATGACAAAAGATTTAAGCTGATTCATGAGGATTAGAAAGTGTTTCTTTCTCCCTTCTTTACTTAAAAATTGAGTTTTATTCCCAGAGCCATCTAATAATGGGTTTAGGAGGGCACAGGCTTAGTGTAATATGTCACTTAACATCATTTTTAACAATGGCTTCCTCAAGAGAGGTTTTCAAGGATATATTCTATGAGGAACTCAGAACTTCATGGCTAAAAGTATTGACAGAAATAATTGTAACTTTCACTGTGGTAAGCACTTTATATAAATTATTTCATTTAATCTTTAAAATAGTATCTCTAATATAAAGGGATTTTCCCCATGTCATGAGGAAAGTGAGGCCCAGAGAGGTTAAACAGTATAGAAAAACAGCCTATTGTACAGCAAGATTGACACCACCTCAAAGCAAAACCACCATGGTGACCAATGTTTGACTCCTGCATACCAATGTGTTCCGTAGTGTGCCCTGTAGCATAGATAATTCTTCATAAAGATGTTTACCTAACCTCTCCACTGGTAACAAGTTTCAGCAAGAAACTCTGAGACGTGACCGGCTACATGTCTTTATCCTTGCTATATAAAGGATACTTTCTGGAAGGTGGGTGCTGGGATCCACCGTTTTGTAGCCACTAGCAACATGGTTTCTGTATGTAAGTCCCTATTAGGTATTTCTTTCTGATATACTAGATTTGTCAGCCTCTTTCTTCAGGCTCCCAGCTCCCTCGGTCTTTGGAGTTTGGTTTGCATATACCTGCTTACCATGGAACAAATGGCTTGCCTATCGCCCAGAAAAGTTAAGTGACTCCAAAGCCCATACTTAAAATCATTAAAATCATGGTTAATTGCCTCTTCTGTCTAACTACTTTTAAAAGATTCTTATATATTCCCCTTACTCACTTTAGCTTTCTTCAATAAATACATTCTAGCTACCTGAGCTTTAGATTTGTTTGAAATCTACATATAAATGGAAGCTTTCAGTGGGCAATACATTGAGGTTCTACAAGGTCTTCCATTCCTCAATAGCATCTAATTTAGAAAGGGAAGTACACATAATAGACATCTGCTGAATAAATCAAAAAGGAGGCGAAAGGCAGAAACCAGCTTTTATATTGTAGAATGAGGGAACCTTGCTCATTAGCTCATCCAATCCCAACAATAACCCTCTAATATAGGCAGCCCCATTTACAGAAGAAGAAAGTGAGGACCAATGGGATTAAGTGATTTATGGGTGATCACTCAGGATGTGAGAAGGGCTTCTGACAGACAGAACAGCCTTCTGTCCACCCTCACTGCTAAATGCCCAGCCAAAGAACTTGAATGTATCTGTTTGAAAATGAATGTTCTTGGAAGGTTCTGAGTAAGGGATTAAGATGCTATTTATCAAGCACCTTAATCAGGTAGTCTAATGTGGAAAGAGAAAACATTAGAGAAAATCAGTGACAAGTACCCCTCAGACATCTCTATACCAGCTTACTCATTCCTAATTATTAAAACAGTAATAACAAATAGCAAACAGTACTTGTATATGTGTGCCAGGTGCTGGAAACTGTACATATGTATATTTAATTGTTACAATTTATACTTAATTCTCACTACAACTCTATGAGGTAAGTTGGACAATTATTAAGTCCATTTTCAAAAGCCCAAACTATGTACAGGTTAAGAAACATGCTCAAAGTCACAGTCTCCTAGCCAGTGAGTGGCAAATCTAGGTCTCTGATCCAGGTGGTCTGGCTTTAAGTCTGTGCTCCCAACCACTACCATATTCTGCTTCTTATTCATCTAACATGTTCATTCCACCAACATTTCCTGGGCACTCATTATATTCTAGAATATACTAATCCATAGATGATAAATTAAAATCAATACCATGAAAGGATACTTAAAATTACCTAATTTTGAATTTTTCTAAAGATCAGCATAAAGAGATTTTTTAAAAAATCTTTCATTATAAACTACTCAACATACATTTAAATATTTCATAATTAACAAATTATAGTGAAATGACTGCACTGTTAAAAATTATAAAGTCTGACTTCAGCATTTAGGAGGAAGGTATCATGTGTCTGAAGTGGCAAAAGAAGGAGGGATTCTCAAACTGAAGTATATGGACTTCCTGATAGAAAGGTAAAAAGACTTCAATAACTTTTCTTTTTAACTACAACAAAAACAGTCCATGATAAAGACTTCTCTTATATGTATAGCACAAGACTAGAGCAATGCATTTCTGTATATGATTATCTACCGTAAAAAACAACAGCAATTAAAAATATCAGTATCATCAGGGCATTTTTTTCCACCTGAATACGTAATAGAATCTGATGACCATATGCCAGGAATTATGCTATTTCATAAGCAACTTGTTTAATCTTTCCTATTACCTAAGATAAAGGTACTATTATCATCTTCAATTTACAAATGAGGAAACTAAGGCAAAGAAAGACCATACAATGTATGAATTATGTACTTGATGAAGCAAGGATTGAACCCAGACAGAAGAATGACTCTGGAGCCCAGGCTCTTAAGCATCACGCTGCATTGTCTCCTGGTTGGAAGGGGTAATAAGGACCACTCTACTCCTTTCTGCCTATAGCATTTTCTATAAATATCCTCCTGTCCCCCCACCTCAGCTCCTGCCTTGCTCTTCTCCTTTCTGAGGACTTCACTGCTCTTTCCACTTACACTCATGCTCCTCCGGTGTCCACCTGCTTTCCTGCATAAGCCTGAAGCTCCTGAAAGCATTTATAGGTTTCTGTTCAGCTAAGTACCTCTTTAAGGCAATCATCTGAACTGAAAGTTAAGGATCTTTTCAAAGGAAATGTCTTGTTGGTACCTATCACCACAACTTCTAAATAGATGAGCTTTCTTATTTTTAAAGTACAAGACTATAACTTCTATTTCTTTATTTTTATTTCCTCCATAGCAGGACCTTGGTAAAGGAATCAATGGACAGATAGCTAAATTTCATAACTTGGAATAGTTATAAAAGGGCAAGCTGGGCCCCTGATAAAGTATCAGTTAGCACAGTTGTTTTCAAACTTCAGTGCGCATCAGGCGGGTTTAATAAAACACAAACTTCTGGGCCCAACCCTAGAGTTTCTCATTCAGCAGGTAAGTTTGGGTGGGCCCAAGTATTTGCAATTCTAACAAAATCTCAGATGTGCTGATGCTGTTAATCTGTTGACCACACTTGTGAGAACAGAGTGAATTAGAACACTGGTGTGAAGGGACTCACATCATTTCATTCCAATTCAAAGCAGATTTACCTTGGGAAGCTCCAGATGTTGCACATTTTTAAATGAACTGAGGTCCACAACTCCATCAGAAGTAGTAACAGTTGGCTCTGCCTGACAAAGGAAAATAAATGGCAAAAAGGGCAACTGAGTATTAGGAATTTTGATTTATTTAAATATAAGGGCCACTTAATCAAAATTATTTTATACACTATAATACATTATTACTATTTTAACATTTTATGGAATTTATGAACATTATATTCTCTTCAAAATACTTATAAGGTGTGGTGTGACTGGACAGTAATCAGTTGAGAACACAGGGAGACCAAGTAGCCTGAAGACTGGATTTACTCTACAATAAAACCCAATGGCAGCCCAGCTACCAAATGGTGAAACTCACTGACAGAGCACTAGCAGAATTTTTTTTTTAAGATGGGGTTTCATCATTATTCTTTACTGTGTTAGTTATCAAATGAAATGAAAACTTAAACGTTTTATCTGAACTTTATTAAAATACTCCATTTCCTTAAGAGACATATTTAGTACAACTAATATGAAAACAAAATATTTTACTTTATAACCTAGTCATCTTAAATAACCATCTGTCTCAGATGAACGTTGGGAGCAGCTGGAATGAGACAATGATTTGCACATCTATCTTATGTATACATAAACTCTATATTTATATATTCATTTAGAAAAGAATGTTTCTCTTCTTACAGCTACCCCCACTGATAATCACCAAGTTTCCTCTAATTTTAAGCTTTTCACTCTCTATTAACTCCTGGTATTCATCATATACATGGATCCAAAGCTTTCCCAAACCAAAATAAAACCACCATGAGAAAAATTTCCCAATTCTCTGTCTCCCTCTAACCACTGCCCACTCTCTCTCCTTGATTTCCTGTTCATCATTTGTTTTCTCAAAAACCACCAACCATCTCCTATTTACCAAACCCAAGGGACTCTCTCATCTTCTCACTGGACTCTTGATACACAGCAGCCTATAGGGCTGTGGAGTGTGCTCCTGAAAGACACCTCCTCCGCTGCTGTGCCACATGCCCTCCTACCTGATCTCTTTGTTAGCCTTCCTACCACATGATTCTGCCCTTGGCCCTCTGTTTCTACAAACGCTCTCTGCAGCAAGCACCTCAGCTTCTGTGGCTAATAAATGCAAAATCTGCCTCTACAGGAAATCATCTGTAAATTGGAAACTAAATGTCTCAATGTATGCTTCTACCAGGCTATCCAACAGGTACTTCATTCCTAACCTGTCCCAAATAGAATGTACCATATTTTTCCAAATATCTTTCTGTATTTTCTATTTGGTAAAAGACAGCCATCCCTCATGTCACCAAGTCAGACATCTGAAAACCCTGTATATCCTATCTGTTTTATTCTCCAGTCCAAAGAGCAATATCTGGTACAAAATAGAGCACTCAGAAAATATTTGTTGGATAAACACATCTTCAACCATTCATTTTTCCTCAATGAGTACATTTAGTTGAAGATGAAGTATTACCAATTTGGGTCTTATACATCTGATGTAACCATTCCCTCTTCTAGCTTTAGTTCAGGTCCTTGGTAACCATCTCCTGGATTATTCCAATAATTATCTTACTTCCTCTAACTTAACTTCTCTCCCCTGCTATCTCTGATTTTTCTCTACAGTACTCTACAGAGAAATTTTTAACTATGCATTTCTCATTCTTTGAGCTCCACATTGCCTCAAAGACAAAGCTGGCATACGTTAGCCTGTCAATGTATCCCATGATCTGACCCTGTCCCCTTTATCACTGACCCTTTCCCGACCAGCTCCCATTCCCTGCCCCTCATTGCTCAGTGATGCTCTGTAATTTTCAGTTTCCTGCAATAGCAGAGCCTCCATGCCATTTCTCACTCCATGCCAGAGGGAGTTACAATGTTTTGCCCCCCCAACTCTTCCAACACAGACTTCATATACAACCTTCCCTATAAAGTTTTATTCTCAAGTTCTTTTCAGAGGCAGAACTGGTAACTCCTTTCCTACCCTTACTATTCCCTAGGCAGACTACAAGTAGTCTCCACATGAGTGGTATGCTTATTTCCCATTAGTGTCTTCTTACACTAGGATATACACTCCTTAAAGGCAAAGGCTATAATTTATCTACCTCTGATATCCCTTAAGTGTTCTGTAATTGTTGATTGAATTAATAAGGGGCGCAACAGTCAAGTCTTCCCAAAGAAACAAACATAAGTTACATATACCTCCTTATTTTGAAGATTTTCCGAGGTAGAAGGCAAAGGTTCTACTGCATTTCCAGGACATACGGCCATCTGATTCACTGCATCTTTATTTCTAAAATCAAAACACAACAACCTATTATACCATAATGATATTATTTTCATTCTCCTATTTCAAGAGTCAGAAAGTTATCAGAGAAAATTCTTTAACCCCCAAAACCTGGAACTATGACACTTATATATTTACAAACGTTTTATTTTCACTCAAAAGAACGCAGAGTAGAAATGCTAACAAAAAGTATTCGGTAAACTAGGAAAAGAAAATGATCACCTGATAAAAATTATTTTCACTTTAGAAGGGGCACATTTAATAATTGAGGAAGCATTCTGATGACTTCTTCCATATAAAATTTGACCATTGATCTGTGAGAAATAAATATCATTAGTTGAGCCTGAAATTTTAGTATCATAAATTTTTACCATCCTTCCTAGTTAATGAAAAGCACATTGTTTCTTCCTTTAAAATACTATATTTTATATTAAATGTTGTATGTTTTCTTCCCCAGAACATGAACCTGACTTTTAATGGTAAATAGAGAAAGCTCATGTTTAAAGCCAGCATTAAAATAATGCACATGAAGTTTGACATCCACAGACCGCTGATAAAGAGGCACCACTTGGACCAACCACAGGAGAGTAGACAGCAAATTTTCTGGCAGGCACTGGGCTCCCAGCATGCTTTGCAAAACGAGGACTCTGAGGAAAAACTGGGGACGCACAAGACAATCCTGGGAAGTTCCTTACTGTCATATTTCCCACTTAGTCTCAAAACTCAAGCCCTGGAAATAGGCCACTGGGAGAAGCAATGCTGGGTAGATTCAGGATTCAGGCAGCAAACTGTGCCTAGCAGCACAGTGCCGAAGGCAAACGACTGCCTCAGTCATCTGGTCATTTAGTCACTGACTACTGAGCCTTCCATATCTATAGGGAAACAAACTCGCCATGGGAAGAGTATAAAGGCAGTATAAAAACATGTGGATCCCAGCCTAGGGGAGGCAAGGACAAACAACACAAGCAACTAAGATTCTAAACCCTATAAAGTATGGTCCACAAATTTATTTTGCTTGGCGGGCTGAGTGACTGCTTTTGTTATTTAGCCTTAACCTTGACCCCACCCCACCTCACTCTCGTCACTTCTCCCATTAGCGATTCAAGTTCCAGAACGTCCAGTGGGTCAGCCTCAGGGGAATGATTGGTCACTTGGCTTTTCAAAAACTCCTAATAAAAATGCAGCACACAAAATAAATGCTTTTGAAGTGTGAGCTTTATTACTATCTTGGGGCAAAAATTGTTTCTGGTGCTACACAGTCACGACCTTTTAATGGAAGTTAATGGGAACATGGACTCTACTTAGTAGAGTTTTGGTTTAGAGCCAGATATGCTGCAATGCATCTATTTTATTAAGCAAGCGATGGTTTTCTCAGTCACTATAAGGTCTGGGTGATTTTCTGGAAACTGATGATTCCATTACACTAATACAAGAAGAATAAATTCAAAGTTTTCCTCAAAAACTTACCTCTAGAAGCTCGTCTGCAACTTGCAATCGACCGTCTTTTCCCGCAGCTCCATTCGGATCAATCCCCACTATGAAGACACTCATCCTGGATCGGTCTTTGTTCCCAGCAAGACTTAGACCCAAACCACTGTGACCTTTCTCCAGTTCAATCATATGCAGCTCGCCTATTAGGGTTCCATAACGCTCTCTGATATTTTCTACATGCAACAACAACAACAAATACATACTTAATTTACAGTCAAATGCTTTGATGTGGAAAGCTATTTAGTTTTATCTCAAAAGGGCAGTATTTTGTGCCAAAATGTAATCTTTGTCAGTTAAAAGCTAAATAGATTAACCACTAGGCAACAGGAGGAACCAAAATTTCTTTGCATCCAGGGTGCAATGTCTGATTCATCAGTTCACCTTGGGGTGGCTAGATCAAAGAAAAGTAATTCATTATAAACTCTCAAAAGACTATGATTAAACCAGAAACTTGATCATTTGTAGTGGAGAACAGAACTGAGGCATCCAGAATATCTGTGTTCACTGATCAGTGGAAGCCTTTCTCCCATAGGAAAATCAACATTGTGAATCACATCATGTTGGGCAGTTGCTTGGTAGATATATCCAAAATGAAGGGAATGGGCTTTCTTATTGCATAGAGCTATCAGCCCAGGACAACTTGATGCACATGTCCCAGCAGTGGGACACATATCCTAATTAGATGAGACCATTTACATCTTCTACCTCACATCTTCAAGAGGCGATGGTTAGTGCGCACCCTCTTTAAGAGGTTTGAGGCCTCACATAGATGCTCCAGTGCACAGACACAGATGAGTGACCAGCCAACAGCCAACATTACTTGCCAACCATGTGAATGAGATGTTTTGGAAGTCTAGTCCAGCTAGGCCCAGTCACCCATTGCCCTTTAATAGATTAATATTAAATTGTTGTTTTAAGCCATTACATTTTGGGGTGGCTTCATAATAGAAAACTGAAACGTTCCAGTTCACGTTTTCCTTAAGAGTATATTCTGACCACATTGATTGTTAGCAATATGCTTTAGTGTCATTGAGAAAAGACTGAGAAAATTACAAACTTTACCAGTACCAGTCATCTTAGAAAACCTTACTATATGGCTAAAGGGCTAATGTATGCATTCTACATTGATTCTTAACTGCATCAATTTCAATTTCATAAACTCTTATTTCCTGACTCCTTCTAGCATGTAGCAGCACAACTTTTATGCTCTATACTTCCTAAAAAGATGCACTACAGCTTTCTTAAAGAAAATAATTCAATTTTTAAAATAAAACTTTTTAAAACGACTTTGGGCTAAATTTTAAATATTTTCCTATAAAATGGTATCTCCTTAGAAAACAGAGATTCCCTATTGGTCCTAATAACAGCTGCCTATGAAAGACTGGGCCGGGCATAGTGGCTCATGCCTGTAATCCCAGCAATTTGGGAGGCCAAGTGGGGTGGATCACAAGGTCAGGAGTTTGAGATCAGCCTGACCAACAGAGTGAAACCGCGTCTCTACTAAAAATACAAAAATTAGCTGGGCATGGTGGCACATGCCTGTAATCCCAGCTACTCAGGAGGCTGAGGCAGGAGAATTGCCTGAACCTGGGAGGCAGAGGTTGCAGTGAGCCGAGATCACGCCACTGCACTCCAGCCTGGGTAACAGAGTGAGACTTTGTCTCAAAAAAAAAAAAAAAAAAAAAGACTGCTAGGCACCAGGTGCTGTGCTTAGCACTCTTTTGGCACTATCTAATTGAATGTTAGCAACCTGAGGGAAGAACTGCATTTTAAGAAGAGAGATAACCACTAAGCTAAAGCTTAGAGACAGTTAAACAGCTTAGCCAATGGCTAAAGTTTTGATCTCCACAATTACACTAAGTCATCATTCTGGTATAGAAAATACACCAGAAGTTCAAGGTGTGATATCAACAACAACCAGATGTTACATGAGGAATCTCAGGCCCAGAAAAGGGGTGATGACTTGTTCAAGACACGGGGTGGCTGATCCAGTAGTGGCTTCTTAGAAAGTACCCTGTCCTTATTAATTCGCATACAAAAGGCAGAGTGAGCTTTAACAGCACTTTAAAAGGAAAGGAAAAGCATGATTTCATGCCTCAGGAATGTATGCTGTATTCAAGCAAAACAAACACTATTTCTTTCCACAAAGAATTGCAGTATAGATCACAAAAGCTGCAACATACTTATTTATCCAGGGCATAATCCTTGGGAAATTCAGAGCTATTTTAATACCTCTCATAATTAAATGCATCACAAAAAGACAACTTACTCCAGCTGTAACCAAACTCATCCTCTTTGTCCACATCTTGTGAGATTTTGCTTGCAGATGACTGTGCGTGATCACTGCCCATTTCTGCAAAGGCTGAAGGAGGGGGTGGGGACACATTGCACAATGGAGCCTTCTCTGGCTCTGATTCTGACTGACTGGGTGCCTGTGGGAACAAAAAGAATGCAGTGGGTTTGTGCAGTCTAAGGAAGAAATCTTCAAGTGGAAGAGAATAATGTCAAAAACAAAGACTGGCTTTAAAATATCTAACTAATAACAGAGAGCCTATACATATACATATATATATATATATAAAAAACAAATAATGGAAGGCTCATATATATATAAAACAAATAATGGAAAACTCAGATTGTTAGATATTTTACATATATATATATTTAATATGAATATGTAAATATATATCTTTATATATGTGACCTTTCCATTATTTGTTAGATATTTTAAAGCCAGTCACTGTTTTAGACATTACACTCTTATTTCCATATATATGTGTATATATAGATATATACAGATATATATCTATATATGTATGAAGTATTAGATGGGATTCAGGTAAAGTTTAAACATATTAAACTAAGTAGTATCAGAGAACAATTCATTGAACTTTTATTTGCTATTTTAAGCCAATGGATTATTGAATTTGAAGGCTTAAATGACTTGGTAGAAAACTGTACAAACTTTCCCTTCTAGAAGAAAAATGTCATTTAAAAGTTATAACTTTTGGGTCCAGGTAAGATTTAGGGCATCTAGAAAAATCTGCAAAAAAGATAATTAACAAAGAACCTGCCCTTCAAAGCTTATTAGTGAGACTAAATAATTATTTATTGCTACCTGAATCCTCTCTCCAAATGATTCTCTCAACAAATCCAGGATAGCAAGTATCATGTATGCAGGCTTGCCTACCAGGGAGTCAGTCTGTTAGCACAGAGCACACACTCAGATCTGAGAGGCATGGTTTTAAGGACACCACCAGCTTTCCCTTGCTAAGGCAGATCACAAGATAAATGAGAAAACACAGGAGGCTCCTTAATAGATTAAGTCAAAGCATGGTATACTTGTATACTTGGTATCACTTAGGGTCATAGGTCCTATTTCAAAAAAAAAAAAAAAAAAAAAAAGGACTTGGCATCATAAGTTATTATATTGCAAAAGCAATTGCAGTTTTAATAACAAAAACTGCAATTACTTTTGCACCAACCTAATATTATAGATGATCAAACAGAATGTTAGCGTTTGAAGGGTTTTTAAGTTACTGAGTTTATTCTAATCATTTTGCAAATGAATAAACCTTTTGAACCTGAGGCTACAAGAAGTGGAAGTTTTTGTTCCAAATCAAACAGTGGTACCAGACTTCTTTTTGCTTAACTATTAATCCAATGCACTTTCCTTTATACCATGCTGTCTCTTCCGATTTCCGTAAGTAAGACAGTACCTAACTCAAAGGTCAGGGACATCCAGCTAAAGTTCTAACCTTGGTACCAAGCTGTCCCTGATGCCTTGAACCTATAGTTTTCCCATATATTTTATTTTACTTTTTTACTACATAAGAATCCCTCTGATACAATTTGGTTTATTATATATGTTTATATCTAGAAAAATATTATGAGTTTTTTTAAAAACTGACTTCTTATAAGAATACATTAAATGATAAACATGCACAAATACTTAAAAATTATCAATTGGTGCCAAGAATTAGAATACCTAAAAATATATCTAACATTAGAACTATTTGACACTAAATGTGACCATTTCTTTGTTGATTCAGAAAGCACTCAATTTTCTGGCAAAGCAAAGAGATAGTTAATAGAGATTTAACAACATAAGTGTCAGATTACAGAATGTGCTATATTGAAATGTTCACTCTATATGTCATTGGACAAACAGATAAAAGTTACTAATGTAAATGGAACCCTTGTTATCTTCCCAAATGCTGTGCCATAAATCTCTTGAATTAATGTAACAATAAAAATGATCAAACATACAAAAAAAAAAAACCCTCATTTGATCCAATCAAGTTTCATTATCATAGTATAGAGGAGGAAAATATGTACTTTAGAATTTTTCTGGTTAAAAAAAATTTATTCTCTGTAACAACAGAAAATGTTATAAAGCATGAATTAAGTCCATTCCATTTTGTTAAAAGAACAAAATCTAATTGAAACTTTCCATAATTTTAACAAATATATAGATGTACATTTTACAGATCTTGCTGCATAATTTTTCTGAGTTGTTATTTTAAGAACAAACAAACAACCTGCTTATCTGAAAAACTTTCGGGGACCTTTGGCCCAACATTTTCATACTGTTGAGTAAACCAAAATGGTACCCTAACCCACCTGACTAATCAAAACAATGTAAGCCTCTATTTACTTGAGGGAAAATCAGGTGTATGTTTTCATACTACTGACACCCTCATTCTCATGAAGATCATGTATCTGCTTCGGTAGTGATGTTTTTAAAATTTATTCATGAAGATAGAGCTCTTTAACAAAGATTGTTCAGCCTTCATTGGCAAAAATGCAATGTATACTTGAAATCACTCCATGCCATGTATGTACACATCAAGTACAACACACACATAAAGCACACTGTAACACATTCACACAAGAAAATTCCACACTGACACAAACCTTAAAGGGTGTGGGAGCAAAAGGGTTAGTTGGGGAACAGTAGAAGATAATTCTACTTGAATTCTGTTTTTCCTATAGTAATAGAAAACATATTCCTTCAGATATATACCATCTTTGGTTAGCCCTATCAATAACATGGAATCCATTACAATAACATGGTAATCTGATGAATATTCATAAAGTGTTTCTCGAAAGAAAATTGTTGACATCTTTCTTCCTTTTCATGATCAAATTATGGTATATAAATTCTTGTAAATTTTTGTTTCAATTTTCGTTTTATAATCTCATCAGAAAATGAGAAGATCCAAGTATAGATTTACGAGCATTGAAACAGTTACGTTTCCTGATTCAGGCAATTATATGAGTATACTTCATGAATATTCAACAGACTCCTGCATGTACACATACACAATTATTTGTGCAGTGATTTACTCATGTTAGAGCTTTTATGATCACCTTGTGGAAGTCTGAAAAGAATTTGAAGCAATACAATGTTTTAAAGAAATTACGTGTGAAGATATCATACAATTGGCAACTAACGAAAATTTAAATATCAGAAATTTTAAATCACACCAAAAAGAAAGAAAGGCATTGGACTCCTGATTCTCTTTTACTTTTCAGAAGGGCCATTTAATTTCAGCAATAAAAATAAATATTCTCTGGCAAGAAAATGTGCTTAAAAAAGGATTTGCATGCCCACTCCAAACAGCTTCAGTTTTTTTTTTTCCTACCCAAATGTAGTAATCAGTGAACTGGGACAAAAGGCACAGTAGTAACAAAGAACAAAACATTTGCAAAAGGCAACAGCAAGACAATGGGCATTATCCAACCTTGTCAGCGTTGATTTGTAGAGAGTCAGCAAATGGGTTAGTGCTGCTGAAGTTGTACTTAGGGTAAAGGTTGTGCGGCAAGGAAGGCAAAGGGGATTTCTAAAAGGAAACATAAGAGGCACTGAACGCAAAGGAAATGTATTGAAAACAACTCAGTTTTAAAAGCAAAGTACATACTGATTTAAAGAACTGCCTGTGTGAAACTAGATCCTATCAGATGTAGTAATTAATAGCAACATCTTAAAACAGTCTGGAACTAACGATTTGTCTCTGATGACCTGAATCTATACCTGAGTCTAAATCATACCACCCACAGGAATCTAGTTGTCAAATTGATCCCAAATTTCTTTTATTTCTTCTCAATGTCTTCAGTATTACTAACAGAGACACATATATTTTGCCCGCTTTATATATTACTAAGTTTCACAAATATCAGAAAACAAGTTCAAAATTAAAACCACAAAATCTTTTTTATTTACATCTAAAAGCTAATTATGTTTTTTTAACTAATCAGTTCCAGAATGCAAATTATAAATCGGTCTGCTAGTTCACTGGTAACCTTCATCATTCTTTTATTTGTTTCCCAGTAAGGAAACTTTCCATATTTTGACTTCATATTGATAGTACTTTAGAGCAATTGTATTTTTTAACTTAAAAACTCAACAATCTATTAATAAATGAACTCCTGTACAGTGGTGTTCTCTATTTCTGCCCAGTTTCTGTGGAGGTAGAAACATGGAGATTCATGTTTTAAATAAATTTCCTATAAAATTGGCCACATTATTGGGGAATTTATGAAGCTTTAGATAATATTTGAAGTCCTGCCTTAAAGTGTTTCTCAGAGGTTTTGTGGCTTGCCAGTAATAAGCCCTGAGCCAGACTGTCAGAGTTGAAAATACATATTAAAGCCAGGATGACTGCCAGATAGAATTTAGCATTTTCATAGTTAAAAAAAAAAGTAATTTCCTTAGCACAATAAATTCTTCTCCTTCTTTTCACACCCGCTATCTTTTTCTTTTATTGACTATATCTTTCAGGGGAAATTGCAGACATTTAAAATTCATTTTGGCTCCAATTAAATGTTTGTGTTACTTCTCTCTATAAAAAAGCCCCACTGGCAGGCATCAAGTATAGGGAGAGGTTGTCATGTGACACCACCCTGTATGGGAGAACACTCTGGAAAGACTCCTCAGTATGCCTGCAGTAAAGCTTATGCCACATTACCCTTTCAATCTGCTCTTCTTGCAATGTTTTTCCTACAGAGGGAAGACAGGAAAAAGAAATGGGCACAATGACATTTCTGCTCATCTCAACTTTCTCCCTGCTTTTCAGTTTAAAATGTCAACTCCTGCTTTACAAAAGAGAAGATCACAAATACCAAGGCACATGACCATTTATTAAGGTGGCAGAAATGACTAGGCAGAGGTGAAAAATATATCCTAGGCAAAATAGTTCAATGCTATGAAAAGTGGAGATTATTTCTAATCTTCATACATGGGACTTTTAAGTTTCAAGTGTCCTTTATAATTCTGTAGAACATTAGAAAACAAAACTATAATAGCAAGAAATGAAATATTTAAAGAAAGCTCCAGTTTTTCAATTTTTATTACTTTTGTTTCCTTTTCAATTTGCAGATCTTAGAGGATTAGAATTTAGCCCGCATAGCAAAGTGTAAAAGTATAGCACAGGCAACAGCAGATGAAATAGTCGATCACTCTATTATTAGGGAAATATTTTTAGAAACAGACAATTTCTTATTAAAAAATCAACGATGAAACTTCTGTTTGTAGTCCCAAGGGCTGAGAAAAGCAGAAATATTAACAACGAAGAAGCACAGGGAAGATAAAAACATTCCCTGGCCCCTTTAAATGGGGCCCACCTTTGAGTGAGACAATGTGGTCAGACTGAATTCTGTGAAGGGTCACAATGGTGAAATTATCAGGGCCAGTTCTGGAAATTTCTGAGTCTTGAAGAGCTTAAGAACCAAAGAAACTGACTGGTTTTTCAGCCCATGTTTAAGATTTCCTAGGAGCTTTATCCTACATCTACAGATAACACAGTTATCACTAAGAGACTTTTAAGGATATGCATTCGTGATTGTTCCTTTTAGACTACTGAAGACCTGCTTATTTCCATAAGGAAATAAATCGATGAAACAAAACATATCTCATTTAAATGCAAAATTAATTTTAATTTTCCAAAGCAAAGTAAGTATGACTTGACTACACATATCATTCTTAACAAGATTTATCCTGTAACAATTGCTATAAGATCAGGCATCATTATAGCTCAGATAGTAAAATAAGAGTAATTTCCAGGTATTTGAGACAAATCTTCCCAACTCATTGGAAACTGTGCCTGACATTGAAAGAACTATTTGTAGTTTAAGTTTTTAAAGCAATATTGAGAATCACTATTCAGCAATTTATAGTATTGTCCCAAATATGTAAAAGTTGTAAATTATAAACAAAACAAAAAAGGACTAAAACCCACCCACATAAAAAAATAGCTTTAACTTAAACAGCCATTAAACATTATTATGCTGTGTGTATGTTTAACACACAAATAGAAACAAATGTAAAAGGATTTATAGTTATTTAAACAAATTGAATAGCTTTGTAAAGAATGCAGCATGATGCAGCCCTACCATTTGGCAAATTTTCTTTCTGAATGGATAATTATTACCTAACAATAAACAAGTGAATGATTAAAACTGCAGATGTTGAAGTGCTTACATTAAGAACTACTAGACTCACTCTTTACAGTAAACCCAGATCAGAGTTACACCTGTCTTCACAACAAAAGGAAGGGCCAATAAAATAAATCTGGTCACTTTATAGTCCATGGCATAGATTGGGATAGAATATTGATAAGTTACTTTGACAGAGCTCATCTAGAGAGCTGTTGGTTACTTTCATCATTTGAACCCTAATATCTTAAATTCTCAATTTCACAAGTTAAATTGAGCCTTAATATCTTAAATTCTTATTCTTACAAGTTAAAATTCAATGTATTTTGCAGATAAAATTACATATTTTAAGTTTTAGATGATGCCTTCAAGTTCCCTCACATATGTCGACATTTTTCTTTTAAAGACAACCAACTCTAAAACTTAGTAAGCAGATAATTCAAAGAGAATCACTATGATGGGGGTTGTTAATTTAAATCCAAAAGAGGAGTCTATAAGAGCTTCACGACATCTAGGAAATGGGATGCAATTTTTGAGTGGAGGTATATGTTTCTAAAGAACTTTCAAATGGGTATGTGAACCCAATATACTTAATAATTGCATGTGAATATTTTTCATGAGGCATAAAGGAGGAGTGGAAAAAACAGTTTTAAACCCTTGGCATAATTTTCATCTTCAGCATCAAGTCACATCAAATCCAAAGCCTCACTCTGTATCTTTGCTAACAACGTTCATTAAATGTACTTACATTTTCTAAAATGTTTTTTAAAGCTATTTTACCTGTGATGACTGACGGCAAATGAGTGGGTAGGTTTCTGTCCACCAATACAGCTATACAGTGATGAAGAGCTACTCAGTGATTGTGGCTAGAGTATAACAACTATGAAATCACTTGTAAACAAACCAAATCTACTCTGTGTGAATTTAACATTCAGTGGGATACACAAATACATGAAAGATCATTCACAGATAATCATGGGATTGCATAAACAGGAGATTCTGTCTAGAGAATACATTTAAAAAGAAAATGTCATTTCTTTTGCTTCTAAGGGGCTCCGCTAGAGATCACAGATAATTAACTTGAATCATGATACCACATTCCTTTTGATAACTTGTGTATTTTGTGACTGAAATGAATACTAACAATTAACCATCTAGATACCTAGAGCTACTGATAAACCCTACTTCTGTGTATATTCAACAGACCTCAGAAGTCTTTATTAAACATGGTGGAAGGGACTTCCAGCACAACTCAATTTTTGACAAAGCAAAACAAACTTTTAACAAGTCTGAGATTTAAAAGTAACTATTTTTCCTTATATAGACAACTTGGCCCTTGATACATTAGATTCCAAGTTGAACACTGTTTGGATATGCCTACCTTGCCCTTTGTGTTCGCTTACCCTTGGTCTGTTTATAATGCTCTGTACCATAAAGACTACAGGGTTGCCTGCTTTCCGAATGGCTTCCACAGCTTGTTCATGGCTTGCATCTCTGAGGTCCATTCCATCCACCTGCAATGGAAGGCCTCAGCTTAACATTTCAAGAATCTATAGAACAACAAAAAAAATGTGTGGATATAGAGTTTTAGGGATCCTTGATTAGACTACTAGAAAATCTGTTTTAATATCAAAAATAATTGAGACTATTTGTAAAGCTGCAGAACTTTCCGTCTATCCAGCTAACTTGTGGTCCCTTGCTTTGGACACAGATCTCTGTCTCTAATTGTCAGTTCAAGTCATAATCAATTGAAATGAAGGCTCTTCCTCTGCATTCCTTACATTGCTCAACTGCTCCTTCAAATTAATAAATCAGTATCATTAATGAAATAATATGAGGGAACTATCTGGCAGCACTGTCTTCATCATGAGTCATTGTAATGATTTTCTTCTAATCCATTATAAAGTGGTGTGGGAAAGGGTGATGCCTTGTATAATTCTCTCTGTAGGGAAGATTGAAGTTCAAAACAAAATTCTGATGCCCAGAAAAATCAGATAATGATAAGGTTAGTTTTGCAAAAGAATCATTGCAGTAGATATGATAGGAGCTGAAAGCTAAGAAATTGTGTTTATTGTTAGTAATTCTTACATAGTTTGAGAATTAAAGTTATTTTGTAAATTTTATTGATTATGGTTTGCCTGAGTAATGATCAGCTCAGCTTATACACTATCTGAATAAGAACAAAAATAGCTTAAAAGGCCAAATGCTAATCCTTTCAGAAAACTATAGGATGTTATCATTTTACCATTTCTAACTACCATGTTATGATACATACACAAAACGGTAAACTCAGAGTGGACACAATTCTAGAAAAGAACATTATTAGATGTTTGCACAGAACATTAGCACCTTTAAAAGAACTACATAAATTTAGAAAAAAACCTCCCTTAGGTTGATACTTAGATGAAAACATTCTTTGTGCGTATTAAAATAGCTTCTAATAGCTTTTTTGTAGAACAAAAGTCAGTATTCACATCTACCATATGTCTACTATATATTCCATTCGTGGAAAAATTTAACAGGATGTTAATTATCTTTGCTCAAATCCAAAGTACCATTCTCAGAGAATAATCTGCAGATATGCACTCACCTAGTCTACATACATTTTGAGAAACTCTTAGCAGAGACACGCTTTAGAATCCTCAGGATTACAGAGGCCTAAGGCTTCCTACACACTAGAAAAGTCCCTGCACATATGGCACAAGTCACTGCTAAACTGCATACAGTTATTTCACAACACAAAAAAAAGTCCTTTCTTTTCCATGTAAAAGGGGAGCTTTAACTTTTTAAATACAATTTAAACAAAATTTGAGAGCAAATTATGACCATTCCTTTCTAGAAAATAATATAAATAGCTCTCTTTCTATTTAGGTCAAAAGGATTTAATAGTGAGGTATAAATAAAATAAACTTCTTAGTGATAATCCAAAATTTAAAATTTTAGGTAGTATCCTAACTAAAGTTCCTTAAAAGGGGTCTAAGATACCTAATGAAAGAATGCAGGGTAGAGAAAAAGCCTATCATTCTTCCTTATAAATGGTCATCAAAAAAAAAAAAAAAAAAAAAAAAAAAAGGACATGGCCCCTGTTTTATCTCAGGTCCCAATGTGCTTCCACCTTTGGCTCTTAAAGACAGTAAGTCAATGAAGTAATAAATCAACCAATCATCAAAGCATTCATTTTAAAGTCATGGTTGATATGTTATAATTTCTTCTACACAAAACATTCCAAAGGTAAGTTATATGGGTTTAGAAAATGAGAGTCATTTGTATAAAGTAAATTTAATGGTCATTATAAGAGTAATAAAATTGTCTTTATTCAGAAGTTGTCTCTTTTAGTCTACTCTGTAAATCCTGAAAACTCAGAAAATCTGAGTCAGGTACTCCTTTCTCTATGCTTTTAAATAAAATTATGCTTATCCTGATCAAATAATTTATCACACTATTCTGAAGTGACTTGATTACTTGTCAAGTCTGTCCCACTTGGCAGGCAAGCACAGTGGCTTGTTTACTGTGGGATGCCCAGAGCCTGTTATAGCACCTGGAATGCAACAGCTGTTCCTGGAATATTTGTTGAGTAAATGAGTGAGTGACTTATGAGAGGAGAATCTATTTAAAATACTGAACTTTGCTTTGAATTAAGAGATTAGGCACAACTTAAGTACATGCTTCTAACACACAACAAAATACACATACATGTGCACACACATGCACACAGGCACACACATGGAGCCTTCATTGATGAATGAACACAGCACTGAAAAGGAGAGAGATCCTGGCTTCGACTGAGAAGGAATTACATGAAAAGTAATTGAGGTCTCAGCATTAAATATTTTACTAAAAAAGATGCACTTGAAAAAAAAAAGAAGCTCATCCAACAAAGTTTATCTGCAATGAAATGATAATAATAAAGTACTTCTTGAAATAAAATATCATTAATAACTTAAATTATATCTACATTTTGTGTGTGTGCATATATATATACATTGTATGTCTATATAATCTTAATTCAAATTTTTTCCCTAAGAATTGTGCTTTGTTCTTTCAAACAGAACATAATTATTTTATTTTGGAGCCAATTTTTTTAAATGGTTGGCTTTATCTCCAAACATCAGTCTCTGTATCAAGACATATTATCTGTCATTATATACATAAGAGAAAATTATGCATGAAAATAAACAAGGAAGAACTACTTTAACCACATACATATTTTACTCTAATGCTGGGTTGAGTAACTAGTATGAAGATGACAATTTCCTTAGTACAAAGGATGGAGCAGGTAAAAAATTTTAGCACAGAAAATTCACTGAAGGGTACCTCCACTATTCTATCTCCAGGTTTCAAGGTTCCATTTTTGCCAGCTGGACTATCTTCCAGAACATGTTTGATGAAAATGCCCCTCATCACTTCACCGTTGCTTAAACGACTTCCCATTCCTCGTCCACCAACAATGCTGATGCCTAAGGATTTGCTTGGTTCTCTCCAGAGTTCAACCCTAGAAAATAAATAAAATTTTCAACTCTTAGGAAAAAACACAAAATGAGAAAAAGCCTCATTATACTGGATTTGGCAATGATTTCTTACATATAACACCAAAGGTACAGAGAACAAAAGAAAAAATAGACAAAATGTACTTTATCAAAATTAAAAACTTTTGTTCATTAAATGATACTATCAATAGGATACAAAAGCAAACCACAGAAGGAAAAAAAATATTTGCTAATCATGTATCTGATAATTCATATGCTGAATACAAAGGGAAATTCTAAATCTCAAAAAAAAAAAATAAACAAGTGGTGTAAAACATGGGCAAATGTCTTGAAAAGTCACTTTTCTACAGAAGAAATATAAATGGCCCATAAGTACATGAAAATATGTTTAACATCACTAAATATTATGGAAATACAAATCAAAAGCACAGTAAGATACCGTCTCATATCCAACAGGATGACTACTACCTACTTAAAAAAATATATGGAAATTAACAAGGATGCGGAGCATTTGGAACTCTTGTATACTACTGGTAGAAATGTAAAATGATGCAGCTGCTATGGTAAAGAGTGTATAGGTTCCTCAAAAATTTAAAATAGAATTATCATATGATTCAGCAATTCCACTTGTGGGTATTATAACCAAAAGAATTCAAAGCAACATCTCAAAGAAATATTTATACACCCATGTTCACGAAGCTAAGAGGTAGAAGCAATCCAATTACCTATTGAGAAATGAGTAGATAAAATACTATACAATTTAGTGAAATATTATTCAGCCTTAAAAAAGAAGTGGATTCTGAAACATGCTATAATATGAATAAACCTTGAAGACATTATGCTAAGTGAAGTAAATCATCTAAGTAAAATAAAGGACAAATGTCATTTAATTTCACTCATATGAGGTACCTAGAGGTACCAAATTCATAGAGACAGGAAGTAGAATGGTGGTTGCCTAGGATGGGAAGAGAGAAGAAAGGGGAATTATTACTTAATGGGCATAGAATTTCAGTTTTGCAAGATGAAAAAAGTTCCATAGATAGATGGTGGAGGTGATTGCATAGCAATGTGAATGTACTTAATGCCACTGAACTGTACACATAAAAATGATTAAGCTGGCTTAAAATAATAATAAAAATATTTTAACACAATGGAATAAAATGTCATATATGTTACTTCTTATAAATATTACTTTGCTCAATTTATTAAGGTTTTACTAGTAGTAAAACAAGATAGTTTAAAATACCTTCTCACTATGTGTCCTATAGAATCTGAAAATATATTAACTCATTTCTGAAAATGATGTTATCAGTAAAACTGGACTCATACTCCAGGCTGGGGCACATACCAGTGTAAAAAGATGATTTTACACGATCTCAGTATTACATATATGAAGCAATCAAAAAATTCAGCTACTATTAAACAGATAGTAGTTTCTAAGCTTAGCAACCTAAGCAAGGGAAAGAACACTCCTGCATACACCATGGCAGGAATTCACCTTTGTAGAAAGATAAGTCACTCTTGCCAAGGCAGACCTGGTCACTAACAGTCAGGACATGAAGAGCAGTGATTGACAAAATCCTACAGGATATGATTCTCTCACTACTTCCCTAACCTCATCTGCTGATACGGTTTGGCTGTGTCCTCATCCAAATCTCAATTTAAATTGTAGCTCCCAAATTTCCTACATATTGTAGGACCCAGTAGGAGGTAACTGAATCATGGGGGCAGGTCTTTCCTGTGCTGTTCTCATGATAGTAAGTCAGTCTCATGACATCTGATGGTTTTATAGAGGGGACTTTTCCTGTACCAGGCTCTCTTCTCTGGTCTGCCACCATGTGAGATGTACCCTTCATCTTCCACCATGATTATGAGTCCTCCCCAGTTACATGGAACTGTGAGTCCATTAAACCTCTTGCTTTTGTCAGTTGCCCAGGCTCGGGTATGTCTTTATCTGTGGCATGAAAACAGACTAATACACCTGCCATGGGCTCTGTACTTTCTTCTCTCCACTCAAGCTACCACATCATCTGGCATGCTCCTACCTTGGGGCCTTGGAGCTTGCTAATTCCTCTGCCTTGAATACATTTCCCATACTCACAAAATAAAGACATGAACTCTAATGTAGTAACTACAAACAGCTATAAGAGCTATTGAGTATATTTAAAGCACATACATCTTGTGAAAAAAGCAGGATGTAAGAAAGAGTAAGGAAATCTGCAATGAGGTCTTTGGCCAGGATGAGTCAAAGCTCAGGTTGCTGGAGGAAAACATACCAAACAGAACTTTAAGGAGATGATGAGACCCTGAAATCTGCTCTGTGCTGCACAAAGGAAGACAATGTTGAACATTAAGTAGGATAAGACAGTATTGTCAAACATGTCCTTAACACTGACATTTAAGGTACTCCCAGAGAAGAGAAAAGGTTGAAGTAAGGACTCCTGAAAAATGACTGAGATAAGAAGAGGCTGAGGATGAAAGAGCACCACAGAGGAAAGGACGGGAACCAGGTAAAATGAAAGCAGATGCTGAGGAACATCTTCCTGTGGCCAGTAACTCTTTTTCTTGACTGTAAATCTGTAACTCTAGAAACTCTACCTGTTTAGTTTGAAAGAACCTTACCATGATCCTTGATCTTACAAAACCTTCATTAATAAACTAGTTAAAATACCGTTGTTTTCTCTTACTCCAGAAATTCTGTGATAGAAAAGAACCAACATCCACCATCTTTCCCTGGTTTTTGTTTGTTTGTTTTCATTTTTGTTCTGAGACAGGGTCTCGTTCTGCAGCCCAGGCTAGAGTGCAATGCCGTGATCATGGTTCACTGCAGCCTTGACTTCCCACCTCAACATCCTGGGCTCAGGAACACCTAGGCTCAGTAATCTTCCCACTCCAGTGTCCCTAAGTGCTGGGATTACAAGCATGAGCCACTACAACTGTCCCTTCCCTGTTTTCTTAAAGCAGATCCTATGGCAAAGTAGCAAAGTAGTAAGTTTAGCCATTGTACATATAGTACATTGCACATATAGTAAGTTCAGCCAAGTGTACATATTTAACAATCCAGAATACATATGTAGGACTCCTTAACTCTTTAGTTAAAAAGAAAAAAAAAGAAAAGAAAAGAAAGAAGGAAAGAAAATGTTTCCAAGGGCTCTATATGGTTGGTGTAAATTATAAAGTGATTCTTATGACTTCCTGAGTAATATAAAAAACATCAGTGGCCAGGCATGGTGGCTCATGCCTGTGATCCCAGCACTTTGGGAGGCTGAGGCAGGCAGATCACGAGGTCAGGAGATTGAGACCATCCTGGCCAACATGGTGAAATCCTGTCTCTACTAAAATACCAAAATTAGCCAGGCATGGTAGTGCACGCCTGTAGTCCCAGCTACTAGACAGGTTGAGGCAGAATTGCTTGAACCTGGGAGGCGGAGGCTGCAATGAACTGAGATTGTGCTACTGCACTCCAGCTCCAGTCTGGCAAAAGAGAGACTCTGTCTTAAAAAAAAAAAAGTTATAGCAACCTTAAAAAAAAAAGTATAGCAACCTTAAAAAGCAATTTGACAAACTGAAAGTAAAAAATGCATATAAACTTACAGGCCAGCAATTCCACATCTGGATATATTTCCTGCATAAATTTTCACGTGTAAGTATATATAAATATATTTATTGCACAGAATTATTATAATAGCAAATAACTGTTAACTATGAATCTGACAATGAATAAACTATGGTATCATATATTGACATGCAACACAACAACTAAATTGAATAAATTAGATCTTTAAGTATCAAGCTTGATAGATTTACAAAACATAAGAATTGAGAGAAAAATTAAGCAAAATGGAAAATAATACATGTGGTAGTACAATATCAACTGTGTAAAATGAAAACCACATGCAAAATGAAATACAGCCTATTTTACAATCTTAAAACTTACATTTTGCTAACAAGTATTCTTGATTTTCATACAAATTTCTGTTGTTTTCATGTATGATTGTCCCATCACATTTCTAATGCTATGAAGGATGTTCACAACACTAACTCCTAATTCATTAAAAGCTCTGGTTATTCCATTAGGCTTTCTTCTTCTCATGTTTTATGAACTTCCTCTAGAAGTAGCTTAGTGCATGTAGGGGAAGCACTACATTAGTGAATTCAGAGTACTTCTTAGAAGGATTTATGGAAACTTTGGACATATTCTTTATGTAAGGTTGTTAGCCATCTTAGAATTACATGAAAGTTAAAAGGAGAAAGGCATAAAAATTTTCCATTCCAGGCGTTATGCTCTTCTTTCTCATAAGAAAATTTCATAATGATTCCTGTATATAGTGTTTTCTCTTTGCTCAGGTACCAGTGACCAATATTGTATCAATAAAGACCAGGCGTCCCCAAACTACGGCCCGCAGGCCGCATGCGGCCCCCTGAGGCCATTTATCCGGCCCCCTGCCGCACTTCAAGAAGGGGCACCTCTTTCATTGGTGGTCAGTGAGAGGAGCACAGTATGTGGCGGCCCTCCAATGGTCTGAGGGACAGTGAACTGGCCCCCTGTGTAAAAAGTTTGGGGACGCCTGATATTAGACAAAGCCAACCACTGACTCACTATTTGCCAGGCACTATGCTAAGGATTTTAGATGACACTGAATTCTCCTCTAAATTCAAAAAGATTCCATTATTAATCCCATTTAACAGATAAAGTAGCAGAGACCCAGCAGAGATGAAGAAACTTGTTTTAGAAAGTATCAGAGTCAAAAATTCTCACATGGCTCTTACTGACACCAATCATTTTGATTGCCTTCTATATTAACCCATTTTCATGGTGCTGATAAAGAAATATCCAAGACTGAGTAATCTGCAAAAGGAGAAAGTTACTGGACTTACAGTTCCACATTGGCTGGGGAGGCCTGACAATCATGGCAGAAGGTAAAGAGGGGCAAGTCACATCTTACGTGGATGGCAGCAGGCAAATAAAAGGGCTTGTGCAGGGCAACTCTCGTTTTTAAAACCATCAGGTCTGATGAGACCCATTTACTTTCAGGAGAACAGCAAGGAAAAGACACACCTCCATAATTCAATCATTTCCCACAGGGTCCCTCCCATAACGTGGGAATTATGAGAGCTACGAGATTTGGGTGGGGACACAGAGCCAAATCACATCACCTTCTAAAAACTACTTTTCCTTTCATAATATTGTTACCAAAACTGACCAATGCATCTTATTTTCCTGTGATTACTGTCCTCCTAAAAAATTCAAGTTTATCACTATGACTATATGCTACAAAACAGTTTCATTTAACTTATTTCTACCTCCATCCACAAATAAATAAGACACATAACACCTCAGAATATATTTTCTGCCACAAATCTAGCACTTATACCTGTTTTCAATGTAGGCAGCACCATAGAAAGCTTGGTGGGATTTTTTTTTTTAATTGTATTTGGGCTCTGGGATAGATGTGCATATGTTTGCATATCTAGTTTCTACAAATGCTAGATAAAATTTTAATGAATACTTTTGGTATATCTAAGATCAAACTCTACAGAATGTATTATCCATTCCAACTATCTATGCATAATTTTCTTTCATTCAGTCCCTACTATGTGCCAGATCTCTGCATATATATGTTAGTTTTAACCCTATGTGATATGCATTATTCTCTCCACTGTATACATGAAAAACTGATGGGTTAGAAGTATTAAACAACTTACCCAAAGGGACAAGAAGGAAGCTGAAATCCAGTACTTGAAACTACACCTGCTTCTCTTTCAACACTATATATCCATTGACTAGGCAGAAGACAGAAATAGTCCTTACCGTCTGGGCTGATTCCAATTGCTGTATGCTGGGTTTTGAAGTTCACTTTCTTCGCCCTCTCCCTCTTCTCGCTCTGGTAATTCTGGAATGTCTCTGGTTAAAGAATTATGCAATGAGTACCCCCAAATCCTAGTACAATATGCAAGATTATCTTATATGTACTCTACTGTTGGTTTAGCTAAAAATGGAGAACTACTCTATATTTTCACCGTATGTGGCAATAAGTATAAAATATTTTTACATCAGGAGGAAAGAAAAACCTAACCAAACAAAATTTAAATCTTGCATTAGAATCAACTTATCATAGTGTAGAATTGAACACTAAGATTCTTGTTTAGTCTGTTTCTTTCCTGATGAAACATGAGAGAATAAGGGAAAGAAATAGGAAAAATGGAATAAATACCAGGTTTGTAAAGAAAATCCAATGAACAAGCATTTCTTAAATTTCTATAATATGCAAGAAGCTAGAAGTACCATGTAGGTTGTAAGCATGTATGCACAGCCCTGACCCCTGTCCTAAGGGAATTTCTCATCAAGTTTGCCAAGAGTTCAGTATCTCTTTTCCTAAGGAGGGACCAATGCTTTTCTTTCCATTTCTGAAAAATTAAGTGAAATGCTTATGGTACAGCTTCACCCCATCCAGTGGGCCAAGACACAGAATACTTCTTAAGGGAAGCAGACAAGAATTAGAACCTAGAAAGTGTCCTTAAAATATTCAGTGATAGCCAAGGTATGGGGGAGGTCCTTAGTCCTAAAGCCCAAGCAGTGGGAGCTACTCAGAATCGTTCTAGCCACATTGCATCTTGCTTCTTCCTTTTTAGATATAAGATAAATATCCAGAATAATCTAATCCAAGGACCCCAGTCTCTTCAGATTATTCTATAATCTTGAATCTTTTCGATAACCCAAATATGTTCCTCTACATGTGATTATTGTTTACTCATCTTAGAGTGTCAGGGACTCAAGTTTCATGTCTTCCTGCATGCACTCAGCCAAGAAAGAAGACAATCAACTACTTTTCTGCTGTATTAACGCACTGAATACCAACAAGATTTTATCCACTATAATAACTAGATCTCTTTATATCTGTATATATGTACCAGGTAAAGTAACTGGCAGAAAGTCACATGGTAATGCAGCATAGTTGAGATTTGGATTGAGGTCATCTTACCATAAAACCTGAGTTCTTAACTGCCATGCTATGCTGCCACATATTTTTATATGGCACATGCTTTGTAGACTTGTGCAATTCCTTCTTTGGATCCAATGGTAAGAACATGGAGTCTGATTATATTCTACGCTTGGCTCTGGCATTTATTAGTTGTGGGAAAGTTACTGAACCTTTCTCTGCTTCAGATTCTTCTACCGAAAATGCGGATCCCTTAGTTCTATTTTAAGCATTCTGGTATCAATAGAAAATATACTTTCTCTGCAGTGAAGCAGCTGGTTAGAGCATAGAACAATCCGGGCTATACGCTTTTCTGTGCTTGAAGGAAGCACAGTGCTCAAAGTGGCTTTCTTTCTAATATCTTGTGAGTATTTTAAGGCCATAGAACTTAACAGGACTAAGATGTTACCTGGTGTTTTCTTTAAGTAAGTCACGTGACACACATTTCAGAGGGACATTGAAATAATTGACTTTACCAGTTTGACAGGATGCACTAGGAAACTAGAATCAGCTCACGCCATTAACCCTACAATAGAAATCCTGGAGGGTGGCTGACCTTCGTGCAGTATAAAGTAAACACAGTTGCCTCCTCTATCCCTCATATTTTTGGGTCCCACATCCATGGATTAAACTAATAGCAGACCAAAAATATTTGAGAAAAAAAATAGATGGCTGCATCTGTACTGAACATGTACTTTCTTTCTTGTCATTATTAAAAAAATACACACACAGTATAATCACTATTTACATAGCCTTACACTGTATTAGGTATTATAAGTAATCTAGAGATGATTTGAAGTATATGGGAGAATGTGCATAGGCTATATGTGAATACTGTACCATTTTGTATAAGGGATTGAGCATCTGTGGATTTTGGTATCCATGGGGAGTCCTGAAATGAATCCCCAACAGACATTGAGGGACAATTATACTCCTTTTCCCATAATATTCATGAGGCCCCAAGGACCCTGCCATTCCTTCCCTTTATTATACAAATAGCGTACCTTCCCTTTCCCTGACACTTTCTGTATTCTGTGGACATGTGTAATTTGCGGAGGAAGCAGTAAAGATCATAATGAATGCAAGGTCACTGGAGACCATAGTGTTCTAGGACATTCTGACATCCTCTAAAGAACAGTAGAACATGGCTGGGCATGGTGGCTCATGCTTGTAATACCAGCACTTTGGGAGGCTGAGGTAGGGGGATAGGGGATCACAAAGTCAGGAGTTCAAGACCAGCCTGGCCAAAATGGTGAAACTTCATCTCTACTAAAAACACAAAAAATTAGCTGGGCATGGTGGCTGGTGCCTATAATCCCAGCTACTCAGGAAGCTGAGGCAGGAGAATCACTTGAACCTAGGAGGCAAATGTTGCAGTGAGCCAAGATCACGCCATTGCACTCCAGCCTGGGCAACAAGAGCAAAGCTCCATCTCAAAAAAAAAAGAATGGTAGAACTCTTCTGAGAAGACCTCAAAGTGCTTGCAAGGCCATTTCTGCTCTACCACATGCTTACAAGAAACTTGGTACTTAGTTGCCAGCACAACTGAAAAACACAGGCCCACAGCTGAGAGTATAAAATGGTACATTCTCTAAGGAAAAGCAATACGACATTATTCATCTCCCTGATCTTGACTCAGTCAGCAGCAGCATCAAAACCCAGTTCTTGCCTTTCCTAAGAAAAAAGAAAACGTTCCCTATATTATTTAAAGGCTCAATACACTGTGCATCAAGCGCCTTTAAAAAGCCAAACATCGTTTCCTAACATGTATAGATGCTAACAGGTTCAGCTCAACATTCTCCAAGAGAGTAAGAAAATTATGATTTAAAATGTTTCTGGTCTAGGTATGGTGGTGCACACCTGTGAATCCCAGAACTTTGAGAGGCCAAAGTGGGCAGACTGCTTAAGCTCAGGAGTTTGAGACCAGCCACAACAACGTGAGCAAACCCTATCTCTACAAAAAATACAAAAATTAGCCCAATGTGGTGACACACACCTATAATCCCATCTACCTGGGAGGCTGAGGTGGGAGGTTGCATTAACCCAGGAGGTAGAGGCTGAAGTGAACCATGATGGCACCACTGTACTCTAGCCTGAGCAAGAGTGAGACTCTGCCTTGAAAAAGAAAAAAAAAGTTTCTGAATTCGTATGCATGTTAATAAAAGAATAAATAACATTTCTAAAGATATTTGATAATATTTATGAAAAAGTAAAAAAATCATATAATTTCTTAGGTTCTAAGAAATTAATGAAATGATACTCATTTGGGGCAAATTATCAAAACTTAATATGTTAAAAGTGCTACACTGTGTGGTAGAACTAAATACTGTTTTACTGATTTGAATATTTATATATTTCTCAAATTTTCCATACTATATAATAATTAGTTACATTATTGAGGGTAAGGGAAGAATATTTTTTAAAATCTTGAAAGAGGAAAAGGATTCAGGCTTTTTTTTTGTTCTAGTCCTCCCTGACTCTGAATTCTAAATCCTCTACGACTTGCTATATCATTTATTGTATCAGATTTAATGTTTCACTCACCTGCCAGTGTATGAAGAAAAAATGTCCAATGCCATCATTCTTCCCGATTGTTGTCCCAAGCTTATTTTGAACTCTTCCAAATGTTCTGCAGGCACATAAGTAATTCTGGAACAAAACAGAATCCATGAAAGCGAAGGGAAACAATGTTTTGCCTAGCTGTTAGAAAAAGTTTCTAAAATAAAGGAAACAAGTCATACTGTCTCTTTCTCCCTACTTTTTCACACAACTCATTTAATCAGTATATTCAGCAGAGTCTAAACTTCAACAGGATAAAGTATTCTATAGGGAAAAATAACAACAGAAACTAAGTTTTTAAATGCTGTGATTAACTATGTGTTCACCAATCATCATGTGGGAAAGGAAAACACAATTATTTATACTGTCAAACGAAAAGGCTAACAACAATTTTTTTTTTTTAATTAGGAAGATATATAAATCCCTAGAACAATGATTGTCAGTAATAACATTAATTTTGCCCAAAGATTTCTGGGTTCTCTAGCAGAAACAAATTAGGTTTACTCTACTGAAATGCTAAATATCACAAATTACTTTACATCTTTCTATAAATACATAATTAATTCTAGAGATTAACAAGTGTTACCAATAATTATGTTAGCGCTATTAAGTTATGAACTCTCAAGTCTAAAGTATGAGATTAAACCATTTGAGTTTATGGAAAGACTCTTACTAATTTGTAGCAATTTTTAAAAATTCACTTTGGTCTCAAAGTAAAGACTACACTTTACATGTGAATGGCCATTTACTAATTCAACAAGTACTGACTGAATGCCTATTATGTGGAAGACACTGTGCCAGATGCTGACTACTGCTGTAATGTTTAGAAACTGATATATGAAAACTCAAGTTTATGGCTGTCCTCTAAGGCTTCTTACATAATGGATACAGTTTTTTAAGTAAGCTGTTTCAAGAAATTCAAATTAATGAATAGTAACATAAGAGAAATACTGAATCTGAACTCAATACAGCACTTTTGTGCAACAACAAAAAAATTAGAAATCCAAAGATTATTAAATCATCGCTCCCTAATGTATCTGTTAAGTATACAAAGCCTTAGCACTGGAGGGCAAAGATAAAAAGATAGTCTTTTATGTTATAACAAAATAAAAATTATACCAATGTCATAATTTACTGAATGAGGAGTATACATAATTTCAAATATATTGATTATTCTTAGAGAAAGCATTCACTCTTTCACTTCAAAGTGTGAGGTCACTTGGGTTTGGAGTTGGAAGACACAGTTCTGCTATCATGCAGAATGTCATGGGATAAATCACTACTGTTGACTGTTGAATCTCTATATCCTCTACCACAAAAAGGATGTCACTTTTGTGAAGCTACTGTAAACTGAGAAGCACAATCCAAATGTAAGTCAGTGCTCTCACAGGTCATCAGCTTTCCTGGTCATACTCATCACTTGGGCAGAATACATGAAGGCTTCATGACACTTTTACCTCAAAGATCAAAAAATGAAGCAGAAAGCACAGATCAATGAATTGAAGACTAAGCTGGGTGAAAAAGTTGCATTTTAATTCTGGCCCTAATTAGTTTATTCATCTATAAAGACACCTTCTTTAAGGTGCTACAAAAATATATGGCATAGCAAATCTGCTTTTATCCCGTCAAACAATACATTATGTCAGGAAAGAAGACTGATTATATTTTAAATGATGAAACAATAAAGATAAATATAAAACCTAAAATGTGAACAGGCTATTCACATGTGATAAAGATAAATATAAATCTAAAATGTGAAAAGGCTATTCAAGAAAACTGATGTTATTCCTGAAGATTCAGTAAAACTCCTATAAATAAAAAAGTTTAAAAAGCCAGGAAAAGGTCAGGGAGAAAAGGCAAGATAGAATAGCAAAAATAATACTAATCAGTACAAAGTATTTAATTTTTAATTGGTTTAAGAAAGAAGGTAAAGATGTTTCTATCCCAAACAATGTTAAAAAGGAATTTTTCTTTACATTTGTTCAATGTTATTTTTTCTTTTACCAAAAGGTGAGGAGTGGAGGTATTTACAAATATTTTTTCTATACTTGGCATACCAGTGAGAAAGAGTAGAGATGGCAGTTTTCATAACTATTTAGCCACTACAGGAGTGAGGCCACCAGAACAAGCGTCCCACAATGCAACAGCACATGCCGAACCATGCTAGCACAAGTCTGTCACACAATCATACAAAACCTCCAAATCCGTAGCAAAAAGGCCAAAGCTGTATTACGAGCTGCAAAAACACACTGAAAATGCTCAGAGAGGTGAATTAAAAATTTAAAGTAACTTTTGGTTACACATGGACTAACTTTTGGTTATACATGGACTAGAAGAAAAAAGAATAGCATTAGTGATGCTGTAATGTGATATGGCTATTAATGCAGAGGCTGCGCCTGCACATGCATACAGGATTCTTCCCTTACAAAGGAGCTCAAAAGCTTTGTAATTAGAAAATATGATTTTCAAATGAGTTCACAATCATCAGTGCAATGTGAAAACGTAACAATTTCACTGCTCTGTTGGATTTTATGTTCTTATTTAAACAAAGAAAACAATCCAAAATGTATATACGAAATCTGTATCAGGATCTATCCTTGCACTGGGACATTACAAAAGCACAAAATTGTTTTCACAGACAAGTTGTAACACACAGCCCTAATGAGCTTCTGAATCACTGATACTCACACATAAAAGGGGGCTCGATCGTCAGCAGGTGCTGCAGAAAATCTAGAATGTGAAGCATACGCCGCGGCATCTTTTTACAATGGTGTTAACAAATGTCAATGTCTTGTGCTGAATGTGAGATGCATACATATGCAGTTAAAAATGGGTGCTCCTGGTTGGTTTTTTTTTCCCCTTTCTACCTCCCTCCCATCTACACCTCCCCCAGAAAAGCATCTGCTCTTTACTAGTGTCTATAGCAGTGATTATTAACAAGCATGAAAAAAATGTAACTGCAATCAATCTTTTATTCCTTGATCAGGAATTCATCCCACACTTTAGGTTAAGGCAGGTGAATTCTGATTCAGCTCAGTAATTATCTGGCAGATGTTATAAGCAGCTGCTGCTAAGCACAAAACCCTGGCTATTATTACAGAAATATAAGAGCTCCTGGCAAGGTGGAGTGAGAAGTGAAACAGAATGCATTCTGGTGAGGCTTCGCATCTGGTTTTCCATAGAAAATAATAAAACCTGGATCTTAAACTGGCTGTTCTTGAACTCTTGAAACTCAAATTATCTACCCATGCATGCATGAACACACACACACAAAAGTTCCTAGCTATCTATCGTAAATGGCAAAAAAGAAATCCAGTGCATTGTCTCTATATGCAATGCTTTCCCTAAAACCAATCAGTTATGTAACTGAACCACAGTCTCTTTTTTTTAAAGTCCCTACAATACACCCCTCCACCCCCACCCAGATTAAGCTAGGTTCATGAAGAAAAATAATGAGAAAGCGATGTGGATGGAGCCTAGATCCAGGTAATGAGCACAAAGCTTAATGGGCCCCAGGCAATGTCATGGTTCTATTCAGAGTAATGGAAAGACTAAACTTTCCTTTTGGGAAGATTAGTCACATAGCTTTCAAGATAATTCTAAACCTTCTGCTTCACGAAACAAGTGGTAGGAAAGGTACAGGGACAAAAACATTTCATGCAAAATGCACAGAACATGCTGCTCAGCCCTGGTCAACCTAAATGGCTATTTGCATTTTATAATCTATTTTTTTCCTGAAAAAGCATTATGTAAGGATGATTTTAGTTTATTTCTATAATTAATCAATAAGTTAAGCTATCACTATTTGAATGAGAGCATTTTTAAAGCATTTGAGAAGAAATCAATGTGTTCTGAATGTCTGCATGTTAGTTTACCTGCATGAGAGAGAGATTCACTGACTGAATGAATGACTGATTTCCAGAAGGAAGGTTGTATGATTTTTCTTTTTTTAAAAAAAATGTTAAGATTCTACAGTACATTCTGCCTCCTAAGATCCTAAAGTAAGTATGAAGCTTAGCTCTCTAGATATCCTTCATAGTCATAATAAAGCTTCTACCCACATGACGGGGTAAATTCTGCTGAATCAGAGGGAGAGGGAAAATGGAAATACACAACAACAACAAAAAATGAGGAAAGGGTAAAAAAGACTTTGAGCCTGAAAATGGACCCCAAAAGTTTTCTAGAGCTGACCAGATGCATGACTTAAGCCAAACTGGCATCACAATGGTCTTATTTTTTAACCACTCTTAAAGTTCTGCAGTACATTAGAACTGAGGGGTAGGGCTAGTACTAATTCTGGTGATCGGAGTGTCAAAAGGTGGGCAGCAGAGTATCAGCACACACAGCATAAATGTACATCATGGCACAATAAATCAGATGATCAGTTACTAGGCCAACTGCATTTTATACTACATCTAATCCATTTAAACAAAAGCCCCTACAGTAAATACATAGTCTCCATATGGTCTATGTCATAGAGCACTGGCCATAAATGGTAAGGAAAACACTTGAAGTTTCTCTTTTCTTATGATAAAAGGACTAACATTTTTAATGATGTTCACTTGTACTCCAATTATTATAAGGTAATTAAGGAACAGTAACATGATCTGATGATCTGTTCAACTGTAAATAAAAGTCAAAAAAGCATACAAAAATATGAAAGCCCATTAGTAAAGATTTTGCCTAAAAATAGTATTTCTTTTGTCTAAGATAGCGGAATCTGCTCCAAATGTATATACTTCTCTGCTTTTTATTGACCACAGAATGAAAAACAGTCTGTACAGCTTTTGTTACCTAAGCCCTAGCAATATGCTTTGCAAAACAACTAGTAACAAAGAATGTAGTCAATAAAAAAAGATTAAGACATAAAAGTCCCCCATACTAATAATCATTATATCCATTTTAGGTAAAAAATCTTTCCCTGAGCTCTTATTATGTGATGTCATCCCTCATACATTAAAAACAAATATTCAGTGATTCATGCTGGAGGCAAATGTCGCATTGATGAAGTATCACAATAAAGTCATGAGCTGATTTTTATGTTGGTTCAAGGAATGTTTAGTGACTTGAAAACCAAACCACATATATGATATGCTTTTAGTACATTATGGGATTATCAGAAATCTTAAGCACTTCCTGACAAAATATCCTACATGACCGACACAGACCGTACCAACATATTGTCTATCCCCTAGGTTTATGAGGTAGTTCAAGAAAGGGTAAGTTTTGAGTCAGATGGACACTGTTTTATGTTTTTTGCATGTCTGGCCCTTAAAGAACTGGCTTAGTTCTAGGATTTACACAGTTCAATTAGGTGGGGTACAATTCCTTATACTGAAGCCAAACCAAACATCTTTCTAAGATCCTAAAATTGGGCCCTCTTGCTATGTGAGAGTCATTGCATCCCACACATCTATGGTTGTTGTAGAAATCACTGGAGAAGTCTAATAAAAAATACAGGCCAGGCACGGTGGCTCACACCTGTAATCCCAGCACTCTGGGAAGCTGAGGTGGGTGGATCACGAGGTCAGGGGGTTCAAGACCAGTCTAGCCAAGATGGTAAAATCCCATCTCCAGTAAAAACACAAAAAATTAGCTGGGTGTGCTGGCATGTGCTGTAATCCCAGCTACTCAAGAGGCTGAGGTGGAGAACTGCTTAAACCCAGGAGACAGAGTTTGCAGTGAGCCAAGATCATACCACTGCACTGCAGCCTGGCAACAGAGCTAGACTCCGTCACAAAAACAAAACAAAACAAACAAACAAAAAAAAAAAAACAAAGAAAAAACAAAGCAACATTTTCAAATTTTTAATACTGCTATAGTCTCAAAGAAACTATACTTAGAATTGAGAATGGTTCAAAAATCGTCAATTTCTTGAGTGATTTATATTTTTTAAAAAGTGTGATAATGTTTGTATCTCAAACAGAAGTGTATACTGAAAAAGAATTCTGATTAATTGGAATTCCTGAATTTCCCCAGCCAAACTGGGCTCCAAATGATACTTACTTTATGTCAGGGCCAATGAGAGAATGTCTTCTCAACATAGCTCGAGCCTGGGCATTGGTTACACTGATGGTAGACTCTTCATTAATGGACAAGACGCAGTCCCCAATGGCAATCCGGCCATCTCGACTAATGGCACCTCCATGAATAATGCTTCGAACAATCATCCCCAAGCCATCTTTATTAGCACTAACTGTCATTCCTACAGGAAAAGAGAAATGCATATATAATTAAATACATGATTTTCAAATTCATTTTAATTTGAATTTAATAATTCCTATGACTTGTAGATAAAAATAGGAGTAGCATTTTAGTCAATAAAAAGCAACAGCAAAAATAAGAAAAAGTGTTTCTAACAAAAAATATTTTTAAGTAAATTTGTAAATGTTTGTCAAATTGTATAGAGTCAATATATTATAAAAGAAACGGGTCTACATTGTGGAATGAATGTAATTTAGGCAATGTGATGTGTTGCCCCCTTGAATAAAAAGGACTCTCAGGGAGAGTACTGTGATACAGCTGAATCAGTTTTACAATAGCAGTTTGTCTCTTACACATAAAAGAGAATTAAAATCAAGACTTCAAAAGGAAAATTCGTTCTGCAAATTAAGAAATTATCTGCTATTACCTTATTTCTATGTCACCTGTTCATTCAGGATCTATTTACTATATGACTAATAAGTGCCAAAACTATGTTGGTTGCTTAAGATAAAAGCACAGCACAGAATTCCTAACATCAAGAAGCTTATATTGAAGTCTCCATACCTGGAGGCTATCGTAGTGCGTGAAAGTATAGTTTATTGAAGTAAATTGCTATGAACTTAATCTATTTCCATTTTATCTCTGAACTTTAAGCCTCTAATTTGGATATTAAATTGCACTTTTTTTTTTTTTTTTTTTTTATGATGGAGTCTCACTCTGTCACCCAGGTTGGAGTACAGTGGCATGATCTCGGCTTACTGTAACGGGGGTTCCAGTGATTCTCCTGCCTCAGCCTCCTGAGTAGCTGGGATCACAGGCGTACGCCACCACATCCAGATAATTGTCGTATTTTTAGTAGAGATGGGTTTCACCATATTGGTCAGACTGGTCTTGAACTCCTGACCTCGTGATCTGCCCGCCTTGGCCTCCCAAGGTGCTGGGATTACAGGTATAAGCCACTGCGCTGGCCTAAACTGCCCTCTTTTCATGTCCCATGGATGTCTTGCAGGAAATGCAATCTCAGCATGTGTAAAATTGAACCTGCAATTTTTAATCTCACATTATTTCTCCATTTTTCTTCCCGTTTTTCGGTAAATTGCACTACCACACTACCCTCCATTATTCAAAGTAGAAATACTGAGGTCTTTCTTGATTTATACCTCTCTCTCAACCCCTATATTTATCTAATCACCAAATCCTGTCATTTCTATCTTCAAAATTTATCTTGAATCCATTTACCTTTTTCTATTTAGATACTAACCCTAGACTAAGTCAACACCTTCTCTTGCCTGACTTTTTGTAAAAGCCTCCTTCCTAACTGGTCACCTGCCTTCCATTATTGTCTCCTTTAATGCATAATTCCCACAGAAGACAGAGGGACCCTTACAAAAAAAGACAAGTCACATCCTATCAGTCCCTTGGCTGCAACTCTTCAATAGTTTCCCGTTGTAGTAAAACACCGAATACACTTGCTCAGCACAGTCTATAGGCCAGGGGTACACTGGCCTTTGCAGTGTGCATCCCTGCTTTGTGTTATGTCCTTCTTGACTCCCTGAATTCTAGCCACAAATACATCTAGTCTCTGCCCATTATGAAGTCTCTGCCTGACACCTTCTTTCTGCAGCTCTTGCACAGATAACTCTCTCTCACTCTTCAATATCACTTCCTCAAAAAGTCCTTCTGGAAGAGCAAGTCGGCTTTTCTGGGCCCTGGTTCCCCTCCAGATGCCAGCCTGACCCCGTCCCTGCCTAGCTCCAGAACTCTGGGTCCTCTTTAGGCGGGGGCGAGGGCCCAAGGGCCCCAGGCACCGGCCAGCCAAGGGGGCCTAGGGATGCCATGGTGGGCCTTCACAGAGTGGCCCTGGGCCCCAGGAGAAGCGGGAGGCCGGTGGGAGAGAGTGAGCTGACAGTTAGGGGATGGCTGTGGAGGCAGTGAGGCCCAGAGGCGGCTTGGGAGGAGGCAGGGGCCAAATGTTCCCTTTGCATCCGATCCTCACTCTATTCCTTGAAAAATAAAGAACTTTTAAAAATTATATTTAAAACTTTGCAAAAATAATGTAAGTTCACTTAAAATGAAGTGTTGAAAGTTTCTTCCAAAACAAAATTATATAATTAAACAAGATAAGGAGAGATATAAAGCTACCAGGGTATTTATAAAACCTTCTTTGACAGATGTCACAAATTCCTTTTTAGGTTTTTATATATTTTAAAAAATGATGTCTTTCCAAATATTAATTCTACTTATACCAAATTAGATATGGTATTTCAAACATTTTTAAAAATGATTCTGATTATGTTTTTAGCCTAATAGTTCATGCCTGGATATGGCAATCCAGGCTCCTACTTACTGTTTTCTGATACAAATAAAACATTTTTAAATGTACTTAAAACATCCAGGTAAGACTCATACTAACGATTTTTAAGTGTATTGTTAAGAAGACATCTCGGCTTACCATAAAATAGTAAGATACCATTTCAGGTGAGCAAAAAGACTGGCTCTGAAAATTTTCAAAAGGTACTCTAGTTTTTACTGATAAAGCCACCTTTCCCACCAATACCCACAATACAACCGTACTTTGGTAAAATAAAAATATGTCAGTACAAAGTAAAATTTAACTCAGTGAATCACACTGGGAATCTAACTCATCGTCTTGTTCTCATTAGCACCAGGCAGACTACAAAAGGTAAAACACAGACATGAAACATATCATGAGCTATGGCCAACATGATCTCTGAATTCACTTTTAATAGTGTATTTAACTCATGACTCTCAGCTATGAAGGCTGTCAGGTCACATCAGCCATGTAAACCAAAAAGTCAACATGAGTTAGCTGAGCTTATACTTTCCTTTCACCAAATGACAACTTTCAAGGTTGAGTAACTTGGGGGTGATCTCCATTAACTAGATTTTGGTTATAACTTGTAAGATCTCTCAATTTTTTCCTGGAAGAAGTATCGAAGAATATCCCAAACCCCAAATCATGTACTTTGGAACTAGAGAACTGGTTACAAATCTGTTTTTCCACCACTTCCAATCAGTACAAGCTTGGGCAACTGACCTATCCTCACACAGAGCCTCAGTTTACTTATCTCTTAAAAGGGATGGCATTTTCTCCTATGGTTGTTTAAAGAATTAAATGAGAAACACTTATGTATAGTATAACTTTTAAAGTACCTGACACAAAGTGTACAACAAAATTTAGTCAGAAAACTAAAAACAAAACTCATAAAATATGTTTAAAATGCAAACCAAGGTTACATTGCTCCCTAAAGACTAAATGCAAATCTTAATTCAGTTTTAAAACAAAACTTGTTATTACAACAATCATAATGTGCCCTTGGGTAACTCGAGTACTGAATGTATTATATGGTATATGTGAAAATCAGAGACAGGTTTGAGTTCTGACTCTTCCTCTTTAAGGGTTGAGTAATTTCAAAGGAATTCCTGAGTCTGTCTATGTTTCTGTATCTAATCAGTGAAAGGAAGATAAGATCTTCCTTTCCTTTCTTTTCACCTGAAGAACCTTGCTTTTTACCTTCATGTCCAAACACCACATCATTAACCAATGGACCAAAGACTTATCAAAAAGCATCAAGATTAGAATTTTTTAATGATCATTATATGCATGTGGACATTTATTAATGTATCTGTATTTCTATATATAACATTTTCACTCTACATTTAACTAAGTTCAAAAACCTGAATGATTCATGATATCAAAACAATGGATTATGACAGTTTTTACAGAAACCTGTCATTTATTAATAACTTCTTCTAGTCATCACTAGACAAAGAAAGAAATTATTATTGACAAAACTAAAACTGCAAACAATCTCATACAGTCAATTAAGGGGAGACTGTGAATCTAAGAAAGTGAGCTCACTGATAAAACCTTTCATAACTTACTTTTCCACCAGCACAAAGCCAGACTCTATTTAGACTTCCTAGAATACTATTTATCGCACTTTTTGTTACTTCAAGCTGTACAGTCAACACTTAATTAAACTGAATGCTTTAATTAAATTTTTTAAAAAGATTTTTCAAGATTCCTTTACATTTAGTTATTCAAAGTGCTATAGAATAGAAATTGGAACATTGAGCATCTCCTGCCAAATGAGATAACAGAGTAATGTTCTTGCCTTGGCATGCTGTAAATGTGAACCCCAAAATGCCAGAGGAACCTCACTGGGTCCCAGGAAATCGAAAACCCAGGGAGAAAGCCCTATAAATATATTGGGCATATCAATAATGGAAATGAAGCAGAAAAGTTAAACTAATTGTGATTTATACTGAATGGTAAACTAAATGATGCTGTAATTTCACACTTAAATGTTTTACTTTATTTATTTTTTGAGACAGAGTTTCGCTCTCGTCACCTAGGCTGGAGTACAGTGGCTCGATCTCAGCTCACTCCCTCAGTCTGCCAAGTAGCTGGAATTGCAGGCACCTGCCACCACACCTGGATAATTTTTTGTGTTTTTAGTAGAGACGGGGTTTTGCCATGTTGGGCAGGCTGGTTTTGAACTTCTGAATTCAGGTGATCTGCCTGTTTCGGCCTTTCAAAGTACTGGGATTACAGGTGTGAGCCACCACGTCTGGACAAATGTTTTACTTTCACTAAACAAATGAAAGGGCTCTTCTATACTTTAATTTTAAAGTCAGGTGTTGAGGTTTAAAGGGATTTCTAGCTATGATGGAAAGGCAGGCCACTTTTACCTTTCACGGTTTTCTTCTAATAACTTTATTAACCTAGCATTTTTTTTTTTTTTTTTGAGACGAAGTTTCACTCTTATTACCCAGGCTGGAGTGCAATGGCGTGGTCTCGGCTCACCGCAACCTCCGCCTCCTGGGTTCAGGCAATTCTCCTGCCTCAGCCTCCTGAGTAGCTGGGATTACAGGCACGCGCCACCATGCCCAGCTAATTTTTTGTATTTTTAGTAGAGACGGGGTTTCACCATGTTGACCAGGATGGTCTCGATCTCTTGAACTCGTGATCCACCCGCCTCGGCCTCCCAAAGTGCTGGGATTACAGGCTTGAGCCACTGTGCCCGGCAACCTAGCATATTTTTATATCAAAACTTAAAAACTAAGGTGGAAGCAACTCAAGTATCCATCAATAGATGAATGAATAAACAAAGTATAGTGTATATGTACAATGGAATATTATTCAGCCTTAAAAAGGAAATTCTGATACATGCTACAACATGGATGAACCTTGAAGACATTATACCCTGTCACACAAGTATAAATATTGTATGATTTCACCTATATGAAACATTTGGTCAAATTCACAGAGACAGAAAAATGAATGGTAGTTGATAGGGGACTGGCAGAGAGAGCAATGGGGAACAATTGTTTAATGGATACAGAGTTTCAACTGGGGAAAATAAAAGCATTCTGGAGATGGATGGTGATGATGGCTGCACAACAATGTAAATGCACTTAATGCCACAGAAATGCACTCTTAAAAATGATGAAAATGGTCAATTTTGTATTAGTATAATTACCATAATAAAAAAAATCGATGTATCTTGACATACTAGCAGAATATATAAGAAAATCTATATACTTTCCCCAAAAGATGAAGAAATGCTTCAACAAAATTCAACATGCTCACAATCAATTAAAAATTGGTAAGCAGGCAAGGCAGGATGGCTCATGCCTGTAATCCTAGCACTTTGGGAGACCGAGATGGGCAGATTGCCTGAGCTCAAGAGTTCAAGACCAGTCTGGGCAACATGGTGAAACCCCATCACTACTAAAATACTAAAATTCAGCTGGGTATGGAGGCAGAGGCCTGTAATTCCAGCTATTCAGGAAGCTGAGAGGTACAAAAACTGCTTGAACCTAGACTGTGGAAGTTGCAGTTTGCCGAGATCATGCTACTGTACTCCAGCCTGGACAACAAAGCGAAAACTCTGTCAGAAAAAAAAAAAAAAATTGGTAATCAACCCAAATGGTCAGATTGCAAAATTGATGTACCCAAACTATGGCTCTTTCAAGAGGCTCCTAACTGCTTCACCAACCTAAGCTGAATGCCCTTCTTAAAACACAAATCTGAGCATGTCACTCTCCTGTCCTTAGCTCCCGCTGCCTACAGGAAGCATAAGGCAGTAGATGGCTACGGCAGAAGCTCTGTGTGCTGCACACAAACCCATCCAGCAGTTGTCTCCCACGTCTTACTTTGCAGGTCATCACAACACACTTCATTCATACAGAACTAGTTCCAGTAATATTTCACATCTCTCTGCTTTACTGTTAGCAGCTTTCAACTTTTTCCAGTTCCTCAACTATGTGGTTAAAACATCCTCTTTTTAGACCTAAATCATACATCTCCTTTTTTCTGAAACCATTCTAAATTTCTCCACACTTGGAGAGTAGGGATTAGTTGTTCCCTCTTGTAAGCCTTCAGTGTTCTCTGTGTAAGTATCTATCATAGCATGTACAATATTTTAATGCCTTTGGGATTTTAAATGTCAATTTAAATCTTACTCTCTTAAACTTGTGTTCTTTGAGAACAATGGTAATATTATGGTGTCTCTGCATAGTGGATATAGTATGAAAATAAATGTTTGCTAGTTTAGCAAATACAACAGAATAATAGTGCTTAAACGGGCTTTGCAAAACCTCTGTCTTATTAATCGTTCAAGAAAAATGGCTTCAATGGCCAATTAAATGTGAAAAATGCTGCATTTGATAATCTCTTAGTGATTCACAATGCACACTGGAGCATAAAACATACTGAGAGGTAAAAAGAAAACTGTCTTCTTAAATTTACCTCACCCCAAACTTTTAAACTTGGAACTCATTTATAACTCCTATTAACATCCTACAGAACTAATATTTTGAGTAACACGGCATCAGAAACACTAAAGCCGATGAAATAATTCTGGCATGGCTTAGGTATCTGCATCATAATTAATGAGTATGGAAAGTTCTGCAGTTCAAGCTTTGTATCATCCTATTAAATGTAATATGTTTAAGAAGTATTATAACAACACAAAAATTATCTGCTATAATTCTGTTTAGCTGCTGCTGATAGTACCCCGCCACTATCAAATGGAACAAAATCTTGGAAACTAAGGCTGAAATCCCACTCATCAAGTAAGCACTGCTGGATTTCTCTGCCAAATCTCAAAACTTAACAAGGCAGTAAGACCCTGCCTTAAGATATCAATGTAAAGGACAGTGGTTGGTTACTTCACAGAAGGAAAAGGATCTCTGGTGCTGAATTAACCAGAGTCTTGGGCTGCATTTAAAGACTTGGAGCAATCTACCATCCTATTTATCAAAAAGGACAGGGCTGAGTCACATGACTGTATAACTCAACGAGAGAACAAATGTGCTCTGCCTCGACACAGTTTTAGCTATTGTAATTAGGATATTTCCACAGAAAGTCGTCTTTGTCCAATTCAGAGGGTTTTGTGGGTAAAAGAGGACACAAAAATCCTGCCACCTGGGAAGTCCTACTGAATAACTCACATTTACATTTTGGTAGTGGCACACCTGGTTGTCTTTTTAGTCTTTCTTTCAGTGAGTGAAAGAAATTAAATACAGACTGACTTATACATCACTGGTACATTCAAAGAAACTAATAATTTACTTTTCCAAAGAATTTACAATTCTAAATTGCTGACTTTTCCTTTTCTAAGAATTCCCTTTCTGATTTGCTGTTTCATACACAATTCATATATCTTTTACTGAATGTAAATGAGGCTTGTGAATGCTCTGAAATAATTAAGAGAATGAAGGATTTCTGCTCACATGAAGTAAACAAACCTGTAAACCATTTCAGAAAAAATAATGAGGACATAGAAAGAAAAACCATAAAAACTAAAGGAAAGTTTCTACCATCTGTTCTCTTATCTACAGCAAAAAATATTGAAATTTACTGTATTCAATATTTCCCCTTGGTCAAGGGGGTTGAGAAATAGAGGTATATGAGGAAAATGAGAAACTTACCTAAGCTAGAATTGCCTTTTGCTATAGTTATAGTCCTTTCAAAAGATTCTTCAGATACATTTTGAAGCATGACACACTCAGCATTAGAGGACAGGGAGCTCTGTTCAAGTAGGTACTCAGAGCTCTGTAAGAAAGAAAACACAAGTCATAAGTCACATGGAAAGGGAAACTAGACTTTGGAGTGTGATTTCAACATCACACATATTCTCTAATTGATTGTGCTTTATTCTGCAAGAACCTACAACCAAAACAAGTTCATAGGTTGCTTTCTGAAAATCTCAGTGTCAAGAGGCACCAATTCCAAACGAAGAGATTAGCCAGAATAACCCTTCACTATTCTCTACCTCATCATAAAACACAAACAATTTCTTTAAAATATTACCTTTCCAGCTGAATCGGGTAGCACAGAAGGAAGTTCTGTACTTGATATAACTTCACTAGGTAAATGAGATTCATTCCACACTATTGTGTTTTCACATTCACATTGTTGCTCAATAGCATTTGCCGGTGTGTAGTCATTTATAGTAAAGCCAGAAGTAGTCCCCATACTTATGTCTACTGAAGATGTATTCTCATCCTGTCTTTGTAGGAGATTCTGGGTATATAGTTCCTCCAAAGACATATGGAGATCAAGCACTGGATCAGAAGAATTTTCGATAACATCCTGGTGGTTGAGAAAAAAAATTAAATAAATAAATAAATAATGTGACCAGTATTATATCAATGTAATTTATAACATCACTTCTTAATGAACAATTTAGTAAAATGTAAAACATAACAATTATTTATTACTCAAAAAGCCTTAACAAACATACAATTCTTCACTTAGCAGATTTTCTGTGTATCTGTATTTTAATAAACCCTTTTAAATACATTTCCTGCAAGTCATACATCTCATGTTCTACTGAGTTATACTTGTACAAGATACTGTACATAAGATCATTTAGATATAATACTATGTTCTTTCTACAAATAAAATTATTCAGAGTTCAAATTACATAGAAGAGCAAGTAACATACTTCCCAATCTCACTTAAATTGTAGTTTCTTTCCTATCAGTCTGAAGTTCCTATTTATTATGAGATCAAGAACATAAAAACTATGACACATTAATTGATTTGGACTCACAAAAGCCTCCAAGACAAAATTATTTTGATAGGCATTTATAAGTAGTTATGGAGAAGAACAGAAAGCTTTACAATTCAGATTATCATAGGGAAATTTTACATAAATATTGTATAAGATATAACAGAAGGAATAGTAAAATGGAATGTCATAAAATGTAGGCTCTAAATCCAGGCTCTCTGATTAACAATCTGTAGATCACAGAACCTCTCTGGGCTTTATATTAGACAATTTCTACAATCCTCTGAAACTAAAATTTTATAGTTCTATATAAATATGTGGATCTACTTACAACAGATATATTGCAACACTAATGTGCTTTGGGCAAGCAGTCACTTCATAAACTGCTGTTGAATAAACCTGTCAGTTTTCCCTTCAATTCTTTTATTGATATTTTTAATGTATAAAAGTATCATATGAATATATTATTGCATAAAGGATTCAAGATACAGACATGTATTGTGTATGCATACAGAATACAATATGAATAGTCTTTGCTATGGCTCCTATTTGCATTCCCTTCACCAGTAAAAATGGCTGGCATCAGTTAGGTGTTTATCCATCAAATTTTTAATGCATTTGCATAATATATACATACAACTACACCTGTACAGACTCACACATAGAAGCAGATATAGCAGACATACATTTTTTAAAACACAATCATACAATAAATAGCATTTTTACTTTTTTTGCAGTATCTTTGCATCTTGATCTGAGTTTAAAAACAAGTCAACTTTAATCTTCTTATGGCTGAAAGTTATTCCTAAGTATGAAAGACACTGATGTGTAAACTCTGAAGCCAGGATGCCTGAGTTCAAATGCTGGCTCACCACTAATTAAATGTCATAGTTTTGACAAGTTACTTAAACATTATGCCTTGGCTCTCTCATCTACCAACTAGGGAAAATAACAGAACCTAATACAGGACTGTAGGGAGGACAGACAGCATTAATACTCACAAAGTACTAAAAACAGGCCTTAATAGAAAATGACCAGTAATTGTAAGCTACTGCTTTAATTTATATTCTACAACTTTGTGCATATGTATGAAGACATATTCACTATGAATCACTAGAATTGCAGTGGTTGGTCAAATGATATGCACACTTAAAATATTGGTACATACTGTTAAATTGTCTTCCAATTTTCTCTTACAAAAGGAAAATATAGGAATACCTGTTAATGAATCTTGCCAGCCCTAGATTAGTTTGGCAATTTGATTTATAATAAATACATTCATTAATGTTTTACTATGTGTGTTCCTAACAGTTATCAAGGATAAGCCATTTATATTTCTTCTGTTAACACTATCTTCATATTCTTTATACAACATTGTCTCAGAGTTCAAATTATATAAAGAAGCAAATGACTTATAATTTCAAATTTCACTTAAAATGCAATTCAGTTATAATTACTTTTGAAGTTCCTATTTATGAAGTGATCAAGAACATAAGAAGTATGATATTAATTGATGTGGATTCACAGGAGCCTCCAAGAGAAAATTATCTTAATAGGCATTTACAGGTATTTATGATGAAGAATAGACATTTTTCTTGTCATTGTCATAGTCTGAATAAGAAGTCTTTGTGATATACACTGCAAATATTCTCCCAGTCTGTCACTTGTCTTTAAGTTTAATAGGTAATATTTTGTCATGCAGAAGTTATTTCTATAACCAAATTTGTCATTTTTTTGTGCTTCTGTGTTTTATGTATTACTTAATAAGTCCTTCCACAAAAAGTAAATGAAATGCTTTCTAGTGTTTTTCTTCTATTTTATAAACACTTTGTTTTAGATTTTAACCACCTAGATTTATTTCAGGGTGTGGTGTGAGATATGGGTCTGTCATTTTTTTCCTAAATGGGTAATTAATTACTCCAGCACAATTTATTATATATTCTTTTCCTTGAATGTAAGTTATTATCTCTCTAGCATTACCAGATATTCCTAGTACAAAGAATTGAGGCAAGTGGAAATATCATATAAGCAATTAATATCTGTAGCTTCTTCAGAAACAAATGATAGGAAGATATCATCCTCCACATTTCAGGATCTAAACAATAACATGTTGGTTCCCTCACCCAACTTTGATAATTTTATTCGTATGAAAAATAATAATGTACTTACTACAGAATTGGTTAGCTTCCATATTACTAAATTTATTATAATGATTAGCAGTAAATCATCTTCCCCATGCCTCAAATAAAGATAACAATCAAAACTGCTTTTCATTAGAAAAAGAGGTCAAGTCACCCTCGTTAGCTGGGGTGTACTGTAAATGGTGTAACAGTCCCATGCATTATTCATGAAGGAGTTAACACAGACACATAGAAAAGAAAGAGCTAATCAACACAGTAGACAACATACGCCCACTTCAGAAACATTTCTGGTTGCTCAACAACCAACTCAGTTTTATTTTTAAAAGTCTTATGGATCTAAAAGAAAAAGAGTTCTTCCCTCATAAGATGTACAAAAATAACCACAATTTCCCAGTGCAACTTGATATCTAAAGCGAAGTCTTTCAAAAGTCTATATTAATATGTGACTTCACTTGATATATTCTTGTCCTCAGTAAAAAACTGGAAAAAGGTTACACTAAAATGTCAAACATACTTTTAAAAAGTTCTACTTCTTAAGAGCAATGCATAAATTAAGGTTAGACTTGGACATATAATTTACCAAGATGATATACTTACAAAAATGAACTAAATACTTGAGTATTCAATAGCCAACTACCTACTCTTCTTTTATAAGCAGTCTACCAGAGAATTATTATTATACTTTAAAAAATATATATTGCAAGCACAGGTGTTCCAACTGTCTTTTTCCCACTCTTCCTGAGATAAGATACACTTCCTTTATTGTTTTGACTCTGATGCTGCCAAGGAAAAAGGTAACACCTTTTATACCTTTGAGAGCCTGCAATTTTGTCACTAAGACTTTCACAGTCACTCCCATCATTTTGATTACAGTGATTTAGTTTTTTATTCTAACCCCATCTGCAAAAAAAAAATAAAAATAAAATAAGAAACAGTATCAACATTCTAAACAGGGATGTGAAGGCAATAATATTTTATGCTAGAGAATGACACTAAGAATTTGTGAGAATGTTCAGACAACTAAAAAAAATGATGAAGTCTGTTAGTTGAGTTTGATGCACAAGGTGCAAAAGGGTTCCTATCTTGACAAACATCAAGTTGAACCTGCACTAGAATCCAAAGTATTTCCTGGCAGAACTGACATTCAGGAATGAAGGACAGGCACCACACTGGTAACAGTATCATCCGTGGAGAGAGGAAGGGTATGGGTATATATGGGGGAGCAGGGTGTAGAGCTGTGAATAAGGAGTAGAAAGGGAAACTTCAATAGATATTAAATCTTTATCAATTGTATTTTTAAATCAAAATAGGAAAAAATAAAACAAGTATGTTCTAAAAACCACATTAAGATTTTAAACAAAAGTCTGCAAATATTTAAATTTAAAAAACAATTATTTCTGTATTTTGTCATATCTTTGGAGGTAACAAGAAAAAAGAGTAACATGATTAACCAAAGAAATTAAAACTTAAAAGAATAAGAAAGGAAAAAACGCACTGGCTATAGCCACATTGCTTTTAAAATCCATTATTTCAATGACCCGCCTCTATTAAGCCAAATGCCAAAGAGGCAGGTATATTTTTCAGGTTCTTGGGTAATGGTTACTTCTCTTAAATTGTTACATGGTAACTAATCAAATTAAGCGAACACATACTCTTTAAAAAAGTCAAGTAGAATGGATCCCCCAATTAGAGAAGTTTGTGAGGAAGAGCCCCAACTTACGGCTACAGCCTTTTGGTGTTTAAGCTGCCCTGAAGAGCGAGGCCTCTCTCTATGAAGAGTTTGTACTCTGGATGATTAGCACTGACCACTTATGGTAGTGTACCTGACCAAGGCCAAAAGACCATTCGTCAAGGGGAAGAGATAAGTAAAATTATTTGTTCATTTCCAGTTGCCATTTAAGGCTACAAGATTATCATATTTGGCAAAGCCAAAAATCTAAGATCCTTACACTCTATTTTATCCTTTTTTCAAATCGGGATAGAGGCATCTTTGTTTTCCTTTTTTTTTTTTTTTTGAGACAGAGTCTCAGGCTGAAATGCAATAATGCAATCTCGGCTCGCTGTAACCTCTGCCTCAGCCTCCTGAGTAGCTGGAACTACAGGTGCCCACCACCATGCCCAGCTAATTTTGGAATTTTTAGCAGAGGTGGGGTTTCACCATGTTGGCCAGGATGATCTTGATCTCCTGACCTTGGGATCTGCCCGCCTTGGCCTCCCACAGTGCTAGGATTACAGGCGTAAGCCACCACATCTGACTGCTATACCAATTTTTATTTCTAAAAATAAGATAAATTTAGTGCAAAGAAACAATGCATTATATATTTATTTTATTTACATAAAAAATTTCAGTAAAAGTCTAGATATTAAAAAGTTGTCACCAAAAATATAAAATGTCACAGAGATTTTATCATGACGCAGGAACAGTCTTGCTTTCTAAGAAAACTGAGAGCACACAGGAGTTTCACAATGTGTTTTAAAACACCCTCATTAATGTCTTCTTTGTTGTTTTGTAGTTTAAGTATTTCAGTTGATAAACCAGCTTGCCAAAATTTGCCTCAACAAAAGAGTAAACTACTCGGGGTGGGGGGGGCGGGTAAGGAGGCAAACATACTTCAGTAAGCCAATATGTTGTGCTGCATACAGCCAGCATTTGCCCTGTAAAATATATGCTTCTCGGTATGCAGACGGTGTAATCCCTTTAAGTAACAATTACTAAGTTAAACAATGCAATCTGTCCACTGGCAAGAAGCAGTATGCTATGCTGTGGATTAGGAGATTCCATCAGGAGACAAACTCGGCTTCCAGCCCTGAGGCCAGTAAAGACTGAACACATTCCAGGCAGGACACAGCCAGACAGACAGTCTCAGGTGTGGTAAGAGAAGAGCAGCTGCTCCACTCAAGATTATACCTTGCAAACCAATTCAAGGAGATTGCCCAGCATCATTTGCAAGGATAACAGGTGCACCACGAACATAAAAGAAAAAATGCTTTGAAAATGTTCTGGCCAAAAAATCTGTTAATCAGGAAAGGAGGAAAACTGTGCTAGACCTATGGAAATTCCACTTTCCAACTTATTCATAAATACTCCTTCCCACTGGATTCAATTTATGTAGAAAATACTATTTCATATATTAAAAAAATACTGTCCAGTCTTTTCAACTTAATTTTAAACGTATGTTTATAGCATATTTCCAGCATAGAAAAATAGAAAGTATACTCATATATAAATTCTTTGCCATGATTTAACAGATATAAACATTTTGCCATATTTTCTTCAATCTATCTTTCTTCATAATATGTTGTAATGTATTAAACATTACATAGCTAAATTCCCATACTTCCTTTTTACTCCAAGGATAACTTCTTTTTTGAAGTTGAGAAGTATCATGCCAAAACAGTTTTAGATTTTACTATATACATGTACACACATATTCATAAAAAATGTATGTTGAATTGCTATGCATATCAATTTCCAAAAAACAAACAAATCGAAAGAAAAATGAGTAACCCAATACAAAATGGCCAAAAGATATGAAGAGATCTTTGATGAAAAGTAAAAACCAAATGGCCAATATTATGAAAAAATATTCATTCTCATTAGTAGTCAGGAAATCCAAATTAAAATAGTAAGATACCATTTCAAACCCAAAACACTGGATACACTTAAAAATATTACTTTTTGAACATCATAGAGTATGTCACCAAGAAAATGAATAGAGTTGGGGCATTTATGCCAATAATCTATTCCTAAACTATAAATGGCACAAATATGTCAAATAGTGACTAAACTCTTCATTCATATCCAGTGACATAAACATAATTTACCATTCACTGTGATTTTTTATGTAAAGTATTCTTTGGCATCATTTTGTATAAAAACATATGACAGTGTTAAGTTTAACATAGCTAGTAAATGTTATATTAATGCAGTAAGTATTTTACTATCCAACTTTGCATAGAAGTCAGTTTTAAAACCATTAAGAAAATAAAGTTATTCTTGTAATTTTTCCAATGTAGACTGCTAAAAACATAACTTGAGAAATATATGTTAAATTTTTCTTTCTGACATGTAAATCCTAATCAAAGCTTGGAGCCTCTGTGTCTATCATTCTGTCTCAGACACTAGATTTAAATACTTTCTATTCATCTGAAAGTTATCTAACCAACATTAGCTAAATGAAATTGTACTTTAATCCAACAACGAATGCACAACTAGAGAAACATAATGTCTCTAATATGTTATTCCCGTAACTCCCCGTAAGGACTGACCTCTGGAAAATTAAACACAAGATTTTCTAAAGAAAAACTGGCATTTCCTTTGTACCTTAGGAGGAGAGGATGGAAGGGAGGAACCATAGTTCAGGCCATCACCACAAGAACTGCCATGAAGAGATAAGACAGAGGCTCGAGTAGAGTAGATGCTGTCATTATCAGGAGAGTATTGAGACTCAAATGTGGATTCATCTACTAAGTCAACATCATTTGTGTCCACCTAGAAATAAAACAATAGTGTCAGTTGGGAATTCTGTTCTATTACATATATGACAAACAATGTCCATTTGAAACTAAAAGACAAACCGGTATCATTCTTTTATCTATTATTTTTCTATACGCCCTCTTCATTCTCATCAGAGACTGCTAGTGCAGCAGAACAAGGACAAATAGCCCACCTACAGCAGAAAATGCTGGCATACAAGGTTATTTTATTTCATCAATAAAAGGGCTAAAGGCAACAATTAACAAAGGACCTGGATCAATTCGAAGTTTAACCAGATGCATAGTTAAGAAAAATATTTACTTTTTTTTCAGCTCCCATGACCAACTCTTATAATTTTATAATAAAATTGTGTCATAATTTTTTCTAGTCAACCAAAATAAACTGTTATTCAACAAGGGAGCTAGGCAATTATGTATTTGTAAGCCACACTAAAACTATATATTTTGTTTAAATTATCTTGAACTAGATTTTAAAACTATTCAAGTTGCAGAAACCAAAAAGAAAATCTGTGATTTCATGCTAAAATTATACTAACAAACAAGGGGCCTAATTATGAGCTGGTTTTGGTGAGGCTTTAAGTTATAAACTTGTTAGAAAACTCATAAAGAGTGAGATAGAGAATTTCACTACATATTCTCTAATAATCCTATTGCTGTCTTCTGTCACAGAACCAAGAGAAATAATTAAATCATGATGAGCTTGAAGTTCTTTTTGCAATTCACTCACAGTCATACCTTAGAATAAGTAGAAATCAAATATATACTACGCTTCTCTGATATTACCAGCATTTTCTGTCTATCTTGACAAAATTCCTTTTTTTTTTTGTAATTTCAACTTACTTTTTGGCCAGGAAAAGTTAGAAGAATTGTAACATCAAAAACAAACAAACAAACAAAAACAGCAACAACAAAAAACTATTAAAAATACCTGTGGCCCAGTTTGAAGTGATTCTTCAAATACGTTTCATAGCCCAATAATACATGTTCAAACTCACTAGTGAGTCACTATACGGGAGGTTTACCCTTAAAAATACACATAATGTACAACAATCTAGATAGACAGTGTTAACTAAGCCTTGTGTCATAGATTACATACATATTTAAGTAACATTAAGGAAAGAATACCTCAATATAATTTGTATGTCTATTGTTGATGTCTTTACATCTTAGGAGAATCAATTCATTTATTTACTGTAGAGATAAAGCACTAAGACCCAAAGAAGTTGAGTGACCAGTCCAAGATTACTTAGCTGGCTAGCAAGAAGACCCAGGATGCATATTACCATTATAACATGCTTAGCTCACATAAAAGTGGAACTAATCTTCCTTTTGATTGGCATCCATTTGAAGAGGTTCAAGGAAGCCATGTAAACTCTAAAGAGAATATTATTTCTTCCGGTACTTTAGAACACAATCATATACAGTATATGTATCCTGCTACAATCAAAAAATATTTTCTATGGCTGGGTACTATTTAACACCACAGTACCTTATGTAATTCATTGTATATACTTAAGCTATCTAGTTTTGAAGTGCTAACATAACAGTCACAGACAGCAGGGCCATAAGTTACCTAGTATGTTAAATATTACAGTATAAAATTATTAATTTATTATAACATATTCCAAAACTTTTCAAATGGCTATTTCAAGAGCTTGCAATTTTAAAATACTAACAAAAAGAATTGTCTCCCCCAAAATTAGAATTAGCAAAATGTATATATAGTCAAAGAAATAATTCATTCTGTTTTAAAGCAAGGTGTGCACAGTTATAAATACATAATGAAGACTTTAACAGGTTTTAAACATGTCTTTAGTCTAACAAAATTAAAACAAGTATTTAAAAAGCAAGTATATTCCTTTCTAGCAACAGTGCACAACATTTGCCCCACAAAAAAAGTTAAGCTAGGAACCTAGCTCTAATAGTAGGGGAAAAGTGAACAGGATGTACTACTTGTATTTATCATGAGTAAATGTTACATGTATATTTATGCCTGGTATTTAGTTGTATCCTTTAGTTATTCATATAGCATTGTACCCTGTACCAGAAAAAAAGTTTCTTCAGAGCAGAGTGGCTCCAAATACTTTTATTCCAATGGATACTTTTTAAAACATCAAACAGAAATAAAATCTTAACTTAAATTTTTCTGATAAATCAGTATATTTACTTAAATGTATTTACAGAAAACATGGGCTTTACCTTTCCTTAAGACTGTGATGTTCTTAATAACTGAACCAATTTATATTATTTTCACACTATTAATATCTAATGAGAAAAAGAAACCTACTACCTCATTAAATACAGCCAAAACACTGATTTGTGACTGAATACTGAACACAGTTAAAGAATGCCTAGAGATGCCCAAGTATGAAGCTGGAGCAAACAAATGCTCCAATAACCTTAGATATGGTACAAAGATTAATTTTACATACTGCCACAATGCAACGCTAATTAAATTTTCCTCACAAATATTTTTCATATTGATTAAGGTTTTTCTTCCCAGTTTCATTTGTGAGAACTAAGTTGGAGAAAACATGTTTATCTTTCCAAAATATAATGATGAACAAAGAATACAGATTTCTTCAGAATATTCTGAAAGGCAAAGTAAGACACACAAGGTTTCTGAAAGAAAGTGTGGTAAGTCATAGCCACTAACCAGAGCCAAGTCAGCCCTGAAGAGGGGTTTGTCAGCCAGCCCTTCTTCCTCACAGGAGTGTGGTGGGTAGAGAAAGGAATCCTCCTTAGCAGAAACATAACCTTCTTCTGGTGAAAGCTGTAGGGAAAAGGTGTTCAAGGACCAGTTCATGGAAAAGAGAGAGAACAGCAAAGAGGAAAGGAAATGGGAAAAGAAGGGTAAAGGTAGGAAAAGTGACGGGGGGAGAAAAAGAAATAGGAAAGTTTTCAAATTATATAACTTTCACACAGAATGGTAAATATGAAATCTGATATTCATATTTAACATTTATTTGATAAGACACAATGAGGATTATTTATTCTAATATAAAAATCACCTGTTGGATAAGAATCCCTTTCTACTAATTTTTCATTCTTATAAAAAATTATCTTTCTAACTCAATGATTTTTTAAAATTCTGTAATAAGCTTCTAATTATTTTTATCTGCAAAATATTCTGGTCAAACAATGACTTCCTAATACAGAAATGAAACAACTTTTAGGTATTAAGAAATAAAAGAAGTTGCAGAAAAACAAAATAATAAAAAGAAATATCAACTTCTGTCATCCCTTATAAAATATTATTTTAAATAATTCCATTTACTTGAAAAGGAATGTTACTAAATCCTACAGTGAACTCAATTGAGCATGGCTTAAAAAACAAAACAAAAACAAATCTCTACATGTACACAGTCTGCTTAACTTGCAGTTTAGAGGTATTATATTCCAAACTTGGTCACACTGACAGAAAAGCTAACAAATTTATTCTACTCTCACACAAAATGGGCTAAAATATTTAGCTCATCGGCTTGCCTACATCACCTGTATCAGCAAAACATTCAGAAGAAGTATTATAGGGCGGAAAAAAAAAACCTGTTTTTCTTCTTTGCCCATATATGCGAGTTTAATATTTAACAAGACTCACTTTAGGTAGTAGAGTTATTTATCATGTATTGCAATGCTTACTGAATTAAACACCAAATACTGTCATAGAAGAAATTTATTTTGGAACTATATAGAAAAAAGAAGACTACTTCTGAATAACTGGTATGGTTTCACCTTGAGGACAGTAAAATAAAAGGTATATTGAGTCATGTTTGCCATTTCTCTCTGTCCAACAGAAAGACCAGAACCAAATTTACGGTCCAATCTTAACAAATAGAGTCTTTGATAGCCTACCTTTATTCTTACATTTTATGCATAGTGCTCTTTTGTCATGATTTTTACAAGCCTGCTTCGATTTCAGATTGGATTAACATATTCTTCAATGATCCTGCCCTCCTTATCTTTGTTTTTTTCATAAATATATTTTAATTGGCTACTGGAATTATTTGTGGACTAAAAAGTGGTGCATAAAACTTTAACACTTAAAATTCATTAACAAAGCTTACTGTTTTAACAAATTCTTTCAAAAAAATCAACAAACCCAAACTGCTACTTATGAAAATATATTTATGTGTCTGCATTTTCTTAAGAAAAGGCATGTCTGCCTTTTCACTTAAAACTATATTGACATACTGGAAAAAACCCGCAAATACTGAGAACATCTCCAATATATAACTGCAATACAATGATAAGTGTCATTTGCAATCACCATATCTAACAAAATACACTGCTTTATGTAGCATAGATTCATTAGTTATTTCTATTATTATAGTAATTTATGATTTGGGAGCTATTCCCTGCCAGGAGAAGAGCCATAAACTGATGAACCCATTTTGGAAAGTTTAATTTCCTACTCTGCAGTAATTAGACAGAAAATGTGTTAAAGTCAACTGAATTTAGTAACTTGAAGACACTCTGACAGAGATTCTACTTTATCCCACTGTGATTAAAGATTTTATTGTTAGTTGTTAAGGCTATTAATTTTTCTAATAACCCACTACATTGGTATACATATTTTAAGCTGTATTTATTTGAAAATATTTGATTCTGCATTCATCACGACCTTATTACCAAATATAAAATGTCAAGGCTGGGCATGGTGGCTCATGCCTGTATTACTAGCACTTTGGGAGGCTGAGGTAGGGGATCACTTGAGGTCAGGAGTTCGAGACCAGCCTGACCAACATGGTGAAACTAAAAATACAAAATACAAAAATTAGCCAGACATGGTGGCACGTGGCTGTAGTCCCTGAACCCTGGAGGTGGAAACTATAGTGAGCTGAGATGTCACCACTGTACTCCAGTCTGGGTGACAGAGCAAGACTCCATCAAGAAAGAGAAAAAAAGAAAAAACAGAGAGAAAAGAAGGAAGGAGAAAGAAAGAAAAGAAAGAAATGTCAAAAGTGAACAAAAGAGCATTATTAATAAACTTTGTGGCTATTTTCTTTCCCCTATTTTTAAAAAAATATTACTTGAAATTAAATCTTTCTACCCATGGAGCTAGTAATCATGATGATGAAAAGTACTGAAAGTCATGATTCAATCACGAGAACATCTACAGCTAAAAGTAAACCTATGAACCATTTTGCTTGTAAATATAAAAGGAAGCAATAAAATCTGAATTCTTACGGGTAAAGGCTTAGCAACTCCTATTCTCACAGTTCCTGATGGTGCTCCCTTCAGTGCTTCTACAGCGTCCTCAAGACTGCTGTTTTCCAAGTTAACATCATTTACAAACATGAGTCGGTCACCAGGAAGGAGTCGTCCATCCTTTTCAGCAATGCCTCCAGGCACCAAAGAACGAATTACAATCACAGTGCTGGTTGGATCAATTGGATCCTGACAGAAAGCAAAAGGAAAGAGGAGTCAGCTCATTTTACAAAGAAAATTCTTCTACAGGTTGTCCACTGTAAACTGTAAGGAATGAGTAATTGTTTCAAGTGTCTAAAAATTGTCATGCCAAAAAAAATCCATATAAAATTTCTAATTAGTTATTTAGGCAAAGGTTATCTCTATTTTAGAGGATTTAGGAAGAACTCATCTGAAGCAATGGCATCCTCATTTCCTACAGTTCCTGAGTAGACATCTTAAATTGTACAGATAACTTTAAAATCGTAATTTCAACTTGGATAAGTTATCAAATTTTACAACTATCATTGGATGCCAGATGTTAAATATATCAATTATTAACAAAAGCATTTGTTAAATAGGGTGTTACTGTATGGAACATTCACTCACTACTAGATATATACGCACTGAAGGTAGAACCCAGTCTTTTGAAATGAAAGAACAAAGAGAGAAGCCATGAAGTATGTGGTAATGAAATATTTTCAGATATACAACAACCTTAATGTGTTAACAAGACTCTAGAGTCAGGCTGTAAGAACACAACTTCCTGAAGTCATCCAAGGTGGCTTTCTGATTCAGTATTAAGTAAGAAGCAAAAGCTGCACTCTATCAGACAGGCTTTACCATCTCCTCCCTTAGCAACGAATACAATGCAGGCAGGGGCACGAGGCCAACTTGACCAATTTAAGTATGTTCATAAATTTAGTCAAATGATTGGAACAGCAGACATATTAATTGGAATATCAGATTATAAATTATCATTTATGTTGGAGACAAAAGAAATATCTACTTCTTTATGACCTACTATTAAAATATAAGCCACCAAATAAGAGCACGGAAATAAAAATAATACAAACACTCCCTAAATAACGGAAAAAAAATCCCACCATGATATTCTTGAAATGTATCTTCCAATTTCCAAGAGGTGAAATAAAAATAGCTCAATGAATTCAATGTTAAAAGAAATGCTTTATGATAATCAATGAATCATATAAATCACTATTTTGAAAGACTGACTAGAAAAAAGAAAATGTCTTTGAAGGCTATAAACTACCACCTGCTTTTTCTTTGACAACAACAATATACCTTTAGTATACAGCATCTTTTTTTAAAAAAAAAAATTTAAGTAGGATATACTTACCTGATAATCTAAAATGCTAAAACCAAGCCCTTTGCTCCCTTTCTCCAGCTCTATGTGCTGAATGCCAGCCTCCCACATGGCCAAAGGTCCGTGAACCTCCTCTGTGCTCTGACCCGCATCAGTCATTGATAGCACTGGATCCTCTGTCTCTGACGACCCGATGAACTCACCTAGATCTACAAAAGGCTGGATAACACATCAGACAGCTCTTATTTCAGAGGCACTAGATTAGCTGACACACATACCAACACCAGAAGAAAAGGGATATTCCCAGCATCTGTCCAGAACAAAACATTCTCAAACAAGGGTAGCAAGAGCTTTTCATGAAACCTTTAGGAACTGAGGTAGTAATTATTGAAAGTTGTTAAAAATGAAGAAATACGTAAGTTTTAACAAACATTAGAAATACATAATTCAAAGGTCTATGAAAATATGCAATGGTTACATCTCAACAGCATGATTGTGGGTGATTGTCACTTTTTTCATCAGTGTTTGAATCGTCAGAAAAAAATATAAAGCTATTTTGATATTAAAAGAATTCGTATGATAAATAAAAACAAGAGAAAATGGATATATGTAAAAGTTCTATACTCTATGCTAATAAGAGTTCTAAACTGCTGTGACTTGTGCATATGGTTATTTCATTAATAAATTAACATACACAGTGGCAAAACCTAAGATTCGAAAATATATTTGCCCCAGCTTGAAGCAGCTTGAATATTTGAAATCTGAAATATACATTGAGCAATATTCCTAACCTGGACTCCACAGTTACCCATCTCATAGAATTTTCTGAGGACTAAATGAAATAACATTTATAAAGCATCTGACAGAAATAGGGATTCAAAATGTTAGCTTCGTTCAGTGAAAATAAATTAAAGAATATAGGTTAATTCAGCTTTGTTAATCTGTATGCACATAACTTAAAGAAAGATGTGTTTATGAGGATGAAATTCTAGTTTGTATAATATCTTTGCTTCTAATCAATTATTGCATAGCCTAGGACCATGGATGCAAATGACACCCATCTGCTTTATTGTAATTATCCCTTTATACATGTAAAAACATGTATGGATATATACATAGCATGCTAGACTTTGAGTGCTATAAAATTTGGAATTACATTTTTGTTCTACCCTATTCTAATCACACATACAAATATTAAACTATGTATTTCATTCTTCAAAATGTTCAAAATCATTCCATTGTGCTGATCCATTCAATATATCAAATCCTAACATCATCTCTCAATATATCTTAAATAAGATTTGACTAAACCACAAATTATGCAAAGTCCAAAGCTTAACTTTAGGTATGTATTGTGTATCCTCAGAAAAGCCGATAAGCTCCATTTCTTGACATCATGATATGAATTCGAAAGAATAAGCAAACAGGAAAATGTGAGTTTCCGAATGTCACAGAGAACTATCTGACATACAGCATTATGAACTCAAATTAATCATATTTTAAAAGTATAGTGTGTAAACAAGTAAAGTCTATCCACACAGAAATGCTGTGTCCATCCATACTTTAGCCATTCACTACGTGGTAACTGCATGCCAGGCAGAGTTGGGTAGGTCATGTAAAAATTTTTACCACATATGTACTATGAATACTATTTACACACTTCAGTCTTCTCTTCTGCAAACAGAGACAAATATGACCATCTACTTCACAGAAATATTGCAAGTAAATTAAACAAGTATGTAGTGTTAAATAATATCTAACATGATTTCATAACCTTATTTAACCTTCAGGGAAACTTTCTGAGACAGGCATCATGACTTACATTTTACTGAATTGAAAACTGAGGTTCAGAAAGATGAAGTGATTTGCCCAATTTCCTACAGCTGGTGGTCAAGTCTGATTCAAAGCCAGATATGTCTGACTTTAAAATCTATCCTCCAAGCCATGGGCTACGTGAGTAAATGCAAAACCCAATTTTAAATGCTCAAAAATTTTTAAAGCATTTAACCTTTCCATTTTAGGTTAGCCTCACATATGCAAATCTGATACCTTTTCTGTTAGCTCAATATCACATAGGTCCAGGCTATCCAATTCTGATTGGGTGGTGGGTGGCACAGTTCGACGGCAGCACACCATTGTGACTTCTATAGGCAGTTCTTTTAAGATATTTACCACATCTTGGTGATTTTCACCACGTAAAGTTATGCCATTTACCTGTGAAAAAAGATACATTGTCCACGAAACAATACTTCATAATATGAATATTTTTGTGAACACAACTTTTTATTAAATAAATAGAAATTTTACTTTAGTCATTACCATAGTTTTACCATGCTCAGAATTACAGAAATACCATCTAAATTTATGTGCAAGTGTAAAGTATGGTTAGAATTGGAGCTTCTAAAGCACTCAAAAAATAAATAAATAAATAAAAACCACTAGCTTTCATCCATGTTTGATCTGCCAGTATAGTAGTCTGGGAAAAAAGAGACAATAAAAATATTTTCAAAGAATAAAAGGAGCAAGGAGAAGAATATTGTAAAACTTTGATATTTTACATAATTTTAAAGTGAAAAAATGGAAAATGACATATATGCTAGTGTGTTTTAAAACGTAAGGGAAAATAATATATTCAAATTTTCTTATTTATGCATTAAAAATACTGGCAGTCTACAAAGAAACAGATTAGTAGTTTAGTAGTTACCTAAAGAAGAATGATGAGAACTGGGTGGATGGGGACAGGAAGGAGACACTTTTCCATTCTTTATCTTTGTATTCTCTGTGATTTTAAACATGTAAACGTATTACTTATTCTAAAAATAAAGATTAAAAAAATTTCAAAGAATGTTGTTATAGTTCTCTGGACCTAAGTAAAAAATGGCATGGAATTAGGTCTAAAGCTAAACGTATACAAAGATACAAAATTTCTACCTTGGGTTGTTTTTACCTGCAGATTTCTCTCAGGTCCCAATGGGAGGAGAAATTTAAAATAAGAACTTAATCACCACATTAAGCCTTCTGCAACCTTTTCTATGTCTTATTTAAGGAGGAGAAGGAAGAGCACAGCTCCTTACTTCCAACAGCTCGTCTCCACTGAAAAGCTTCCCGCTGTGTCCAACAGGACCTTCTGGGAGAACGGATCGGATAAAATGATGTCCTACTGTTGCTTCCAGGCTTATCCCCAATCCACTGTTCTCACTAAACTTGCTCACATAGGCCACCTGAAAAGAAAAAAAAAAAAACCACACGATTTTTATATTCTATCTCTACTCACGTACACATTTAATGTTTTATGTTCACCCAAAAGTGGTCATCTTTCTCACAAAGCTTCAAAAACCATACTGTAAAACTGCAAAGCTTTGGGGCTTTTCCTTTGAAAGAGTAGTGCTGTCTTTTGACTTCATGAACTAACAAACTGAAAGGAAGCAGCAAGCTGCAAGCAGCCATTACAGAGGTTTCATTTGTTTCTCATAAATAGATACAATTTCTCTCCTTGTTTCCCAAGTAGAAGAATGAAGTTCAGAAAAGATACAACAACCCAAGTTGCACAGCTAGAAAAGGGCTTTGACTCTAAACAAAGAACCTAGAACCACATTCCTGGTTTTATGCTATATCCAGAGACAATGATCTTTAAAAATAATCAAAGCTTAAAACAAAAGAATGAATTTCCAATTTCCTACTGTTACACTAAATAAAGAAAAATGTTAGGAAACTGTTCATTTTCACATAGAATCCAGTAATTAAAACATTAAAATCAGAAAGTATGCCAAAGATAATCTATTTTTTTTTTTACTTTATAGCTAAGGAAACTGAGGGATAAAAAGACTAAAAATAGTTTCATTAACAAGAGCTCTTTCAAATTTTAATGATAACATGTGCAGAAGTCACTTTCAGAAGCAGTCATCTGACTTTGAAATCTAATACTGGGGGAAATCCTTCTCGCCCTGAAAACCCAATCTAGACATAACTTCCTCTGAGAATGTCCCATCCAATAATGTCCATTAATCCTGTTACACTACTTCATGATTTCATTTATGCTGTATCATTACACAGCAAACAACTTACAGTCAGATCTGTGTCTTATTTATCTTGATCTGACCAAGATCCATAAATAACTTAGTCATTTTTCATTTATTGTACACTTCTCTCCTTGACAGATTGCTAGGAATGCCACCAAGAAAGCATGTGCACAAAGGGCAATTAAAAGTTCAGTCTTTGAATAAAAAAAAAAATGTGGCACATATACACCATGGAATACTATGCAGCCATTAAAAAGAATGAGTTCATGTCCATTGCAGGGACATGAATGGCTAGAAGCCATCAGTTTCAGCAAAGTAACAAAGAAACAGAAGACCAAACATCGCATGTTCTCACAAATAAGTGGGAATTGAACAATGAGAACACATGGACACATGGAGGGGAACATCACACACCAGGGCCTGTCAAAGGAATGGGGGCAAGGGGAGGGAGAGCATTAGGCCAAATACTCAATGCATGTGAGGCTTAAAACTTAGATAACAGGTTGATAGGTTCAACAAACCATCATGGCACATGTATACCTATGTAACAAACCTGCACATTCTGCACATGTATCCCAGAACTTAAAGTAAAAATTTTTTTAAAGTTCAGTCTTAGGTCTGATGCCTGTGACAAAATGGCTAGTCAAAAAGTCTCCTTCATTATTCAATTGTCATGCAAAGAAATGCTGTCTCAGTTATCCACACCTGCCATATTAACCCTATCCCTCCATGAAAATAATTTCTGAAGTTTCATATTAAATTAACCATTGTTAAGATGAACCTTAATGTATTTTTTCTTAACTCAATTTAAAATGGTAGTAACAGCTTTACTTACCCAATTCATATTTGACTGTTAATCATTTTGAATGTTAAAAAAAAAATTATACTAAGGTGCAGTGGTGCATGCCTGTAATCCTAGCACTTTGGGAGGCTGAACGGGGCAGACTGCTGGAGTTCAAAAGTTTAAGATCAGCCTGGGAAACAGGGTGAAACCTACTCTGTACAAAACATAAAAATCAGTTGGGTGTGGTGCAGCACGCCTGCAGTCCCAGCTACTTGGAAGGCTGAGGCAGGAGTACAGCTTGAGGTTTGGTGGTCAAGGAAGCAGTGAGCCACGATTGCACCACTGCACTCCAGCCTGGGTAACGGAGCGAGACCTTGTCTCAAAAAATGAAAAAAAAAAAAATGATGATTATGGTCATGAGCATTAAATGAAACACTAAGAACACTGCTGCTTGGCACAAAATACTCTATAAATGCTTGTTATCAATATACGTCATCTGTTGTATTTTCTCCCTTTTCATCAAGAGGCATATAAATATTACAAGAAATATGAAAAATTCTACCTAACATAGTATAATATTTTATTTTTCCTCCTGAAATCCCTGAAATGTGCTGGTATGTATCTTAACATTGGTAATTTGCATTAATTTTGCTAGACTTCCTTTTGGGATGGTAGATTGCAATGGCTATGTTAGATATTCAGCCTATTAATAAACACAAAACATTCACCACAGCATAAGTGGTATGAAAAAGTATGCAGGATTTTTTCAGGAAGGTAAATACATAGTAAGGTAAAAGAAAGTGTAGGAAAGAGTCCTTTGATGATTCTGTTCATATGTCATGATTGTTTTGTTTGTTTTTAAAGAAACTCTCATTCTATTTTGATTATTTCCATAAATCACAGGTTTAAAAATCAGAAAAATCCTTCCTTGTATCTACAGTATTCATATTACTGGAAATATTAAAATAAGGATAAAACACAAGTTTCAAAACTTCAATCCCATTTATTTCAGTTCCTTTGTTACTTGCCTTTCTCCAACCTTAATTTTTCTTTTTATTGCCTGGATTACCACATTTAGGTCATCTAAAAAAGGCCTGGGTTACATTTGAATCTTCTCTGGAACTCTGATGATGGACTCTATTATTCCCTCAAACTGTCTGCTCAAATACAGTTGCAAGTTAAGAAATTATGGAGGGTAAGCTAACCTACCACTACTTCATAGTTAATTCCCATAATCCTTTGCCACTTTGCCAGCAGGGCAGCTTCTTGTTGTTGTGCATCTTCTATTTCTTCTATCTCAGCTGACAGTAATGGATACCCTGAAAAAGTCAAGGCAATTAAGTTAGTAGCAAACTACAAAAATCTGTCTACTGCTGAAAGTGGGGTGCAGAACTCCCCAGCAATCATTATATTGCAGTAAATCTCTCCCTTCACCATTATTGATTTTTTAATATATTTGGGTGCTCTGATGTTGGGTGCATATTTACAATCGTTATATCTGCTTGCTGTATTGACCTATTGATGCTTTTCTCATTACATAATGACCTTGTCTTCTGATTTTTTTTACTGTTCTTCACTCAGTCTATTTTATTTGACATAAGTATAGCTATTCCTGCTCTTCATTTTTGTTTCCATTTGCATGAAATATCTTTTACAGGATATTCCCACAGATTGTACCCCAGCAATATAACAATATTGGGGCTCCTTTGAATGTGATGTTTCTTTTCTCTTGATGCTTTCAGTATTTTTTTGTTTTGCTAGTCTGATTATGATGTGCCTCAGGGATTTCCTCTTTGTATTGAATATAGTTGGTTACCTCTAAGCCTGTAGCTGGATGGTGTTGTCTTCCTCCAGGTTTGAGAAATTTTCAGTCACTAATTCCTTAAATATGGTTTAAAGTCCTTTTTCTCTCTGGTCTCCTTCAGAAAAAATTCCTATTACACAGAGGTTAGCTCACTCGATGGTATCCCATAATTCTCATAGGTCTCCTTCACCTTTTAAAGTCTTTTTTTCTTTCTGCTCCTCTGATAGGATAATTTCATATGGTCTATCTTCAAGCTCACTAAGTCTCTCTGTTTGATCAAATTTGCTTCAATAAAAGCTTTCTAATGAGATTTTGGCTTAGTTACTGTATGACTTATTTCTAAGCTTTGTATTTTTTACTTATAAAAGAAAAAATTAAAGATATAAAGATAAAAATAAAAGATACAACAAAATAAAAGATACAAAGATAAAAATAAAAGATACCAAGAAATGATTATTTGTCAAATTTTCTTTGTGATCCTGAATTATTTTTTTAATTCCATTTTGTTTTCTATCCATATTTTCTCGGGATTCCTTGAACCTCTTTAAGAGAATTATTCTTAATTTTCTGTACATTTTATAGATCTTCAATTCTTCTGGGTCCATTGCTGGAACTCTGTTGGGTTTCTTTTGATGGTACTCTATTTCTCCATGTTTTCACAATCCTTGTATCTTTACTTTGATGATGGTACATTTGAGGAGTTGGCTACCTCTTCCAGTTTTTGCAAGTGCTCTTTGGTGGTGTTAGAGCTTGACTACTTCATATCAGAACTTAAATGCTGGGCTGTTGTTTTTCCCATTCTGGGGAGGATTTATACTGAATACTGGAACTAAAACACTGCCCTGGAACTAACTCTTTGACTTGCCATTATTTCCTGTCTAGGGGAGACTTACAGTGAGCACTGAAAGTTAAACACTGCTCTAGAATTATACTGCTGCCCTGCCATGGGTCCCCAGTCTCGGGAAGACTTCAGCAGGCACCAAAACTTAATCCAAACCTTTTAGTTCTTTCTAGGCCAGGAGATGGCTCCATGAGAGCACCAGGATTTTGTGGAAAGTCCAGCTAAAGACGGGATATTCCCACAGATTGTACCCCTGCAGCACCATGGAACCATCCAGTCCCTTCGACATGGTGTACCCACTGATCTGAGTGCAGAATACCTGCCAATGCATGTCAGTCACTGTGATCAGTGCCTCTATCTTTGTTCACTATTCACCCCAAGTGCTTTAGTCCTCCTGTAACTCCTAATGATTCCCAAGAATGGGACCTAGGTGGACTTCCAGTGAAAGATTACTAGACCAGTGGAGAGAGTGAACATCTACCTCCAATTTCCTCCTCTCGTCTTGGAAACTGTGAGTCTAAAGAAATTCCCTTTGAGTGGGATTATGCCAGTTTGAGGAAGGGCGCAGTTCAGCCTCAACTCATTTATCTTGTGAGTTATGGCTTCTTTCAATCCTGTAGGCCCAGGAAGTTTCTCTGCTTTACCCCCTAGTTTTGGTGAACCCAGGGTGGTATTTTTGTCTTTGATAGTTTCTAGTTGTATGTATATAGGAAGAATGATGTGGGAGGAATCTTCTAATCTGCCATCTTGTTGATGCTACTCTTCAATTTACTGTATATTTTCAGATCACCAGAAGAGCAGAATGTTGTGTTGAATATTCACAACACAAAGAAAAAATAAATCTATGAGGTGATGAAAATGCTAGTTACTCCGATTTGATCATTATACACTGTATACATGTATGGAAATATCACACTGTACCCCAAACATATGTACAATTATTATAGATCAATTGAAAATAATAAAAGCAAATAAACAAATTCAGTACAGAGGGAAATAACTACGCAAGGATGAACACAGATTGCAGGGAAGCTTTGAACTGATTCTGCAAGAGAAATAGGAGGGTCAGTCCAGAGTCATATCTCTTTCCACACTTCCTTTCTCTAAGTCTGCTGTGTGTACATAGCTAGGCAGTGATTTAAGCAGGTAAGATTATGAATGGGAAAAGTGGGGAATTATGCTGCTGATAAAAACAGTCTGCAATTCATATTCAACCAACCTTCAGCAGAACAACTCTCCATTCTCACCTTCTCACAATTGCTCCAAGACTGGATTTCAGGCATATATTTGAAAATCATAAACTCTAAACCTCTGATCTTGCTGGAAAGTCAAATGACTTGTCCAGGCTTGCACAATGAGTAAAATATCTGTGGAAGAGGCAATAATATCTTATCCTTTGTCTGAGGACTAATACTAGGGCAGATGCATTAAAATCACTTAGAAGTTTGTGCTTTATTTTGTTTAATTCTTGATTCTAAGTCTATAGTCACCCCCAATGTATTCTGCCCCCCCCAACACACCACACACACACACACATACACAGAGAGAGAGAGAGAGACAGAGAGAGAGAGAGAGAGAGAGACTGATTTTTCATTAGCTACCTTTACCAAAGATAGAACTAGATGGTTCTGCACCTTGGAGAAAACTTCCACACCATGCCCACTTAGTATCACAAGTATCATCCTCTAAATATTTTTATCCTTTCCCACAACTCTTGATATTCACTTTAGCCTAAACAATTTCTTTATTGTGGGCAGCAATAGCCGCCATTTTGTGATCTGCTCAGCCATGTTGTGATCTGCTCAGCCATGTTGTGGTTTGCATAAGTTTCAGTTTCCCCCGCTGGTAAGTTTCAGTAAAGTTTCAGTTTCTGTTTCCCCCCCGCTGATAAGTTTCAGTTTACTGAAACTTAAGTAGGCCATAATTTCCCAACCACAAGCTACCTTTGCCCCGCCTCTCTGCCTGGCTTACTTAAGCTGTGAGCTTAGCAACAATAAACGAGACTTGATCAGACTCCTGTCTTGTCTCCATTCTTCGCGTCTCCTGTTCCCATCCATCCCCACTCTCTCCCTTCGAGCTCCTGTTGTTGTCCTGCAGGGCGGGGCAGTCTGGCGCCCAATGTGGGACTCGATGCAAGAGGGACACCGTGAGGGACGTCGTCCAAGCCTGCCAGATTGAAGGAAGGAATCCAGAGAAGGAGTCACCGCGGGAACCTGCTGCGGCCTTGCTCTCTGGTAAGTGAACGACGATATTATGGGTCAGGAAATTAGTCAGCATGAATCGTTCGTTGAAGGACTCAGCAAAGCCTTAAAGGCGCGAGGAGTAAAGGTGAAAGTAAGCCGGTTAATCAAATATTTTGATTATACTAAGGATGTTTGCCCCTGGTTCCCTCAAGAAGAAACCATAGATCAAAGACGTTGGGAAAGAGTAGGGGATGCCCTAAAAGATTATTATAGTGCTTTCGGGCCTCAAAAGGTCTCTGTAACTGCTTTCTCATACTGGAGATCTGATAAATGAGATCATTACCCAAAAACATGACGATCCAGTCATTGCTAATGTCATAACCCAGGGGGAAACCTGCCTGAGAGACTCATGCAAAAATTTGTCCGATAAAAGCCCCCTCTTAAAAGAAGATTCGTTAGTTTTGGAAAAACCAGAACCCAAAGAGGGCAAGGAGAAAAAGTCAGGGGAAGCTGACTTAATGTCATTTGATAGCGACTCTGATAAAGAGGAACAAAAACCCGCAGAGAGCGGTGGGCCTGTGTGTTCCTTAGAGAAATTTGCTGAACGTGTAGCCGCAGGCCTTAAACAAAAATTAGCTAACCCAAAATATCGAAAGAGGATTGTATGGCTAGCCAGTCGAGCCAATAATTCAGAGGACGAAGGCACTGATGAGGGTATTGATTGGGATGATCTTGCGGATGAAGCGGCTCAATACCAAAATTCTGATTGGCCGCCTGCCTCATCTCAGCTACCTCCGTATGTGGCTCAGCCTTCAGCTCCGCCTATGGCTTTCCCCGCCGTTGATCCTCAAAAAGAAATCCAATCTAAAATAGAGTATCTTAAAACTCAAATAAAACTTGAAACTGAACATCGGGAACTTATTGATCAATGAGAAAAAAATCAAACTAGGAAAGGTAAAAGGGGATGCTTGCTTGCCCGTCACCCCTCCACCTTGTACTGGAGTCATACCTAGGCAGCGCCCTGTAACCATGGCGCCCTCCGGTACTGACCCTTCCATGTCCACTGCTTTTCCGGTCACTGAAACCATGGACCAACAAAATAACGCCTGGAGGCACCATAATGAATTTGATTTTAAGGTCATAAAAGAATTAAAAACAGCGGTGGCACAATATGGTGCAACTGTCCCCTACACTACTGCCATTATAGAGTCTGTGGTCGAAAATTGGCTGACCCCCGGGGGCTGGCAGATGTTAGCGCGAGCCACACTCTCCGGTGAGGATTATTTATTATGGAAGTCAGAATATCATGAGTGTTGCAAAGAGACTGCTCGCTGCAATGCCCAAGCTAATAATAATTGGACTTATGATATGCTAGCCGGCGAAGACAATTTTGCCTCCAGTGACATGCAAATGCAATATGATGCTGGCCTGTATGCCCAAATACAGGCCGCAGGTATGAAGGCTTGGCGAAAGCTCCCCACAAAAGGAGATGTCAGCTTCTCCCTAACTACCATAAAACAAGGCCCCGATGAACCTTTCTCTGAGTTCGTTCGTCGCCTTCTTACGGCAGCAGGCCGAATTTTCGGCAGTGCTGAAACTGGAACTGACTTTGTTAAACAACTTGCATTTGAAAATGCTAATGTTGCTTGCCAAGCCGCCATACATCCGTATAAGAAAAAGACAGATCTTTCCGGCTACATCCGCCTTTGTTCTGATATAGGTGCCGCCTATCAGCAGGGCTTAGCAATGGCTGCCGCTTTACAAGGCTATACAGTCAAACAATTTTTAACTCGTCAAACAAAAGGAAAATGTTTTCAGTGCGGAAATGTGGGACACTTTGCCAGGGATTGGGGGCAGCAAAAAACCCTCCCCCTAAAGCTCCTGGTCTTTGCCCTCGATGTAAACGTGGCAATCACTGGGCAAACGAATGCAAATCTAAAAAGGACGCCCAGGGACAACCGCTTCTTCCACGGTCGGGACACGGGCACAGGGGCCAGCCCCAGGCCCCGAACCAGAAACAAATTTTTGGGGCAGTCAGTTTTGTCCCGCAGGGCCATTAAACTCCCAGCAATCCGTTTCAACCCTCTACAGAGCCACAAAAGGAAGCGCAGGACTGGACCTCTGTTCCTCCACCCACACAGTATTAACACCTGAAATGGGGGTCCAGGCTTTGCCTACTGGTATTTTTGGACCACTGCCAGATGGCACATGTGGAGTTGTTCTGGGACGTAGTAGCCTAACCATGCAGGGCTTGCAGGTTCTTCCCGGATTAATAGATAGTGACTATTCTGGGGAAACTAAGGTTTTGGTTACTTCTCCCAAGGTCATTAGTACCATTTCCCCTGGACAAAGGTTCACTCAATTGTTACCACTACCTATGGTAAAAACCAATAATCCTGCAAAAAAATGCCAGCGAGGGGATGCAGGCTTTGGCTCCTCAGATGTTTACTGGGCTCATTCTATATCTCATAATAAGCCTATGATGACCTTGTGGCTAGATGAAAAACGATTTGAGGGACTTGTAGCTACTGGAGCGGATGTTACCATTATACGCAAATCTCAGTGGCCTCCCAGCTGGCCCAGTACCCCCACACTTACCAGCCTTACCAGCATTGGACAGTCTAAAAATCCAGAGAAGAGCTCTAAATTATTAGTCTGGAGGGATGAACAAGGCCACACAGGAAACATTCAGCCTTATATTCTGGAAGGCTTTCCCTTTAACCTCTGGGGCAGAGATCTTCTCATCCAGTTGGGGATTGTAATTGGTAGCCCTAATGACATTGTCACTGCTCAAATGCTTAACAAAGGGTATGTCCCAGGCACTGGACTTGGAAAAAATAACAATGGCCTCCTACAGCCTTTACAGCCTAGTGGAAAAACCGATCGTACTGGTCTACGGTATTTTCCCTAAGGGCCTCGGTCTTTCCTGTAGCCCACGCTGAAAAAAATCACGTGGCTGTCGGATCAGCCCATGTAGGTTGACCAATGGCCCCTCTCAAAGGAAAAACTAGCCACTGCACAGCAGTTGGTACAGGAGCAGCTGCTGGCTGAACATATTGAACCTAGTAATTCTCCCTGGAATACGCCAATTTTTGTTGTAAAAAAGAAGTCAGGAAAATGGCGGTTGCTACAAGATTTAAGGGAAGTAAATAAATCCATGGTCCTTATGGGAGCTTTACAACCCAGCCTCCCTTCCCCTGTGGCCATACCTCTGGGATTCTACAAAGTTATTGTAGACCTAAAAGACTGTTTCTTTACTATCCCTCTCCATCCAGAGGATTGTAAGCGTTTGGCTTTCAGCCTTCCCGCAATTAACTTTAAAGAGCCTATGAAGAGATATCAATGGAAGGTTTTGCCTCAGGGCATGGCCAACAGTCACACCTTATGTCAGTCATATGTGGCCATCGCCATTGCTGAAGTTAGAAAAGATTGGAAGGATGTGTACATAATCCATTATATGGATGATATACTTTGAGCAGCAGCAAAAGAGGAAATGGTCTTGTCTTGTTTCAAAAGTCTACAAACTGCCCTTACTGCTAATGGATTGGTCATCGCCCCAGAGAAGGTGCAACTTACTGATCCCTACACCTACCTAGGATTCCAGTTAAGTGGAACTCGCCTATCGACTCAAAAGGTGCAACTCAGGCTAGACTGTTTAAAAACTCTCAATGATTTTCAAAAATTATTAGGAGACATAAACTGGCTGTTACCTTATCTAAAATTATGCAAAGCTGATCTCAAGCCCCTATACGATATATTGGTAGGGGATCCCAGTCCTACTTCTTTAAGACAACTCACCCCTGAAGCAAAATCAGCTATCAATTTAGTTAATCAAGCTATCAACAACCAAACCATCACTTTTTTTTGATATTGACAAACCACTCCAATTTATTATATGTCATACCTCATTATCTCCCACAGCTGTGTTCTGGCAAACTGCTCCACTTATGTGGATCCATCTTCCTAATATGCCCACTAAAGTCATTGAACCTTACTACCTTATGGTAGCCAGTCTAATTACCAAAGGAAGAACCCTAGGCAAGGAATATTTCGGACAGGAACCTAACAACATTGTCCAACCTTATGCCAAACAGCAGATCCATTGGCTCATGCAAAATACTGAAGCATGGCCCATTGCACTTGCCTCATCTACTGGCAACCTCAATAATTATTATCCTCCCAATAAGCTTCTAGATTTTGCCAGCAGACATGATTTCGTTTTTCCTAAAAATACCAGACTTCATCCCCTTCCAAATGGAATTACCATTTTCACTGATGGGTCATCCACAGGGCTTGCAGCCTTTGTTACCCCAAACCAAACTATCAGCTTTCAATCCCAATCTTCGTCTGCCCAATTAGCAGAGCTACATGCAGTTATAGCTGCGTTTTCCATGTTTCCCAATGATCCTCTCAATGTTTATACAGACAGTGCATATATTGCTACCTCTGTCCCAAAGGAAACAGCGCCATTCATAAAACACACCTCAACCGCTGCAAAACTATTTTCTCAACTACAAAAGCTATTAATTTCCAGAACGTGACCTTTTTACATTGGGCATTTACGTGCTCATTCAGGCTTACCCGGTCCATTAGCCTCTGGAAATGCCAAGGCAGACCTAGCCACCCGTGTTCTGTTAGTTCAACTCCCTAACACCCCTCTAGCTCAAGCACAACATTCGCACAACTTGCATCATCTTAATGCCCAATCCTTAAGACTACTCCATCACATAACTAGAGAACAAGCCCGACAAATAGTAAAGTCCTGCACACAATGTGCTCCTCACTTACCGGTCCCACATCTTGAAGTTAACCCTCGAGGCCTCCTACCTAACGCCCTTTGGCAAATGGATGTCACCCACATCCCAGAATTTGGAAATCTTAAATATGTTCATGTCTGCATTGATACTTGTAGTGGATATATCTTTGCCACTTTGCAAACCGGAGAAGCCACAAAACATGTTATTGCTCATCTTTTAACTGCCTTTGCATCCCTGGGGTGTCCACGTAAAATCAAAACTGACAACGGGCCTGGTTATGTCAGTACAGCCTTCACTCAATTCTGTACTCACCTAAACATTCAACATGTTACAGGCATCCTGTACAACCCCCAGGGACAAGGCATAGTAGAAAGAGCTCATCTCACCATAAAAACCACTCAATAAAACAAAAAAGGGGGAATGGAACCTCCATAAGGGATCACCAAAAAACCTTTTATCACACTCCTTATTTATTTTAAATTTTTTAACACTGGATCAAGAAGGACACTCTGCTGCCGATCAACACTGGCATTCTGAATCCAAAAGTCATTATGCATCGGTAATGTGGAAAGATCCCATGACAGGCGCATGGCATGGCCCAGACCTGGTCCTGATTTGGGGTTGAGGATCGGTGTGCATTTATGCCAAGGAAGCCGATTCGGCCAGGTGGCTTCCCGAGAGACTTGTAAAGCAAGTAGACACCAAAAAATCCAAAAAACCAACTCCACCCAGGGACGACACCGAGCCCTGAGGGTCTTCTATCTTTATCCTTTTTAGGAGTCAACAACATGATATTATTTATCCTGATTGCTTTCCCTCCTTGCGTTTATGGAGGATTCGGAGGCCCGTACGACGTGAATCAGAAGTGGTCTTGCAAAACCGTCGCGGCCTCGACCTCCTCATGGCAGAAAAGGGAGGCATACGCCTAACTCTAGAAGAACAGTGCTGTTTTTACGCCAATCAACCTGGAATCGTGAAGGACAAACTTACAATACTTCAAGAAGAATTAGCTAAGAGAAGAAAGGCTCTTAAGGACAATCCTTTCTGGGGAGGCTGGAACGGCCTCTTGCCCTATCTGCTTCCTTTCCTTGGCCCCCTTGTAGGGCTCCTTGTCTTACTGTCTATCTATCGGTCCTGTTATACTCAGCAAACTCATGAGCTTCTTAAGATCACAAATTGAGACCATAAAGATGCAGCCCATTCAGGTCCATTACCACAGGCTGGAAATGGCAGACCTAGAGATGGAGCTTGATTCATAAAACACAAAGGTTATACCTTTCCTCTCAGGTCACCCGGCGAGCTGAACCGGTTAGTCAATGACAGGCAACTGAGGAGCATGAGTAAGGACACTCTGCCTAAGATAGCGAGGAAAACATTTTTCCCCTCCCCATGACGGATAAGGAGTCAATGTTCTCTCATGTGGGGTCCTCTGACCTAAGACAGGCACGGTTCCTGCGGGCATAACTACCCCTCAGCCTAATTTCTAAATAAAATAAAAAAGGGGGACCTGTGGGCAGCAATAGCCACCATTTTGTGATCTGCTCAGCCATGTTGTGATTTGCATAAGTTTCAGTTTCTGTTTCCCCCTGATAAGTTTCAGTTTCTGCCCCCTCCCCATAAGTTTCAGTAAAGTTTCAGTTTGTTTCCCCGCTGATAACTTTCAGTTTACTGAAACTTACGTAGGCCAGCCGGAATTTCCCAAAGGCAAGCTACCTTTGCCCCGCCTCTCTGCCTTCGCTTACTTAAGCTGTGAGCTTAGCAACAATAAAGGAGACTGGATCAGACTCCTGTCTTGTCTCCATTCTTCACGTCTCCTGTTCCCATCCATCCCCACTCCCTCCCTTCAAGCTCCCGTTGTTGTCCTGCAGGGCGGGACAACTTATTAGTGTAAAAATGGCAGAATGTTATTAGTACATGTAAACTCTATACATCTAACTTCTGGAATATCTCTGCGTAGATAAACATTCCTTTAAAATAGTAAAAAATCAATCAAAGTTTTCAGTAGAAAATTCAATAATGAAGGAACAAATATGTTAAAGAACAACAAAGCTTTGGTATAATTATACAGTAAAAAAAATTCACATGAAGAGAGGGAGATCAGTCTAGTGAGTTTAGGTTACCAAGTACCTAAAACAATCTGAAAGGTCAAGGAAGCACACAGCACACAGAATAAAAAGACGGCAGCAACATTCTGGCAAAATTATGTATTAAAATACTACTACTGGCTACGTGTGGTGGCCCACGCCTATAATCCCAGCACTTTGGGAGGTCAAGGCAAGCAGATCATTTGGGGTCAGAAATTCAAGACCAGCCTGGCCAACATGATGAAATCCATCTCTAAAATAAATAATAACAATAATGGTACTCTAAATTTTTAAAAATAGCTTGATGGGTCCTATGTTTATAGTGAGAGCATTCTCAAAGCTGTGATAATTTCTCTGCAATTATTTTCCAAACCAACTTTTCAATATTAAAACTTGGAACCCCTGAAAAATTGAAAAGTGAGAAAAATCCTCCCAAAATTGAATAGTTTCATTCCCAAAAGCTTATGTTTTGAAGAATCTCCTGTGTTTATTTTAAAATACTTTTAATTTTATTACTGTTAGTTTATGTTGGCTGTGTAGAAACAAAGAGATTAAATTAGAACCACATATACAACCAGATAATTCCTAAAGAGTCCTAGTCAAAAAAAATATAGAAGTAAGAATAGACTGACTCGGCAACAAAGTACATGTGAATAATAAATGAAAGTATAAATTAGCTATAAATGGAATATTTTAATCTGTAAGACCACTCAGTCACATTTATAAACAGGGATTTACAAACATCACTGTTTGAATTTTTTTTTTAGTACCTTACAATGTATCCATATAGGGTTAATAATATTAGTAAAAATCACTTCTAAAAAATAAATAATAAAGTACATAATAAGCTGGCTCTAGGTGTTTACCTTCTTCTTCAATTGGTAATATGCTGGTGTTTCTCCTCGAAGATAAAGAATCTTCATCTTTTTCATAATTTTCTTAAAGATAGAAATATTTTAATTACATCTTTAGTATAATCAAACACTCAAATTTTTCTAAATCCACCATATTTATTTGAACTCCTACATGAAAGTCTGTTTTTTAGAGATAAACTTCTCAATAACTGTATGTACTTAAAGTTCTGTTAGTGGAAAAGAAGTGACACATTTCTCCTGTGATTTGCCCCTCTGTCTCCTGCCCCTCTGTCTCTTAATAGTGCAATATATAAAAATGGCATAAATATCAGAATGGTCAACAGTTTTAGAAATGAGACAGCATTTTTCAGCCAAAAGTCTGATTGTCTGATTTCTACCAATAAACCCACCCATCAGTGAGCTACATAGGAATTTCAGTAATTTGCAGACACATTCACATACAAACAGCTTATGAATGACACTTCTATATGTGGAATTAAAGTCGATTCTTTGAAGAAAAGGCTGGACATTTACAATTATTATGAAGGTCACATAAATAATCCAGACAGAAGAACATCCCCCTAAAGTACGAACACTGCAATCACATCCAGAAGTAAAGCAGAGACAGAAAGGTAAATAACTGCCTGTTTCCAACTAAGAAATGGTAACAATGAATAGGACAGGAAGAAAGTGGCTCTAGTCAAAAGCCTTTTCTATAGTTTATAGAGACATTGCTGGTTCCAGTTAATCCTGACTTTATTAAACTTCGTCTTTCCCCTTGATTTATAATGAATAGTTGAGGGTAAAATGCATTCTGATTAAAAATCATTCTGAAATAGTAAGTGATTTTGGAATTAGAAAAAATTACAGATAATATAAAGGTCTAACTAAAAACCAGATTAACCAAGGATTACCTTTGCTCAGGCTGGCATTAACAGGAGACAAATCTGTATCTTTTGTGATGTCTTCCCTTGACATGAGCTCGGCTTCCTGCTTCACTCCTCTCCTCATTAGTGTCAGGACCACAGTTTGTCCCGTGTGTCGCAATACCTCTACTGCTTGCTGATTAGTAAAACCCTGAAGGTTTGTACCATCTACCTGTGAAAAAAGATATGTTACATGTTAAATAAATGGATATTTCTATCAACAATTCACAAAATGTGTCTGTATAGTTTGTTAATGTGAAAAGAATGGAGAATAAATATTCCCCTTATTAGGGAATATACAATAAGACCCTAGTATTTCTTTGGGAACCAGTATTAACATGGATGCACTGGAATCACTTGAGAGGGTTCTGTTTATTTTAATACAGATTCTAGGGTACCATATCTAGAAACTAAGTCACTAGTCCTAGGGTGGAACACAGGCTTCTATGCCTTTTCTTTTTTCCTTTTTTTTGAGACAGGGTTTTGCTCTATTGCCCAGCCTGGAGTGCAGTGGTACAATCATGGCTTACTTCAATCTTAACCTCCTAGGCTCAAGCAATCCTCCCACCTCTTCCCAAGTAGCTGGAACCACATGCACACATCACCAGACCTGACTAATGTTTAAAACTTTTGTGTAGAGATGGGGTCTCCCTATGTTGCCCAGGCTAGTCTCAAACTCCAGGGCTCAAGCGATCCTCTCACCTTGCCCTCCTAAAATGGTAGGTTTATTAACCACTGTGCCCCACATCTACTCTTTTTTTTTTTTTTTTTTTTTTTGAGGCAGAGTTTCGCTCTTGTTACCCAGGCTGGAGTGCAATGGCGCGATCTCGGCTCACCGCAACCTCCGCCTCCTGGGTTCAGGCAATTCTCCTGCCTCAGCCTCCTAAGTAGCTGGGACTACGGGCACGCGCCACCATGCCCGGCTAACTTTTTGTATTTTTAGTAGAGACGGGGTTTCACCATGTTGACCAGGATGGTCTCGATCTCTTGACCTCGTGATCCACCCGCCTCAGCCTCCCAAAGTGCTGGGATTACAGGCTTGAGCCACCGCACCCGGCTCTACTCTTTTTTTTAAAATATGCTTTTATATTCCTCAGTTGATCTCAATGCACAGTCAAGTTTGGAAACCAGAACTATGCAGGATTAAAAGGCATAGAAAACAGCAATGAATGTGCTCATTGAGTGCACTGATGTATCACAAAGTCATATTTATATTGCCTTTCAAAAAGGAAGAGAAAAAAGTATTTTACCTTTTTATTTTTCTCTTCAAAAAATACATCTGACTTTCCCCTTTTCACAAATGAGAAAACATTCAAAAATGTCCCTGTGATCTTTCCAAAATATAGCTATCTCCCCATATCTCCCCAACCCTCCCTTCTACAGTAAACTCCTTAGGAAAGGGATCCAAATTCTCAACGTGGCTCAGAATGGCCTGTGCCAAGTGCCCCCACCTCCTACCAGCACCAACCTCATCTCTCATGATACTGTCCATTACTCTCTGCCCCTCAGCCACAAAGGGCTCCCTTCCATTCCTCTAACTTGCAGTGCTCCCTTCAGTCCTGAAGTCTCTGCAAGTCCTGTTCCCTCAGCCTGGACTCTCTGAATAGCCCACTCTAGATCATGCTCTTTCTCAACAGCTTACTTAGAAAACACTTATAATTGCTTTATATCTCAGTTCTGTAGCTGTTTTCATAATAAACTACCTTGATGTATTTGACTGCAGTCAAAGCCCCCTTTCACACATTCTTCCTCATAGGATTTTTCAGAATTTTAATTTTACATTTTCTGCCATTATGTGGTTTATGACTATATGCTCCAAGGACAGGCTCTGTATTATTTTTGCTTATAGCAGTGTCACCAAAACATGGTGCTGTCCGTACTATAGATATTCAAGTACAGAGTCATTGGTTCATAGGTCAAAAACATATTTGTAAAGCAAATTACATTTTGAGACAGATATAGATTTTAACAACATGTTGTATAATCCAAAAATCACAGTAAAAAATTTGAAAAAGTAGAGCAATACATTTAATATTGAAATTCAAAGTCATTGATACTCCTTAGAATTGCAAAATGACCATAAAACAACTGTACATGTAATGCGTTCCAAGCATAGTGGAGCCATATTAGGCACTCAAATATTTACTAAGTTAGAAAAGATCTAGATTTTATAATCTTATAATTCATACCTTTACTAACTTAGTCAATATGTGAAAATAATAAGATCTAGATCAAGGCTGGGCACAGTGGCTAATGCCTAGCAATCCCAGCACTTTGAGAAGCTGAGGCAGGAGGACTGCTTGAGCCCAGCAGTTTGAGGCCAGCCTGGGCAATGTGCCAAAACCCTGTATCTATAAAAAATACAAAAATTAGCTGGTCGTAGTGGCATATGCTTGTAATCCCAACTACTGAGGAGGCTGGGGTGAGAGGCACTTGAGCCAGGAGGTTCAAGGCTGTAGTAAGCCATGATAATGCCACTGCATTCCAGCCTGGGCATCAGAGTGAGACCCTGTCTTTAAAAAAAAAAAAGATCAAAAAAATCTTTTCCTAGAAAAAAACATTGTCTGGAAAATGTTGTCTCCAAGATAGAGTACCCTTACTGCAAAGGTTTCTGAAGGAATAGAATGAAACTTCTAAACAAACATTTTAAAAACTCATTTGCTTTGTAGATATGTATCTATGTGGGTTTGTGTATATATATAAAATTATGTATATGTACACACATATAAACACACATATAATGTCTGTTAAGCATATATATGATATTATACATAACAATATATATGAATATATAGTGAAGAGGAAAGAAAAAAAATGAGTAGGTGGTTATTTTTATAAGAAGGAATATTTAATCCAAAATCCAGAAACCTCTGATCTAGATGATAATCTCATATTCTGTTAGCTCCTTAAACCTTCTATGATACTTCTGAGCTGGATGGTAACTTGAACATAAGTATCTGACTCTGTTCTTTCCCCCTACCTCCACCCTGCTGATTCCCTGTTAGAAAAACTAACAAAATAAGGGCCGGGCACGGTGGCTCAAGCCTGTAGTCCCAGCACTTTGGGAGGCCGAGGCGGGTGAATCACACGGTCAGGAGATCGAGACCATCCTGGTCAACATGGTGAAACCCCGTCTCTACTAAAAATACAAAAAAAAGATAAAAGAAAAACTAACAAAATATAACAGAGAAAATACTGCAACAAAACTGGAAACCAAAAAGAAGCACCAAGATCCCTAGACCAGCAGAGGAATTTCTACTAGAAATGGTCTGGGTATGGCCAGAACAAAGGCAGGCCAACTGAATCTTGGTATGTGTGGGAATAGCCTGTTTGGTCTATAAGAAGAAACTTCAGCAAAAATCAAACAACACCCTCTCTTTAAATGAGGTAGTCAGATGGCATATGTGGATCCTAACCAGTAACTCTGAGAAACGTACCAAATGCTAAAGGTCATACTAAGCTGGGTTGCATGTAGCAACACGAATTACTTTTATTGTAATGAGTATCGTAACCACACATGTGTGCACACATGAACACACACAACCCCAACTAACTCCTGGCTACCACAGCAAACACAGAAAACAAAAACAGAGGCAAAATCCCCGTGTGTGATGCTCTAGCACTGGTTTCCTCTCCATTTTGTTAATCTACAAAAGAATCAAGTGAAGCTACAGTAAATGTAAACTTTCCCCTTCCCTGTCCACTTTGCCAATTCCTGACTCATCTGGACAAAACCCATACAAACTGCAGCAGAACCCATCTCAACTTCTATCTGTACAAGCCCAAGCCCAGTTATTTTTGAGAATGACCAAAGGTCATGGGATGTGAAATAAGATACCACAGCCCAAAGAGAAGATTGCACACTGAAGATCCATGCATGTATCTTCCTATGACGCTGTTATTGCAGTGAACAGGAAAAAAGATATTTCCTGAAACTTACTATCAAAATAATTCACATTCCTTTGTATTTATGAAGCAGTTACAAAGAAGAAACAAGTATCTACAAAAAAAGAAAAAGAAAACTTACAATGAAGACAGTCAACAAGATTTTAAGTACAGCAAAAACAAAGTCAGCAAATGGAAGACCAGGTCATGCAGTTTTCCAATATCTCAGAGGAAAAGAATAAACAGATTAAAATGATCAGAAACAAAGCTAAAGACAGAGGCTGATCTAGGAAATCTAACATACTAATAAAAGAAATTATAAGGAGAGGATGATAAATGAGGGGAAAAGTCAAATAAATGATTAGGGAGAAGGGAAACTTAACCAACTTTACAAATTGAAAAGGTACATGAAAAAAACAGAAAATGATGAGAAATTTAAAAAAAAAAAAAAAAAAACCCTCACACCTGAATGTATCCTGGTAAATTTTTTTTATTTCAAAGATAAAAAGAAAAAATCTACCAGCCTCTAGGCAGCAAAGAGAGAGACTAGGCTATCTGTAGAACTGTGGTAAAGAAATTGCAAAGCAAGAATCTTATACTTAGTGTGATGTATGAGAACAGAAACGGTGCTTGAGATGCTATGATTATTAGTAGCCTACACCAAAGCAGTTGTAAAAAGGGACACCATGCAGAAATTTAAACTAGGTGGTAAAGAACTACAATTCACACACATTCAGAACATAAAAGAGCTGAGTTGTTGTTAAAGGTTAAGAAAAATTTAAGAGGAAGATTTTTTTTAAAGAGTGAAGAATGCTCTAAGTTCCTACCCTACTCACCCAGGTATTTTCCCCTTGACCTCAAGTCCAAAGTCACCTGCAGTAGGGACAATGCAGCAGATTGCGTCTAATGCCTCAAGAGGATAAGGAAGAGGCAGTTTAGCTGCTTTGAAAGTGGAGCCAGAGGAAAATGCTGTTATGTTGGGACCTGCTCACCTGCCTGACTTTGCCTAAGCATAGTCCAGAGGAGGACCACATAACCAGACTGAGGCAGGCTCAAGTCATTTTGAAACCTATCACAGAACCTTGAGTGGATGGGACCCAGAAGAGAGAATCTATGAAATAGACTGCTGGGATATCAGGGACCAGTGGGAAGAAGAGTCAGCTACATAAAAAAAAAATCTATCAACTGTTATTCATGGAAAGTTAAGTCAAACATATCTCCCTTGGAATCTCCCAAGAGCCCCTAAGAGACAGTCAGTTCTGAACATCTGCCAGGCTTACTTAGCACAAAGCTACCCGTCAGCAGTCAAAGACAAAATGCCCCTTCCTCTTCCTTCTCTTCCTTCTGTCAACTTTTACACCATTAAAAACTACAATAAGGTGTGGGTATAAACGAAAAATTTGGTGGGGAGAGACAGACTGAGTGGTATACCTTCCATCCCAATGTAAGTCATCAGTTCATACCAAGCTTCTAATGTGCCATTGGGTTCATTTGAAATTAGACTATTATTTAGCATGGTAAAAATTTAATTACTAATTTGCAACTGTATCTGATAATTTTGATCGGCCACAGGATAACTTATTCTGTAAGAATACACTAAGATATGAGACTTGCCTGAGATTTTGTCTAGTAGAAAGAGAAGAACCTTCCCTATTAAAAATTAAAAGGGGCAGCTGATGACAAAATCTTTAAAGTTGTTTAAGATTATACCTAATAAATCCTCTTTGTCCAACATTATTTGTTATCCCCAGACAAATAATTAAAATATAAGAAGGCAAGAGAAGAGATTCTCAAGAGACAAAAAGTTCAGAAAGTCTACCAACACATTCTCTTCTGTAAAGTTTACTCAAAACACTCTAGCCAAGTGAGAAATCAATCAGATTAAAATTCAAAGAAATTTGTAGTATACAAAATCCAATTCTGAGCAACAAAAAAGTAAAATTCTAATTATATAATAGCGTATCAGCAACAAAACAGAGTTTAATTTTAATTACCTTAAAATACAAGGTAGTATGTAATAATCTGTAACAACAAACTGTAAACAACATAACTGTCCATGAATAAGCCTGCTTCGATATATCACAACAGACCTGCACGTGCTTATGGGACTACCTCTCCTGGCTAAATTTTTAAATAAAATAAAATGAAAAAGTATAGAAAATATAATATGATGCTATTTAAATATAAATATATAGAATTTTTCTAAATTTTAAACCATAAACTATTATTAGTGGCTATTACTAGTGGTTTCTATGAGCAGGCTTTTTAACCATATTCAAATTTTGTATTATTTAAACCTTAAAGAAAAAAATTAATCTAAAATAAATGAACTTGCTATTTACTCTCATAGTAATAAAGGAAAAAATGGCAAAAATCTCAATGCTGGGGCTCCATGAAAATTCTTAGAATGCACAGAACTTCAGGCTGTTTTTTATCTGCAAAACATTTTTTTGCTCAACTCTATTTAAAAATGAAGTTTTATTGAGAAAAAATCTAAAGTATGTGGCTTTGTTTAATTAATAACAATAAATTTGAAATATGTTTAAAAATGCATTTTTTCCTTTATCTTCTGAACTTGATGACTTGGATTTTAAAATGCATTCCTTACCCAAATGTCAAAGGATACTACTAGCATAGAAGAAATTGCTATGATGGAACAGTCATGAACTTTTATAAAACCTAGACTTCTGTTGAAATTTCTCAGCTATTTTCATCGGTAATATGTAAATAAGATCTATTTTCCCAGAATTATACTGTGTGGCACTTTGTACTGGGAAGATACTCAGAAGCTGGTATTATTATTTAAAGAGTAAAGAAGTGAGTAATAAACATAAAAATCTCCAAGGCTTTCATGGGAGTGGTTTCTTTTCAATATAATCAAACCCATGCTACATATAAGCCAAAGTCACTAAAGCCTAACAGGTATTGGTTAGCTCTGGTACCACTTTATTTATCCCAAGACAGTCAAGAAGTTAGTTCAGAACCCATGGTACCACAGAGAACAGTGCAGTAGAAAGAACCAGGTAGTATAATGGCATCAAACTGTCCATGCATTATCTCATGAAAAGAAGAGATCCAGGCTGGGTACAGTGGCTCACACCTGTAATTACAACAGTCTGGGAGGCTGGGGCAAAAGGATGTGTCAAGCCCAGGAGTTCAAGACCACCTAGCCAAGATTTAAAAAAAAAAAAAAAAAAAAAAAGAGATCCAACATCCTCATAATGTGCACTGCATACACCACAATTAACAGGAACAATTATAGGTGAGAAATACTAGCTGAAATAACTTATAAAATCTGGCCCCTGAGAGTACTCAACATAGCTTGCCAGGGCCTCCTTCAACACATCCTATAAATATTAAGAGAGAACTTCAATCTATTAACAAAGTCACAGAAGATCAAAGGCAACATTGGACACTTTTCCTTATTTATACGTTTATTTAGTAACTTTTTATCAATTATTATTACCTACTGCTTTTAGCATAGATCACTGAGTATCAAACTAAAAAGAATGAGTGTATGCTTTTACCTAATGACGAGTTTGGTCAACTTTTTGAAAAAAACAGCAAAGTCCTTTTGTCAAATAATCAAATTATTAACAGAATACCAACATATGAAATGGGGAAAATGGAAACATTCAATCTATTCCTTGTCACTGTAATGCCTTAAGTGAAACTCTAGACGTCTACAGAATACAATGTGTAAATCAGGAACATTGTAACAAAATAAAGTTTTAAATTACAAAATAACACTGCTTCAAAATAGTAAGAAATAATTTCTTAATCTCATCACTTCAACAACTACAAAATAAAAATATATTATACCTCTAATAGCTGCTGTCAAAACAAAAATCAAACAAATAATAGGCAAAGACTGCAGTTGTGAAAATGCAACTGGATATGAAGAACTTTACTGTAAATATCTCAAAAGTCCACAAGATGGTGATATTTAGTAGAAAATTAATACATGATCAAAAGCACTGCATGACATTCTCCAGGAATTTGAAATCCTTATATCTTTGTAATAAAAGAATGTTTGCTAAAAATCAAAAATCAGAATATTGATGACAGTGAAGACAGTCGACTTTATTGAAAACAAGAAAACAATTCAGAGAAAAGATTCTTCCACCTTTATGTCAACAATTTCCTTCATCATTGACCTTGCCTAAGAAGAATTATATTTGACATTCCACTTATAAAAGAATGAAGATAATGACAAATTTAGAGGGAAGTTATCAAGAGACTCTTTCATATATGTAGTCATTTTAGGCCCTCAATAAATAGTATTTGCTTAATTATTAAACTGCTATCAGGTATTTTCAATAAAATACTCATTTGATTTTCCTGAATATTACACAAGAGAAGTTTCCTTATCCCAACTATATGGACGAAGAAACTGAATCAGGAAGTTTGGTAAGTGGTAAGACACAGAATTACCATAAGTTTCAGCAATCCCACTGCTAAGTATACACCCAAGAAAAATGAAAACATGTATCTGCATAAAAGCTTGTACATGAATGTTCACAGCAGCTTTATTCATAATAGCTACAAAGGAGAAACAACCCAAATGTCCATCAATTGATGAATAAGTAAATAAAATATGGGATATCCACATAAAGTAATATTATTCAGCAATAAAGGGAAATGAACTGACACATGCTACGACACAGATGAAACTTGAAAGCATTATGCTAAGTGAAAGGAGTCAGACACAAAGAAGCACGTTTTGTACTATTCCATTTACATGAAATATACAGAATAGGCAAATCCATAGAGACAGAAAGTAGACTGGTGGTTATCTAGGACTTGGAGAATAGGGGAGAAAGTGACTGCTACAGGACACTGAAAATGTTTTTAGGGTACTGAAAATGTTCTCAAATTCATTGTGGTAATGAATGCACAATTCTGTGAATATACTAAAAGCTATTGCACTGTACACTTTAAATGGGTGAATTGTATGGCATGTGAATTATATTTCAATCAAGCTGATTTTTTAAAAGCTTCCTAATTGATTAATACAGATAAGAGGAAAAAGAGTAAATTAGCTATGCTTTCAATTTGTAACTCAGCATCAGATATGGATTTAGACTCCGTATCTATTCCTTCTCTCTTTCACTATCCCCCCTCAAATGTATAGTAATACATTTACGTTGTATGGTAAAACAGAGATACACAGAGGAAGTTCATTTCAGACATATAGTCAGATGAAGTGGTAAGCACAACTTGATCTTTAGAGTAGATTTCAAGAGGTGAACAGGTGTAGGCAGGAGTTTCACAGAGCAAAACCCAAGAAGATTCACGGAGTTACAACATGAGCTTAAAGGGAGAGATAAAGGTCTCCTCTATTTTTTAAAATAGTAGTAGAAAAACACATATTTACCATCTTACCCACTTTGAAGAGTACAACTCAATAGTGTTAAATATATTTACATTATTGTGCAACAAGTCTCCAAAATTTTTTCATCTTACAGAACTGCAACATTATACCCACTGAACAATCCCTCATTCCCCTCTCCCCAGTCCCTGGGAGCCACCATTCTACCTTCTTTTTCTGTAAATCTATTTTAGATACTTTAGGGCTGGGCGCGGTGGCTCACGCCTGTAATCCCAGCACTTTGGGAGGCTGAGGTGGGTGGATCACAACGTCAAGAGATCGAGACCACCCTGGTCAACATGGTGAAATCCCGTCTCTACTAAAAATACAAAAAATTAGCTGGGCATGGTGGCGCACACCTGTAGTCCCAGCTACTCAGGAGGCTGAGGCAGGAGAATTGCCTGAACCCAGTAGGCGGAGGTTGCGGCGAGCCGAGATCGCGCCACTGCACTCCAGCCTGGGTAACAACAGCAAAACTCCGTCTCAAAAAAAAACAAAAAACATTCATTTAAAAGGAAAACAACAACAAAAACAAAAAAGTAAAAGAAAAAAAATAGATACTTTAAATAAGTGAAATCATCAGTATTTATCTTTCTGTAACTGACTTATTTCACTTAGCATAATGTTCTCAAGCTTTACCAGTGGTAAGATTTTCCTTCTTTTTAAAGACTGAGTAACATTCTATTGGATATACATATATATATCACATATTTGTTTATCCATTCATAGATATTTAAGTTGCTTCCATGCCATGGCTATTTTGAATAATATTGCTACAGACAAGGACTCCCCTATCTTAATATCCTACTTTCTCACTATTATTAAGATGCCGAGGGAACACAGTCTTAAGGATAAACAAATACCTATTAAGATAAATCAGCAATCCCTCAAGATGTCTTTCAAAGAATATGAATATGTTTGGGAAAATAAAGACCTCACAATTTAAAAACTTTAGTAAACACTAATGTAAAACAGATAAATGCGCTTTTCTATTGCAACACTTCTCATTCTTTTTTTTTCTTTTTAGATGTAAGATCTCATTCTGTTGCCCAGGCTGAAGTGTAGTAGTGCTCACTACAACCTTGAACCCCTAGATTCAAGAAATCTTCCCACCTTTGCCTCCCAAGCAGCCAACTGGGACTTCAGGCATGCACCATTGGGCCCAGCTCTCTCTATATATATACACACACACACACACAAACACACATATACACATATACACATATATTAGTGAGATAGGATCTGCCTGTGTTGGGATTACAGAAATAAGCCAGCACACCCAGCTATCTTCAATTTTTCTATGTGCACTGTGAATTCATAAGACATTATATTGCATGTAGTTTTTCCCTAACGTATTTGACCAGGAAGTTTTGGTGCAGAGTTTCTTGAATTTCTGTTTCAGGCTATAGTCTGGGGAGTCCAGTATCAACTGAACACAAATTAAAGTTGAACTCTTTTGTACACTGCCTTAGATAGTCATATGGTTAAAACATATTGATGTTACAATGATAACAATAATAGCTTGCTCTAATTAAAAGAAGCTACATATTTTTTTACATTCTTATATATTCTTAGGGCTGAAAAAATCCCCCGCCATAAAGCCAACAAGAACAGTATCCATCTGCTGATTAAAAAAAGAAATGCAGGCATCCCTAATTCAGATTCCAGTAACCTAAAAGTCACGACATCTGGTCTCTACCTTTGGAGTATCTGCAAGTAAAGTATAATAAGTGTAATATTAATGTAACAAAATCACTACAACCAGAAATTAGATATATCAGAAATCACTCAAGAAAGAAGTCTCCCCTTTGGAACACGAGTAAAGCTTATATCCAATGCGTCTATTTTACTTCCACAAAATAATAAAAAGGGTAATTACAATAACAGCCTCAAGTCACCAAAGCAAGCTTAAATTAATACAGAGTTAACTGTAGCTCTCAAAACTAAGTAAACTAGGAGAATGCAATTCTCAACCACGAAAATTAACAAAGCTATTATTAAATGTGTAACTTACTGCTATAATTTGATCTCCAATTTGAATTCTTCCATCATGCTCAACAGCACTGCTTTTTGTAATGCTCTTTACAAAAATTCCTGAAGGTTCTAAGATTAGAAATAGGTTATTTTTCACAGTGTTCAAAGCACATTCAAAGAATATCCATCTTCAATTCTCCAAACATAAAGCTCTAATTCTGTATAAATACATATCAGCTGGTAGAAACACAGGCTAGAGAATAAGATAATTGTGTTGTCTGTCTTAAATACATGATACATCTATACTAAATTATTCCTAAGGAAGTTTTCAACCAGTTTATCCAACAATCTGAAACTTGTAATATTGATTCAATATTTTATAAAAGATAGATATCAGAGATAATTGCCAAGTTTAAAAGGATATTTAGTGCTTAAAATTACCCAATTTTTTATCTCCAATGTATCCAGCAATGGTAATTCCTAATCCTTGGACATTTTTGGTGAGTTCTACATCAAATGTCTCACTTTCTTCACCTTTCTGAGTAGAAGCATCAACCTAAAATAAAATCAATAAATACAATGAGAAATAAACATGTAACCACACACACACACACACACACACACACACACACACACACGATAAGATAAAAGAAAGCCAAAGTTCTCTAGCAGAGAATTACAGCAGAGATGATTCTTTCAATCCTGAAAAGAGGGATAGGGCATCATGATATTTTTGCTCAGAAAGAGATGTCAAAAATAAGGTTGAACCTTCTCTTATCAGAGAATACATTATCGTTTGTGTATACTAAATTTTAAACCAAACAGTTTTTAATAGGAAACTGTATGTTCAGGTATGGCTTATCTTAATTTCTGAAGAAGTCAGGTTGCAGTATAGTTGAAAGAACTAATGTTATTCATTCAGATCAGCAAGTTCAAATCTAGCTTTGCCACTTATCTAGAAAGAAAATATCACTTCGCTCAACTGTCTGTCAGGAAAAGAAAAACAACAACTAGACCAGCTACCATTTATTAAGCAGTTTGTGTGTAACTCAGAATTAAGACTCTACGTGTCTTAATTCATTATTCTTCATAACAAGCTTATGAGGTAGGTATAATTATCATATAAATTTTTCTCTGGGGAAACTAAGGAACATAAACTTTTCTAAGAACAGCTAGCAACCTAGTAAAGGCAGAATTAAAATCCAGTTATTTCTATGCAGAGCCCCTGCTCTTAAATTATACACATTATATACAATCCCTAGGAGAATATAGGGACCACAGTGCCCATCTTTTAGTTGCTACTATTTTATATTTATAGTTGATTCTAACACCATGAATATGAGCTCATCTGTCTGCAGATACGTTATTAAGACGCTGATGTTTTATTTTGAAATACACCAAGGATGTATTTTTAATTGTACTTTTGTTTTGTAAATTCAGCCTTTAATATGAAAAGCTATTTATAAGGAAAATATGCCTTTCTGCATTGGCATTCTGAATGATAGCTGAAAGTGGGTTTCTCAGATGTCCGCCTTCTCTAATGTATAGAGTTATTATTAATTCTGTGTTGGACCAGAGAGCAAGTCTCCCTAAAATTAAGCATTAGTTGATCAGTACAATATATCATTGATAAGCTATTGGTACTATGTATTAGTATGGTGTCAGCAGATCCTACAGGGAGCCCTAAGAAGAGCACAACAAAATAAAAAGCTACAGATCCTAATGAATAGTCAGGTTGGAGCTAGCTGATGTTTTCTAATTTCTTTAAACAAACTCCGACAGTCCACTTAAATGAGATATAATTTTACAGTAAAGTTTGATTTATTTTTTTCATTGCACATAATTATCTGTGCAAACTTAGCAAAAGTTTAAAGTTTAGATAATTACAAGAAAATGACAGGATGAAATCTGCTTCAATTGAAACAAATGTGTTTTCTATTTTTAATAAGACTTATGCGAGTGCTATTTTAGAGAGTGCCAATTTGACTATCGAATGGTTTTAAAAGGGGCACAAGCTTCAGAAATGATGATATGCACAGAACAGATATTTTTCTAAGCTTTCAATTACATCAAGTGGTTTTCGGTATTGCATTCATTTATATATCGCTGAATAAAATGTTTTGTTTACCACAAAAGAATGCCATTTAAACACTTTCATAAACAAGCTTTCTTTCTTCACTTCTTTCTCTTTGCAAAAAATAGCAACCAAATTCAATCCTAAAAACAACAGAATCATGGAAATTACAAGTGTTCTAATAAAAGTTTTAAAGGGCTTGTGGAGGAGGTTAGGATATTAAAAAAGAATCTGTAGCAACTGCTTAGAAAAAACTTTAATAGAACAAAAGATAGATGTTTTTGGGTTTATCTAGAAATGAGATATAATTCTCTTCTTAAATATTTAAGAGATTTCGGTATAAATTATTTTGTTTTTATCCTCTGTAGTCTTGTGACCTGTAAATCTGCTGAGATAGCCACTACTTTCCAATAATTTTGAAATTTTCTAGCTCTTTTCATGTCAAGTTAAGGATGGAATGTTACACATATGAATAAAGGTTTTGTTATAACACCAAAAGAATAACTTTTGTTTGAAAAATTATATAACTGGGTCAAGAATAATGACTACTTATTACAAATCTGATAAGAGTTCTAAGACATACTTTAAAACAATAACACTAAAAGGTTTTAGTAAGCCTTATTCATGCCCACCAAGCCTGCCCCAACTCTTCAACCTCCACACATTCAAAACAAAAACAAAAATACTATAGGGAAAGTTGATGAAAAAGAATAATTAGAACTAGAAAAAGAATGATTAGAACTATGACCCACTTTACAGAGAGCCTTCTAACTGAGAGAAAGACAGAATTCAACATTTTAGGTATCAGTACCAAATAATTTCTAAAGTTTTATCCATATTTTAAAACATTATCCTCATAAATGTGCTGCTTAAATAAAAATGTAAAATAATCTGGCATTTTTAAACAATCTATTTTCATTTGTTTTATACATTATTCCTGATCAATAAAATATTATTAGTGCTAAAGCATCCCTATATTTGAATTTTGTTCCATTCTTCAGCACTAATCTATGAGGATTAGTAAGTCTAGTTTATAAGTAAATATCACTGTTTATCTAAGTGCTATTTCTCTGACTTTAACAATAACTACTCTTAACTACTTACCCGCAACTCTGGCACAGAAGATGGAGATGAGGAGAGGGTGATACCCAAAGTGGTGGGTGCTGTATGTTCTTCTATGGCACCTCTTGCAATCATCAACTTAACTCTATTTCCACATTGCCTAAGGACTTGTGCTACTTGCTCACTGCTCATTCCTGTTAGATCTGTGTCACCAATCTTTAGAATGTGGTCTCCACTGCATAAGTGCCCATGCTGAGTAAAACAACGTGGAATAATTAGACTATTATTATTTTAACTGCATCAGATAAATCCTAAATGAGGAGAAGGGATTAATAAAAAAAAAATAGCAATAATATGAGTTACCAATCAGGACATAAAACATGTGGTTATCATTTTAACTGTCTTTTGAAATATCCTAGCACCATTCAGTGATGCAATAAATGAAATTCACAAGTATTCCTTAAGTCAATAGTTCATATAAACTTTTCATTTGACTTCTACCTATCAAGAGCTCATATGAACTTTTCACTTTGATTTCTACCCAAATGCCTTTTTGTGAATTTTTTGGAGGGAAAGAAAAAAATGCCATTAAGCAAAGTTGTATGTAAGTCACTATGCAAATACATATTACCTAAAATGTGGTATAAACCACAAGAAAGCATTATATTAATACCACAACTTTCTGCCTGACCATTTCTATTATAAATGGCCCAAAAGAACTCATGTGCAGGTGAAATACTTGTGAAGTGAAAATTCAGATAGATGTGAGGAGTGAAAAGCAGTCTTGTGAGCCTCCATACACACACAGTCCATTAACTTTCTGCAATGATGGAACTCTTCTGCACTACTCAATACGACAGCTATGGAGCACTTGAAATGTGGCTAGTCCAACTGAGGAACTGAACTTGTAATTTCATTTACTTTTAATTAACTTAAAATTGAATTTTAAAAGTGATAAGCAAACAGCTACAGTATTGAAGAATGAAGCTCTATATTGAAGATAAAGCATGTAAATATCACATGCTAGTCAACTGGAGATACTTCATTTGATGCTGCTAGATGCTAGCTAACGTTTAAAAGGAAGAAAAATTTATTTGCTATTATATTACTGTTAATACCCCTACTGACAAGGTTGCTATTAAACAAGAATTTCATTTATGAATACAGGAAATATTTGATGCACTGAACTTTCTAGTTTAAGTTCAAACACACATGTACAAACAACCACTTCATTTCTTAAAAAGTTATAATCAAGGTAAAAGTTACTTAAACTAGAAAGCCTGATCAAATTAAAATATACATCATAATAAATGTGTTAAATCTTTTCTCACATATATTGCAATGTCACATGTCATAAATGGTAATGCCTCAATAAACTACTTAAGTGATAAAAAATTGGCTGTGCTTCATATACAAAGATGATACCAGCGACCCACCACTAAAGGAACAAGTTGAATGTTGTTTTTTTGCCTGAATAATAAAGTATATTTTCCCACAATACCTTGTAACTATAAAACAGCTGGCTAGGTTTATAATATGAATTATGACTATAAAACAAATAGCAGCTTCCTCCACAATGATCAAATCCATAACCTTGGCTTTAGTCTGAGGTTCAAAAGTGTTAAAGCCCATTGTTTAAAACTATAACTTAATACCTTTTCTAAAGCATTCCTCCCCTAGGTCTAAGACAACACTTCAGGGACACTCGATAAAACAAAAGATTCTAACTCAGTTTCTTTGGCATTATCTAAGGCCATAGTTTCCTCTAACAAAAAATGTAAAAGATGTGGCCACATTATTTGATAAACTAGCATAAAAGATCTATTGTGTAGCCTACCTGATCAGCTACTCCTCCAGGCAGAATGGTTTTTACTATCACACCAGTTGCTTTTCCTCCTATGATGCCAAATCCCAAACCAGATCCATCATTCACCAATTCAATAGTTTCCACATGTTGCCAGTGAACCTACAAACAAAGCTCATGTATGAATTTGTAGAAATTTGCAAAGCACAAACATTTTATATTACAGTAGAAATTTTTGTGATTATTATTTGGTTAATATTAAATAATTAAATTCAGACATAAAAATGAGCCCAAACAATGTCCCTTTCATTTGGTATATTTCCCTTTCAACAGAATGTAATGCTATTGATAGAATCATTCTTGAAATTATCAGTGTATCATCATCATGATTTCATTTCACCAGTAAAGACAGACACTGATTTGCAAGATCTTTTGTAGAACTTCTCAAAAAAAAAGAAAAAGACCAAGGAAAAAGCAAGGTCACATGTTAAGAATGTCTTCGCATAATCCTGCCTTGAGGCAGAATTCCAAATTAGATGACTTCTTAAAGTCACTGACAGCTAACTATAACAATATAATTGTATAATTTTTAAAGCAAAATCAAGATTGTACCTGCCTAGAGATAAAGTCAATTTTGTTAAAAGACTACATTTTTCATTTTTAAGGAATGCTGTCAAAGAAAAAAACTACACAAAGAAAAGTAATGGTTGTTTTAGAACCTAGAAGCTTTACCATACTTAAAGAGCAAATATTCCAGGCTAGGGAAAGATGAAAGAATAGTTACACAAAAACTCAAGAAATGCAAAGAACCTGCAAAAATCAGAAACTTGGATATAACCAAAAAGAACTCGAAAAATATGTTCTGTTCCTTTTGAAAATTGTAAGTACTTACCGGATTAGAGTGAGCTGAAATTGTGCTGGCTGCAGATGGCGAACGGGAAACTATGGGGCTGATAAGCTGAGGCAATGAGCCTCTGGCAATAACTAGCTGGACAGTATCTTTGGCTTTCTGCAGGATGCTGATAGCCTGCTGATGTGTAATTGTTTGATCAAGAGCCTGTCCATTGATAGCAAGAATTTGATCAGTTTCTTTCAATCTTCCATCTCTATCAAGAATGAAAAGGAGGATAAATGACATCTGAGAGTTCTCAAGAAAATGAGTCATTTTTAATCCTGTTTTTAATTATCACACTTTTTTTTCTTTTTTCTTTTTATTGCATTTTAGGTTTGGGGGTACATGTGAAGAACAAGATTGTTGCATAGATACACACATGGCAGTATGATCTGCTGCCTTCCTGCCCATCACCTATATCTGGCATTTCTCCCCATGAATTCTCACACTTTCTAATCTTTTTCCTGCAGTTCTACTTTAAAATAACACGCTTTGGCTGCAGGTCATCAATTCTCGTAAGGTTATTTCACTACTACTCCTACTCAACCCCTTCCACATAAAAGCATTCTTTATTTCAACCACCCATTTAACCTACATTATATCTTGGATATTCCTATCTTCTAAAAATGAAAGTGGATTATACATAGAGAGTTGGTCCTCTATATGCATGGTTTCCACATCCATAAATTCAACCAACTGGGGATCAAATATAATCAGAAAAAATAACAATAATAAAAAATCATACAAATTTTTAAAATACAGTATGACTATTAATATTTACATAGGATTTACATTGTGTTAGGCATTATAAGTTATATAAAGATGATTTGAAATATATGGGAGGGTGTGCACAGGTTATGTACAAATACTATACCATTTTATATAAGGGACTTGAGCATCTGCCGATGTTAGTACCTGTAGGAGTCCTGGAACCAATTCCCCATGGATACTGAGGGACAACTGTACTAAATTGTTGCTTTGTGTATATAAATATTATGCAGCTCAATTTATTATGGATCATTTCTAGTATAGTAATTTTTAAAATCTAATCAAAATGAGCTCATTTAATTAAAAATGAAAATAATGTTATCCTCAGATTTTTCTTTCCTTACCAAAACTTGTTATGACTATATTTAAAAGCTACTCTCACTTCAAAGGACTTGTTATTTTTATCACAATGTTAATGACTTGTAAAAACTCGTTAATAACAGATTATGTTCAATTTTTTGTTTGTTTCTATTCATTATTATTTTTTTAAATTCCCACATAATGACCAAAACCTTCAGAATGGGGTACCAAAAAGAAGATCCTGTGACCAGCTCACCTATGCGCAACACTGCCCTCTTGAATCTCTTGTACAAATATTCCCAGCTCTCCTCTGTTTTCACTTCTTAGTCCCACAACACTAAACCCAAGGCCTCCAGACGGAGGTTTGAGGAGCTCAAAAACTTCTACATGGCGACCCTGTTTAGAAAACAAAGAAATAAATAAAATTAAAAGCCAGGCCATGCATGGTGGTTCACGCCTGTAATCCCAGCACTTTGGGAGGCCAAGGTGGGAAGATCACTTGAAGCCGGGAGTTAGAGACCAGACTGGGCAACATGGTGTGACCCCATCTCTCTAAAAAATAAAATAAAACTCAGCTGAGTGTGGTGGCACACATGTATAATCCTATATATTCAGGAGGCTGAGGGAGGAGAATCCCTTGAGCCCAGGAGTTTGGGGCTGTAGTGAGCTATGATCACAACACTGCACTCTAGTATGGATGACAGAGCAAGACATATCTCAAAAAAAAACTTAAAGTAAAGCTAATGACTGTACAACAGTCATCTTATTAGAATCATTTCTTTGTTTAAAAAAAAGAAATTGAAAAAAAATTTTCCAAGGTCACTGTTAGCACTTTATCCTGAAGAATAATTTCTATAACACAACATATAATACTCAAATTTAAATGGTGATAATGAAACTATAATTGAAAAACTCTGAACCGTCTAAACTCCCACAAAATTGACTTCATTTCTGTTTCAGTTTCTTCAGATGTTATAAATATCACTATATTCTTCAAATTATTCACAACTGGATCACATTCTTAGCTTATTGCAGGTATTACAATAACTAACAGAAAGAAATGTTCTTACCTGGGCCATATTTTTGATAAGCTGATCAAATTCATCACAAGCAGGTTTCCCATTAATGTGTAGAATACCAGATCCTGTAAGTGCTTCCAGATTCCCATTGTTGGGGGATAATAAAAACGATTCATTTTGCAGAGTAGGAATCACAGCTGGGCTGAGATGAGGAATGTGGGCATATTCAGTATTCGAAGTTGCTGAAGTTGCAATATTTACCTAAAAGTAATACAGAGATTATTAAGAATTTTGACATTCCATAAACTATTTCATAGAAAATATCCCAAGGGTCAAGTACATACATACGAAATTTCAAAATGTCCAAATCCTTTGATCCAGCAATTCTATTTTAGGAAATTTATTCCAAGGATAAACATTAGGATAATAAAGACGTTTGTGCAGCACTAAATGTTCAATGCAGCACCATTTATTAGATGGGAAAATTAAAAACTAATTATCTCCAGGGTTCAATTTCAGGGTACTCATTAAAACACACACATAAATATATACATCCACACATACTTTTTTTTTGTCCCCAGATCCCATGAAGTAACTTCTAAATTCTCAGAATTTCCTGAGTGATGGGGTATATTTCTTCTTCATGGTGGGCCACAGATAAAAGCCCAAACTCTGAGTCAGATTTTTGTCATGTGGGCAGGACAATCAATCAATCACACCTATGAAATAACACCCCAATAAAAAATTCTATAGGGGAGGGATAGCATTAGGAGAAATATCTAATATAGATGACAGGTGGATGGGTGCAACAAACCACCATGACAAGTGTATACCTATGTAACAAACCTACACGTTCTGCAAATGTATCCCAGAACTTAAAGTAAAGTAAAATAAAATAATTCAAACACCAAGATCAGGTAATATTCCTGGGTTTACAACACAATCAAACACAGTTCTACATGTGTTTGCACTTTAACCTAAGTGCTATTATGAGAGTCAAAAGTTTTAAAAAATTAAAACTTTATAAAGAAAAAAATGTTACAGTAAGGTAAGGTTAATTTATTATTGAAGAAACAAACATTTTCATAAATGTAGTACAGCCTAAAGTATACAGTATTTATTATGTATAAACTCTATACATAAGAGTTTGTTATCTGTCCTTAAAAACAAAACAGAAAACTCATTAAGTTACCAAAGTTACCAAAAACTTAACCATTATGTTTGCTATCTAGTAGCATATACTATATTGGCTATCTGGTGGTGTATGGTAATGTCCTAGGCCTTCACATTCACTCATCACTCATTCACTGATTCACCTACAATAACTTCCAGTCCTGCAGGGTCCATTCATGGTAAGTGTGTCCTATACAGGTGTACCATTTTTTATATTTTATCCATATTTTTATTGTACCTTTTCTGTATTTAGATACACAGATAATTACCACTGTGCTACAACTACATACAAGTACTCCATATAGCATGCTATACAGGTTGGTAGCCTGAAAGCAATACCAAATATCTAGTTGTCTGGTAGGCTATACCACTTAGGTTTGTGTAAATATACCCTATGATGTTTGTACAAGGATGCAATCACCTAATGACACATGGCTGTACACTCTACATATTGTCCCACATCAATTCTGGCAAAGTTGTACTTTCCCAGGAAAATGGAAGCTTCCAGTTTGGAATCCTCCCACAATCTGCACTATGCATCTCTTTGTATGGCTGACCCTTAGCTGCATCCTTTCCCTACAATAGATCATAACCATGAGTATAACAGATTTCAGAGAATTCTCTAAGACCTTCTAGTGAATTATGAAATCTCAAGTGGCTAGGGGAACCTTGCAAACTTGCAGCTGGTGTCAGAAGTGAGGGTGGTTTTGTGTATCCCTATACCTTTAACTTTGTAGGTGGACCCAAACTCACTGCAGTAGGTATCAGATGTGTGGAGCAGCACTAGCAGTCTAGAGGACTGTACCCTCAAACCATGCTGTCTGGCTAACTCTAAGTACAATGACACACGTAACAACAATGGAAAAGATCATCCCACTTTGGGAAATGATTCTATGTTTGTGTGTGCCTATTACAAAGAGTTTGAAGTTAAATCTAAATAGTAGATAAAGCAATGCAGTCAATCCTAATTTCATAATTATGCTGGGTGCCTGGAATGTGACTCTTTATCTATAATTACGTATCAGAAAGCTTACTTCAATGATGTTTTTGGGTCACTCTCTGACCCCATCTCCTAGCAGTCTATCCCTTACCCACTAAGCTCTAGTTGTGCTCCCTGCCTCACTGTGCCTCAAAGTGCCAAGCTGTTCACTCTACCAGACAGCTATATCCTTCCCCAAATATCCACAGGCTTCTTTATTTTATTCAGGCGTGCCCAGTCTCACCTCAGAAGAGTATTTCTTGGCATTCCTATCCAAGATAGCATCATTATACTCCATGTACTTACCCTGTCCTGTTTTAATTCATGGCACTCATTACCACCTAATCCATACCCTACTGTCATGAAGCTTTCATCCCAGTCAGTGGAGCCAGACCAGAATGTAAAATCCCTCCAGTAGAAAAATTTGACTATTTAATGTTTACTCTGCCCTCATTCTCTAGAAGAATGCCTTATACAAAGTTGATGTTCAACATACAAGGGCAGAAAAAAATGTGTATCTATTTTTTAAGGACCTAACTCTGATCCAATCTCCTGAACAACCCTTCAAATATTATCTCAATTTTATAGATTATGAAATTGTTACACAGTCACACAACTACGTTGTTTATAACCTAGATTTTTTTTGTCATGGTGTTCCTATCATCTTTGTATTATACACAAAACATAGAGTCCTTGTATTATACACAAAACAATTGAGATATCATGTTTTGAAATAAGACATTAGGTAAATTCATTGACAGAAGCTATCAAAATATTTTACAATATGTCACCAAAATCTATACATAAGAGTTTGTTACCTGTCCTTAAAAATAAAACAGAAAACTCATTAAGTTACCAAAGTTACCAATAACTTAATCGTTATATTGGCTATCTACAATCACAAACGAAAAAGAGATCAGTGTGTTGAGAAAAGGATTTGGGGAACCCTTTTAAATGTTTATTTTAAAATCTATAGCAGGCATGATCAATTATTATTTTTTCAAAAGCAAGCTTCTTATGCCAAGACTGATTTTTTTTTTAATCCTGAGCTATGGCAACTTCAGTAAAGTCTGCCAGCAGAAGATATACAGCCCAGGTTGAAACAGATGGCATAATGAAATTTGTGACAGGCTGAGGATCCCACACACCAAGACCTAATGGCTATAGTATGTTAGCATCGGAAAAAATATTTGGACTTATGCTGTGGTAAGCCAGAATTAACAAATCACATTCTGAGAATACAGAGTCTGTCTATAAGAAATTCATGGTAAAATAGAAGCTCTGATATTATGAAAGATTAGGTATAAGGCATTCTAAGAGTAAAGCTGGTGGTAGCAGAACAAGTCAAGTATTACAAAATGAGAACTGTATAAAAGTATTTAATATCAATTGTCATCTCCTAATGTGTCAAAGGTTTGAGGAAAGTCAATGACTCCTACTGCTTCATCCCTGACCTTGATGTCTACATAAAAGTAAAAGCAAAGGTTATAGAGATTACATATCTAAAAATTGCTATTTAATTATACCACCATACAAAAGTCTTGTTTATAAACTGGTAAATTTATACTCAAAAGAAAAGGCAGAAAGGCACCTTTGATTATGCTATAATTGTTTATTAAAATGGCTTTCTGAACTATAATCTATTTGAGGTATAGGAATGCATCTAATTTGCCTTGATAGGTCTGTTCATAGTAGTCATGCTATACATGTTTAATGAAAAGATATTGATTCTCACCCTTGGTTTATAGAATATAAAATAAGCAAAAGAAAATATAAATGTCTGGCAATTTTTATATACAGATAAACAATCTGTGTAATTTATGGAAGTTGCTAGTAAATAAGCAAGAGTCACTAAATAATTATCTGTTTTCTGTTTAACTTCTGGCTGAACATTTCAGTCTAAAAGGGGTTTCTATGTATTTAGTAAATAAATATACATTAATTTATGGATTTTAATTAGTGCTATTTCCTAAAGCATAACTTAAATATTATGAAAGTTATTTAGAAGTTTGCAAATTCTATGTGAAAAGGCAAGCTAAAACCCCTTCTCAGTATTTAAAAGTATATGAAAAGTCCTCTTACAAGATACAGTCAGAACCAGTATTGGTTCACATACTAAAAAAGGGCAGATAGAGCAGAAATCATAACAAAGAAAAAATACGTGCCTTAGTTTAACTGAAAACACATGTATATTCATTTGTATATACAATTTGTTCATACATATAACTTATTCAATCTATGCTATGGTAATAGCATAAGTCCAAATACTTTTTCCTATGCAAACATACCATTGCCATTAGATCTTGGTGTGCAGGATCCTCAGCCTGTAACAAATTTCAGAATCATAAATATCTTTTATCATAAATATGTTTTACAGTTTGATCAAACATAACTAACAATTTCACCAAGTGTTTTGTCAAGTCACCTATATACTTTTTCAAAATAACTTAAATACATTTTCATAGAAAAATATTCATGTCATAAATTTTTATATTATAAAGTCATGCAATTATAAGATAAATACAATTGGCACAAACAGCTTTAAAAATGACTTTTTGACAAATGCACATTTATCTGGTACAAGCTACCGAAGGACACAAACTAGAGAATGTCTGAATAGACAAGTGTTTAGTGCCCCAGGTATCACTCAATATGCCTTCCAGAAGAAATGGACAGTATCTTCTTAGCAAGTACCTCATTTGCAGGTGTTCTAGGAGAGCTGCTTCTAGAACAGCATCCAATAAAACATAATTTATCTTTAGTTCTACATACAATTAAGGTCACTCTGTGTGAATAACTATCAGAGTAACCTTTCCAATGAGAACAATGAAAACTGTGTATAGAAGATATTTAAACACACACACACACACACACACACACACACACACATTTTACAGGTATCAAAAAGAAACCAACACTTCTGCCATACTCTATTGATGCAAAGCAAAGCAGTACATCCGACCCACACCAAAGAAGAAGGGACTATACAGAAGCAAGAATGTCAGAAGGAAGAAAATATTGTCCATCTTAGAGGCTGACTAGCATTACGGTATATCATAGCAAAACAGCTAAAAGCCAGAAACAAAATCTTAAAAGCCACTAGAGAAAAAGGCAACTGATCTTCAAAGAAGAATAAAACCAACAGCAGACTTCTCAAGAAAAACAATGAAAGCCAGATGTTAACAAGATGATTAAAAAACAAAAAGATAAAAATACTTGACAATCTAGATTTTTCACACCACACACTACAGATAGTACACAGAAACACAAACATACCCCACACACGGTTACCTTAGATTTGTGCAAAAGAAATACCAAAGTAAAAGCTTGGGCAGAAAAAAAATTATATAGAATATCCCTAAGCAGAAAATATTAGAGCACAAAAAGGGGTTTAAAAATGTAAAGCAGTAGGAATTCCTTAAAACAATAAATAATCTAAACTTATTGAGCTTTAAATGTATGTGTAATTAAAGAACGTACAATTACACAAAAAGTAAGAGTAGAGTAAACAAAGTTGAAGTGTTTTAAGTTCCTTGCATTTTTTGGAAATTGGTAAAAGTACTAATTAAAGTAGAATCAAGAAACTCAAGAATATATATATATCTGACATACAACTCATATCTAGAATATTTAAAGAAAACTCAAAATTGAACAGTTAAAAAAACCCCAATTAGAATATGAGCAAAAAAACAGAGAGATATTTCACCAAAGAGAAAATATGGCCGGCAAATAAGTACATAAAAGAAGTTTAACATCATTAGCCATTAAAGAAATTGCAAACTAAAATCACGAAGAGATATCACTACATATCTATAAGAACGGTGAGGATATAGAGAAGCTGGATTGCTCATACATTGCTGGTGGAAATGTAAAATGGTACACCCCACTGAAAAATAGTTTGGCAGTTTCTAAAAACAACTAGACATGCAATTACCATAAAACCTAGCAACTGCACTCCTGGGTATTTGTTGCAGAGAAATAAAAACCTAGGTCCACACAAAATACATACACAACTGCTCACAGAAGCTTATATATAATAGCAAAAACCTGAAAAGAAAATATCCCTCAATAGGTACATTCAATACCATAAAATACTATTGAAGAATAAAAAGAAAAAGAAAAATATTAATATATACAACTTCAAGATATCAAGAGCATTATACTGCATGAAAACAAGCCAATTTCTAAAGGTCACATGCATTATGATTTTATTTTTATAACATGCTTGAAATGACAAAATCATAGAATGAAAAATGAATTAAAGATTGCCAGGGGCTATAAATGTGGGAAAGGGGTTAAGTATGACTATAAAAGAGTAGAATAAGGGAGATCCCTGTGGTGATAAAATAGATCTGATCTTCATTTTTTTTTTTTTTTTTTTTTTTTTTTTTTTTTTTTTGAGACGGAGTTTCACTCTTGTTACCCAGGCTGGAGTGCAATGGCGCGATCTCGGCTCACCGCAACCTCCGCCTCCTGGGCTCAGGCAATTCTCCTGTCTCGGCCTCCTGAGTAGCTGGGATTACAGGCACGCGCCACCATGCTCAGCTAATTTTTTGTATTTTTTTTTTTAGTAGAGACGGGGTTTCACTATGTTGACCAGGATGGTCTCGATCTCTTGACCTCGTGATCCACCCGCCTCGGCCTCCCAAAGTGCTGGGATTACAGGCTTGAGCCACCGCGCCAGGCCAGATCTGATCTTAATTGTGGGGATAGCTAGGTAAATCTATATAAGTAAAAACAAAAATGACACAAATTGAAAAAATTTACATATATTGTACCCAATGTTGGTTTCTTGGTTTTGCCATTTTATTGTAATTATTAAGATATATCCCTTGGCAAGAAAGTTAGTGATATGTACAGGACCTCTCTATATTTTAAAATTCCTTTGAGTCTGTATTTCAAAATAAAAATTTATTTAAATATTGACTCAAATAAGTCAAGGATACATGCTATAATCTTCAGGGTAACCACTAAAATAATCATAAAATAAAGTATAAACAGTTAACAGAAAGAGAAAATGAAATAAAAATATTTGTTACAAAAAAGACAAAAATTAATATAAAAGACAAAAAGATGATAGGCTTAAACGGAAATTTCTCAATGATTACATTAAATATGAACAGGTTAAACTTTAGTCTCTTAGTTTAAATTGTCAGACTAATTACAAACAAAACCAAACATATGCTGTTTACCAAAGATGCAAATTAAGGAAAAAATGCAAGTAAAGAGATGGCAAAAAGATATACCATGCATACAATAACCAAAAGAAACCTGGTACAGCCACACCAGTATCAGACAAGTGGACTTTAAGGCAAGAGGAATTACTAGAGATAAAGAGAAATAATTTATAAAGAATCAATTCAATAGAAATATTGAACAAACTTAGTAATAATAAAAATATAATCTTAAAACATGCAGGGCAAAATAACTCAGAATGCCAAATGTGAAACACACAAATCCAAAACAATTACTAGAGATTATAATACACCTCTCTCAGTAACTGATAGAATAAATCAATGAAGATATAGAAGATCTGAAGAACATTCTGGATAATGTTGACCTAATTGACATTTACAAATTGTACTCAACAACTGCTGAATACATACTTTTTTCAAGAATGTAAGAAATATTTATCTAGATAAACTATAGTTCTATTTAAACAGTCTCAATAAATCTCACAGAACTGATATCATACAGATGATATTCTCTCATTATAGTGGAGTTGGAAATCAACAACAGAAAGATAACAAAACTAAAAAATATGGTCAATTAAGCAATACATTTCTAAGTAAGCCATGAGTCAAAGAAGTGATAAGGAAAAATTAAGTCTAGGCATGGTGACTCAAACCTGTAATCCTAGCACTTTGGAAGGTCAAGGCAAGAAGACTACTTAAGCCCAGGAATTTGACAACAGCTTGGGCAACAAACTGAGACCTCATCTCTACCAAAAAAAACCAAAAACAAAACAAAACAAAACAAAACAAAAAAAAATACAAAAATTAGCCAGGCATGGTGGTCCAAGCCTGTAGTCCCAGCTACTTGGGGCATTAAGGTGGGAGGATCACTTAAGCCCACCAAGGTTGAGGCTGCACTGAGCCAAGTTGATGCCATTACACTCTAGTCTGAGTGACAGAGTGAAAGGTGGGGAGGAGAGAAGAGGGGAGGGAAGGAGAAGAAGGGAGGAAGAAATGGGAGGGGAGAGGGAAAGGAGAGGGAAGGGAGGGGACTGGGGAAGAGGGAAAGGAAAGAGGATGAGAAGAATTTAGAACAAATCTTGAACTGAATGATAATAAAGATACAACACAGTGCATATACTGCATACTATATCCGGAATTGTTGGATATGCAACTAAAGAAATGGCTAGAAAGAAATATATAGACTTAGATATATTAGGGGGAAAAAGGAAGACAAAATATCAATGAGCTGAGCATTCAAATCAAAAAGCGAAAATAAAACAGAAAACCAAACTCAGAAAAGGAAGAAAATAACATACACTAGAGCAAAAATCAACAAAACACAAAAATGATACAATGAAGAAATTCAACAAAGCTAAAAGTTGATCTACCATCAATCTTTCCAAAAGTATTTGTGTAACTATCTTCAAAAATGACTGCTTAGGATCAAACTTTATTTCATAAAGCATTTTTTGGTAGATTATCAAAACTGTTTTATGATTCTGTTATTCTGACTTACTCTCAATACATAGTACAGCAGGAAGAATAAAATGACCCAAATGCTTATGTATATTTGATAGATACTATACTCCATCATTTAAAAGCTAAAATATGTTACCTTAAATTAGGTTACTAAGTAAAAATGACCACTGCTTTTGCAACCCTAGTTTTGGTAAATTGTTTAAAAACTTACAGACATACATTGCTAGTTCAATTTTCTATTTTTTGTTGTTGTTGTTGTTGTTGATTTGTTACACCTTATTGCAATGAGAGGCAAGAAATAAGGTATTCTTCAGGGAATTTGCCATAACAGACGCATCTCTTAGAAATGCAGACTTTTTTTTAAATCATGCACCTTGTATTTTCTTCTTACAAAGAAAAAAATGTGCTTATTTTCTTGCGAATTTACCAAAAATGCTGTAAAACACTCTCTGGAACTGATCTCAACTATAAAATGTAAAGATAGGATGCTGAGATCATTCAATAAAAAACAGCACCTAAAATGATAACAATCACAAGAAAATTTTTTTTATACATAATAGGACTCCATTTCAAGTTTGGAACCCAGAGAGGCCTCCTCTTCCATAAATCTTTCAGTGAAATACTGATTAAAGCACAGCTCTGATGCATTATTGAACAGGCAAACTCTAGCACAGTAATTGATGGTGGCACTCTGATTTAATGATCCTTATTTTTAAAGCTAATTAAAGAAATTGAACTGCATGTTCAAAGGGGATTAGCTTAATGTGACGAAACTATTTTGGACATAAAGTAGCTCCTAGCTCCTGAACTAAATGGGACACAAAACGGAGCAATAAGTTATAAGAAGGGAAAACAATATTTTCAAATACAACAAACACAATTTTACATTTTCTATGAGACCTTACTTTCATTCACTCAAGTATTTACTGAGCATCCAAAATGTCTTAAAGATCACTAGGTGATGGGGTAGTAATTAAAGTGACAAAATGCTTTCCATAATCACTAATGTGTTAAATATCGTATAAAATTATTCTGCTAGGCTTAGTTCACTCAGCTACTGAGATAAGATACCTTTCTGTTCACAGCCATGAATTCTTGAAGAGCAAAACACATAGTGGTTGAGAACACAAAGTATAATTTGCAGATATTTTTCAAGTAGTCTTTCACTATCATTTGCTGATAAATTTAAAAGATAGGGTATTCAATTTAGAAAATAAGTCCTTAACCTAAGAATGCTGATGCAGTCATTTTTAAATAATCAAATGTAAATGTTCTGCACTGCCCCATATAGGTACAAATGCATGTTTGCCTTAAAATTCCCTTGTGCTAAATTCAAGACAGACGGCAAAGAACACTTAAAGAAAAAAATAAAGAGTATGTAAGACTCTGACTTTTTCCTTCGTATATTTGGGAAGGTGTACCTGGATGTAACGTTGATTGTTATAACCTGTTAAATGTCAAAATCAAATACAAAACTATAGACTTTAGCTTTTATACAATGCTGTCAACCTAAATGGATGAATGAGGAGTTAACAGATTATTTTATGTTTTAGTTTTTAAAGCTGCAAAGATCTTATTCAGTCTCAAAATGATATAGAGATACTTATTAAAATCAATCCACAGGACATACTGCACTAAATGCTGGGCTCCATGTGTATTTTATAAACTAGTTTTCTTCTTTAGGAAGGCCTAAGTGACACTAAAACTTTTGGGAATCTGTTTAGGTTAAAAAAAAGAAAATTGACTCCCACTTCCTCCAAATTTCATACAATATTTATGTATAATACTTGTAAAAAGACTGGAAAATAACTTAAAGTTAAAACATAGTTTTGTTTTAAACTCTTTGCCTTATTGTTATCAAAAAAATATTGTTTACCTTCTTTTTTAAAAAGTTAGCTCCTACAGTGAAGTCAGAAATACCAGGATGTTTTACCTATCCCCTGAGTTTCCACTGAGATCCTAATTTCAAAAATAATGAAGTTTTTTTTTTATAACTTGTTTGATCTTTTTTGATAGTATCTTTAATTTTTATTGTTATTGGGTGGGTAGAGGTGTCCAAGGTAAGCTGGAAAAAAAAAAAAAAAAAAGACTACAAATTCCTTTCAGAGCCTCTCATAAAGAGCAATATTCTATTTCCCCACCCTTTAAATCACAAATTCTTAATACAGTAAAACATGTTAATTTTATTAAATCTTGACCCTCAAGTATATGTCTTTTTGATATTCCATGTTTCAAAATGATAAGTAGGCCAGGGGTGGTGGTTCATGCTTATAATCCCAGCATTTTGGGAGGCTAAGGCGGGTAGATCACTTGAGCCCAGGAGTTCAAGACCAGCTTGTGCAGTGTGGCAAAAGCTCATTGCTACAGAAAAAAAAAAGGATAAAAAAAATTAGCCTGGCTAGTGGCACACACCTGTGATCCCAGCTACTCAGAAGGCTGAGGTGGGAGGGTCACCGGAGCCCAAGGTCAAGGGTGAAGTGCCATGAGTGTGCCACTGCCCTCCAGCCCCGTCTATATCACAGAGCAAGACACTGTCTCAAAAAAAAAAAAAAAAAAAAAAAAGTGGTAAGTATAAAGTGTTTCAGCTGCATAATTAATTCAGTGGTTGTCTCACAGAAAAGGACTAATTTCATTTCAGTTGCAAGCTGAACTAGCCTAGCCCCCTTTTTTTCACAAGTATCATATTTGAAAAAAAATTACTGAAAATCAAACTATGATTATACAGACTTGAGTATAGAAAAGACATTTTCCTGTGCTCGCTTCGGCAGCACATATACTAAAATTAGAACGATACAGAGAAGATTAGCATGGCCCCTGTGCAAAGATGACACGCAAATTCATGAAGCGTTCCATTAAAAAAAAAAAAAAAGGAAAAGACATTTTCTCAAAAATAAACAAAGTAAGCCTGTCAATTCAAGAAAAACAACAGACAGTATTTGCTGTCCATAACCAAATTTGAGCTTTCAAGTGAAAATTAGAATTTTGAAACATCTGTATCTGCCATCTTGACCCCGACACCTTTCTATAACTTGAATTTGTTGACAAGACTGCAACTGACATCAGGAAGTATAACTTTTTGGTATTATATAATGAAATGTGAAATATGATTTTTCCATTTTTCAAATTTTCCAAATGACGTATGTAATATAAATTAGGCTTTAGTTAAAAAAAAAAAAATTCAAAGACCAACACAGACAAATTGATTTTACTATAGTAGAGAGTGAAGTACTTACTGATTTGGTTTCAGATTTCACAGTGATATATGAGTTAAGAAGAAATTACTTAGGCAGATAGTAGGGGTACAGAAGTCCTCGGTAAGGTTTCCCAGAAAAACAGCACCAAAATCATTTTCTTTTCCAACAAAGAGCACCCTGTGAAATCGAGCTGCAGACATAAACAAGCTGGAAGCTCGTGCAGGTGAATAATAGCAGTTGTCCCCATAGGAATACACTACCTAGGACTAGGCATGTTCAAAATGGCGCTTCTATCTTCTCTTTTTACCAGCACTTGTACAGTAAGGAGCAGACAAGATGACACAGGCCGAATGGAAAGTCCACTTGCATAATAAGATTAGGGTGGAATGACCAGCTTTCCCCTCGAACTGTGTAAACCTCACATGTGGTCAAACCAATCTGTAAGCCCTACATAAATCAGATGCCCCCTCCTCAAGCCTGCCTATAAAATCTGCTGCAGTATGCCTCCTTATCCCTGCTTTCGGATGTCTCTCTCTGGCAAGAAACTGTTCTCCTCTTTCCTTTCTCCTGCGTATTAAACTTTCCATTCCTTAACCCACCCATATGTGTCCAGGCCCTTAATTTTCTTGGTGCAAGATGATGAACGCTGGGTATTTATCCCAGACAATGATGGTGCTTCAACGGATGGTGCAACTGACTTTTAAGAAACCACCACAAACGTTGATGCATTACCAAAGAAGGATACCACAATCATCTGAAAAAGATACCCCTCCCTTTCCCAGTTTACATATCTGTGAGGCCAGAGTTTCTTCATAAACATCAACTAAAATAGCTAATCCAAACAGATTAAATGCAGAAGCAGATGAAAATCTAGTACTCTTCTATTAAGCCACACATTAAAGATATGTGCAAAAATATAAAATAATGCCATTCTTCTCATTAATTTTTAAACATGTAATGGTTTTACTACTGTGATTTTTAAATAAATATTTAAAACATTTCTGACTTTTGATTTCTAACATGGCATATATTGATAGATAAAACCATATCAACAAAAGCTTTTTGCAATCCTTAATAATAATTTATGACTGTAAACTGATCAGGAGACCAAAATGTTTCACAGGAGATATCTATATATATATATAGAGAGAGAGAGAGAGAGATATAGATAGATACATATTTAGATAGATAACAGACATAGATATAGATATAGACAAAGAGAGAGAATAAACTCTTGCTTAATATCACCTACTAATAAATATCAGTAACAGAATATAAATCTGGATCCGGTTTGTCTCCAACTACTACCAGACCACGTTGCCATAATCTTAGATCAGATAATCGTAAGAATCCCTGAAATCACCAGCAAATCCTTAAACTATATTCACTATTCTATTTAAGAAGAAAATAAAACAAAAAAAAAATTGAGTTCTATGATTAAGACCTTGGCTCTGGAGTCCAGCCTCCTTGGCTCTATCACTTAACTTCTCTATGCCTCCATTTCCCTATCTATAAAATGAGGAAAATCATATTACTTACTTTATAGTATTGTTGCAATGATAAAACGATTAACTATAGTAGAACTAGAACAGTTCCAGGCACAGAGTATGACTTTGTGCTATGATAATGATAAGTGATGTACCTTTTCAATGTCTTGCTAAGAGAAAAGGCAGGGTCTCCAAAATAACTTCAGTTATTTGGTTAATTTATTTATATTAAAAATTAGGTGCCTGGCAAGGAAAGATAAATAATGAACAATAGTCTTGAATATTTAAGAATACTTATGCATTCATTTATTAAGCAATCAGTTTTCGAGTTTAAGTAAAGTATCATATAAAGTACAAGGTATTTAAAGATGAACATGGCATGGATTTTATGCCAAAAGTAGTAAATGGATGTCAAGCAAACCTGAAATACAATTAATTCTAAAGCTCCTTTTTATGCTTGTTAAGAATAAATGGCAAGTGGAATGCAGCATATACCACAGTCTAGGCATGTGTGTTTATGCATATTTACAGAATGTCTTTTCTTTATTTAAATCTCAACAATTCTGTGTTTTCTTAAATTTCCAAAAGAAAAAATTTAAGAAGTGTAGCTTGAGCAAAAATAATATTCTTATCAAGGTATGCTGAAATTTTCTACATCAAAGTGGGGAAGGTATCAAAATTAAGTAAATTAATCTATTTGAAATGCCAAGACAAATAAGTAATTTAGAAACTGAAAATTTAAACAAACAACATGTTAGAATTTTTGCAGTGTTTTTCCTATCAGTCCCACATTTCCAGGAGACAAAACTGACTCACTGTTCACAATCTGCTTAGAGGAAAATAAAAATAAAATAAAGCCTTACAGAGATGTATAATTATATAGGAATGGACACATGAAGATTGATGATATTTTGCCACATTCTCTCTCCATTTCACGATTATCTTTAACCAGATCATTCACTTTACCTTTAAAATCTAGCAAAATTATAAATATAACCAGAATCAAAGTACCAGTTTATGTTCCAAAGACTTCATGATTAAAATCTGGGGGAAGAATTCACAGGACATGGCATATTTTATCTTAATAAATTTGAGTTTAGATGATGTTTAGTTTAAGTACATTTCTCTTTAGGGATGCTATTAACTGTTTTTCCATCTATTTATTTGTTAACATAGAGAACTAGCGGTTCAGAAACAGTGTAAGTTATAATAATAACAACAACAACAACAAAAGACTGGCTTCAGGGTCAGACTAACTTCAAATTCTCCTAAGTCTATCAATGAATAATTGTGTGGGTCAGATTAAGTTATATAAGCTAACCCCCAATTTCCTCACTGGATAAAATAAGAACAAAACCTACCTCATAGAACTGATGAACTAGTTAAATGAAGCCAAGTCTATAGGGTGTAAGGGCTTCTTGAAAGGTAACTGTAGCCTCAAATGTAAAACAAGGCCTATTATTCTTAAATTTGGAGGTTAAAAAACTCATTTAGGTTATAACCAGTAAATTTCACATTTTTTTCCTTCTTTTCCAAAGACCATTTAACATTGTCACAAAAATACCATACAATTATCACCATTCGCTGTTTTAGACACACATGCATAGCCAATAGCAAGATGGTGTTGCATTTTAATCCAGCACTGTATAAAAAGCTTGAACAGTGCCTTCTTGCCCACGGTAAAACAAAAATTTTAGTCCCTTCAATGGCTCTATATTTACAAACTTTTAGCTAAAGGAACAAACATTTAAAAGCTGTTATTGTACCAAAAATAAAGTATTTGAAATTCCTACAGTAAATAAACTTTACGGTAAATGTAAAAACATAAGAACCACTCATTCTCTTTTAACTTCTCCTAGATAATGTACACTAGAGTCTCAAGAAACAGACACTTTGCTGTCAGGTGGATACAAAGCTCTATCATAAAAGTAAAACTATTTCAGGTGTAAGAACGACCATTTTCATTTTCACAAGCACCATCAGCTGGGAAGAGTTTCACTCTATTTTTAGATAGTTGTTGTTAATGAAATCACAGCGTTATTTCTTTCTTTCTGTCCTCCTTCCCCTACCAACACCAAGTCATAATTTAACCTAAACATTCTTGGGAGACAGTAGTCATCTCCTCTTTACTTACTGCAAACCTATAAGTGAATCATCTTCCTTTCAGTCTCAATTAGCAACTATAGGGAAAGAGTCTTTTTTTTTTTTTTTTGTCATTTATACAAGTAACAAAGAGGGAAACACAGGCACTTCTCTTTAAGATATGAATCAAACAAAACAGTATCTTCTGATTGTCAAAAATAGAGCAAGAAAACGCTCAGTTCACAAAATTCCTCATTTTTCCGTCAATCTAAAATAATAAATGTGAGAAATGATTTGATCTGATGCTGTCACTACTTAAAAGCAACATACCTCAACACTTTGGCCACAAACTCTGGAGTCTTACAAATCTGTATCTACAGAATAAAGACTCCTCAGAAATGTCCTGGTATAGTGTGTGTTCCACCTAACAATCCCTGCTTACCTCAGATATTTGAAACTGAACCTCTGAAGTACACACTGACTATCTACATCTCTAAGTTTTCTAGAATTTGCTCCTGTTTTGAGCATAAAAAAAAATGCACACAAAGTATACATTACCTTGTGTAGCCTTGGGCAGAAAAACTATTATGAAATTAGGATGTGATACTGTATTCTTAGAATTAGTAAGATGAAAGAAGTATTCTTTTAAAGAACAGTTAATATATTTTACAATGATAACTGAAGATCTTACTTATCAAAATGTCAATTAAAACCACTACTTTAACTTTATTTTAGGATGCTTTTTTTTTAGTTAAGACAGAGTCTGGCTCTGTCACCCAGGCTGGAGTGCAGTGGCCTGATCTCGGCTCACCACAACCTCCACCTCCCAGTCTCAAGTAATTCTCATGCCTCAGCCTCCCGAGTAGCTGGGATTACAGGTGCGCATCACCGTGCCTGGCTAATTTTTGTATATTTAGTAGAGATGGTGTTTCACCATGTTGACCGGGTTGGTCTCGAACTCTTGGCCTCAAGTGATCTGCCCACGTCGGCCACTGTGCCCAGCCTGTTAGGATGCTTTTATCAGGTTAAAAAAAGTGAAGAAATAAAAAACAAAATGATTGCTCAAATAATGTATATAGTAGAAGGGTCAGAAGATAAAGTTAGTATTATTTCAAAAAAATAAAAAAACAAATGCAAAAGAACAAAGATGATTAACCAACAAACAACACATCTTGCTTGAAAACGTTCTTGACAGTCTGGCTCCATAGTTTCCTCTCCTGCCAATACCCTTCATACAATCTACTGCTCTAATAATACAGGTCTGCCCAGGGCTCCATACCAGGGTTTCTCAATCTCAGCAATGCAGACATCATAAACCCAATCATTTTTTGCTGTAAGAGGCTATGCTGTGCATGGAAGGATGTTTAGCAGCATCCCTGAACTCTACCCATTACTGGTCAGTAGCAGCTCCCTTATCCTCTAGTCATGACAATTAAGAACTGACTCCAGACATTGCCAAGTTTCCCTTGGGAAGGGAGAGCATAAAACAATCCTCAGTTGAGATCTGCTCTGTATCCCCGCACACATTGCTCCCTCTACCTGAAATCATTTCCCCCACCTCTGCAGAACTAATTTTTCAAGACCCATCTTCCACGCTACTGCCTCCACTGTCAGGCGAATATAATTTGCCTAGTCAAAGTTACTAATTCCTTCCTCTTTTACTATTCACCTTGCTTTTTTCTATGTTCTATTTTCCCTTCTAAATAGTGAGAGACTTCATCTTATTATTCTTTGTATTTTTATTAATGTTAGATGTTTAACAAAGGTTATTAAATGAATATGAGAATATAAGCCTCCATGAAATAACCCTCCCACTGCCAAGGGAAACCTAGTTCACTGAATCCCACACTGAGCAATACATGGCCCTTCTGTTCTCTCTCTCTCTCTTTTTTTTTTTTTTCCTTTGCTTCTGGGAAACAAATTAAATGACATACTCAATTTTAGTAATCCAAGGTCCTGATATATTTAGTTCTGTGGTATTTTTATTTGGTCTTTGTTGAAGTTTACATTTGAATGATTCATTATTTAATAAGTTTTACCATCAGAAGTTGCTTCAACTTCTTTTTGAAATATAATCAGAGAAAATTTACAAACACAGAAATATAAAACCAAAATTTTATGTCATGAAGACCTCATTTCATAAAAAAATTTTCAAAAAAGATCTAATTACTCTAATCAACATTTAAGAGTGATTTTCAACTCTGATCCTATGTTAACACAACATCTCTATAGTTATTTCAAGAACTATCATAAATTTTCCAAAGAAAAATCTGCCTTAATTTTGTGTGCATATACATTATGCATCTAGATGATATGTGTGTAAACCTACACTTTTTGGGAGGAAAATGAATTAACTATAAACCTAAAAATATTAAACAAACACCAACAACAAAACAAGAGTCACACTCCAAAAAGTCTGAAGGTCACTGACAAGGAGAGACCTCCTGAAAATTCTGTGCTCTGAGGCTTATTTGCTATCTAAGCAGCTTTTGCAACCTGACTTATCCACATTATTTCACCAATCTTTAGAATTGGTCTCTGTTGCCATAGCTTTAAAAACAATCTTAGCAACGTCGATTTTCAAGTATTCTTCTAAATTTCTATTGAAATTAATCACTTTAATTCACAGTTTTCCTACAGATAACTCGGTAAAAAGATTAATTTAGTGCCTGTGGTCTACTCTTAAGGCAAGGCAATTAATTAATCAAGAAAGTAGCATCCACCTATACTAGACTGGAGAAACTTCATAGAATAAATATGTAAATCCAATATCCTCAAGGCTGACAAGTTTCTATTATGAAACTGCTAACGTGTTTATTTCCCCCATAATAGCTGGATTTTTGTCATGAATACACATTAAGCCCTGTAGTTATCAGCAGTGATGACTAAGTGACAGTGAGGACACTACTTGAGAATTTGCATTTGACAGATCATTGACACAGAGTCACAGTTCTTTTTTTTTTCTCTTCACTTAAACAGGAATCATGCAGTAGGAAATGAACTACAGCTATTAGAGATTATTCAGGTTTAAGAGCATGCATCCTTTTAGCTGGCATTAGAACAATACACAATGTGACAGAGTTAAACAGAGACATCAATTATATTCTCAGACCTGCTAATATTTTTGACAATATTTAAATAGCACATCCCTTCAGGGCATGGCTTTTTTGCCCTCTCAGTTACACACCTGTCAAGTGTTTAATTTGCCAAAGGGAAACAGTTTGATTTCTAAGGGCAGTCTTAATACTGAAGAAGCAAATTGAAAAAATTAAACATTATTTAATAGAAGTAATGAGAAGGATCTGAGGAAAAAAAATTGTAGGCTTAATTCAACATGGCATGTCAGCATCTGTCATTAATGCAACAATATGATCATGTTCTCCAATATGCTGCATATACCTCACGCTTTTCAATTACTCAGTCCCTTCTCTAAAAAACAAGAGACTGGTAGAGAAGGTGAATCAGAGGGTCGTATTTTCTAGTAATAGTAAAAAAGATGGAGATAGTAAATTGTACCTGTCATGCATTTAAAATTATATATTTGAAAACCAGTAGGGTATAAGGTAATAAACATAAGCTGGCCATTGGTCAGATTTGTGTAGCCACTGGTTTAGAAGAATAAAACAAATTTTATTCCTCAAATTCATTAATTATTAAACTATAAATATTAATAAATCAGCAGCTGGTAAACTACATAGAAAATTTAAATCTGACGTAAGTCTAGAATACTTATATTTCAATTTTAGAATAGAAAATAATATATGGTTTTAAGTTTTTACTCTAGTCATATAAGAAAAAATCTGGTCAACAAAAGGAATTGAATTAGTAAAGAATGGAGATTTTAAAAAGAGTCACAGACACTGTAAAAGGTTATTAATGATTTTAAACAAAAAGAAACTCTTGGCATCTAGGGAACCAATTTTCTACCTTCAAGGAAAAAAAAAAAAAAGAAGGAGAAGAAGATATAAGACAGGCTCCAAAGAAAACTGAGTTCTAGTTCTAACTCTACTCTTATAATCAAGTCACTTGACCTCTCTAAGCCATTGTAATCTACAGGTATAAGCTAGATGTTTTCCTTGGTCCCTTTCAGGATTAGCTTTCCTCTGTAAATGAAGATGTGAACAAGAAACCCAAAGTCCAAAAACATGTAAGACATGCCCCACAGAATTCACAGACCTCACAATTTACGTAGTCTTAAAATATATCAGTGCCTATCATTAATAAAATAATAAGATCATGCTGTAGCTAATCTCAGGCTCAACAAGTTTCCAAGTGGGTTTCATCTGAATCAGGTGAGACCCAAATAGTCTTAGAGACCATATCCTACTTTAATCTGGAAATGGTAAAACAAAGTTTAATAGGCAGGCCTATTGGTACTCTCCTTTCACGAGACACTGTATACACAAATACTACTCCTTTTATATAAGACTGCCTACAAGGGAAATTTCAACAGTTATCTCACTAGGCCAGTGGTATTTCCCAACACACTTGCTAGCACGCTTTTTGTTTCAACGTTTCTTCTCATTCTAATCATGTTTTCAGATAATATAATAATAAGAGAAGATACCTGTTCAACTTCTTTATACTCTCTGAAAAAGCAATAATTTTCCACATCATAATTATGCTTTTATTCAGAATACTGGTTTCTCCAAAAGCTTGCCAATCCATTCTGAAAACCAGTACTGCAAATCAATCTTGCCAGGCTCAGTAGCTCACTCCTGTAATCCCAGCACTTTGGGAGGCCAAGGCAGGCAGATCATTTGAGGTCAGGAGTTCAAGACCAGCCTGGCCAACATGGTGAAACCCCCTCTCTACTAAAAACACAAAAATTATCTGTGCATGGTGGTGTGCACCTATGATCCCAGCTACTCGGGAGGCTAAGGCAGGAGAATTGCTTGAACCCGGGAGACAGAGGCTGCAGTGAGCCAAGATGGCACCACTATACTCCCTTGTAGCCAGTCTTACACCAGTGTCACTGGGTGACAGAGTAAGTCTGTCTCAAAAAATAATAGTAATAAATAAAATCAATCTTTTCAACAACTTTTAAAGGAGACAAACACAACTACATATAACAAAAACACCTTAAATTCATGATCACAACTTCTAAAACCAGTAAATAGAAATTCACTACAGAAAAGTATTTGTGAAGATTCTTGTTGATTTACTTTTTCTGCTACAAAACATCTAGTTTAAGAAGTTACATGACATTAAACAAATTCATTCTCTCCTATTATTTTTGTTCTTTTGTGCTAGCCATATTTTGGGTTTTTGTTTTTTTTTTTAACTCGAGCTGTTCTTTCACTTATTTTTATGGAACTAATCTTCAAGTTTCATTTTTAACCTTTTAAGGCAGAATATTTGCTAACACGTCATCTCTAACCATTTAATTAATGCTAAAGACATTAGAATGAAAACTAACTTGGATTGAAGGCATAATTAGATTGACTTCGAACCTTGAAGATAACCAACATTTTTAAAATATTTTTTAAAGCACAAGATGGTGATTAAGTTAACTAAGTTCAAAGAACATCTGACTTCAGTTTTCATTCTGTCATTGTGAAATGTTTCAATTTTAATATAAATGCTCAACTTTTTAATGCTCATAATTTTTACAGAACAAAAAAGCACTGTGTTACATTTAGAAGTTCTAATGTTTATCACCATCTGAGCTGTCATGGAAGCAATTGCTACTTACACTCTTTAAAGAAGTGAGAATTGCAATTCCTCTAACTGATGACAATGTAATTATTCCTTTAACTGTCAAAATAGAGGTGATTTCCCTTCCTCACACACATGATTACACATGCAAATCCTGGCTTATCTGAAATCTTTTAAGTATACTGAATGTCCGAATCTGAATGAGCAAGATCACATGAACAATGAGCCTGAGTGATGAGAGAAACCAAGTCTACAGCCAACCACCCTAAACATATTTTTATCATCCGTTTTTCCTGTAGAAACTCATTCTTCAGCATCCACACAGCTTTCAACACAATGTCATATCATCTACAATATACAGCAACAACCACTACAAAAATAACTAGGAGGAAAAAAGCCACAGTGAATCTGAATGTCTCATTTGGAGGTTTAAATGACTTCATTAACTATTCATTAACACATAGAAAAATCAGCCTTTCAGAAAAGCACAAGCCTTTCACAAGATCTATGCCACGTCGTGAATGCCTGCTTGGGTGAATGATGTCTTACCTGGTCTTTCAGCTGCTGTATAGAAGTCTGAAGGCTCAGAATCTGACTGAAGAGAGGGCTCTGCAGAACTGACTTCAGAAGGCTCAGTTTGTCTTCATTTGCTACATCCCCACGTTCTCGAAGCTTGGTTTGCAAGCGCTCTGCTGCCTGCAGGGCCCGATTTTTGTCTATGTCAAAGAGCAGCATTTGTCAGTAACAGGATTCAAAGGACACATGTCCAGCCTATGAGGACTCCATCTTATGAAGATCCTAAAACAGCTTCTATTGAGTGCATAAAACTGTCTCTTTTAAACTGAATAAAAAACTATAGGCCAGGCGCAGTGGCTCATGCCTGTAACCCCAACACTTTGGGAGGCTGAGGCAGGCAGATCACTTGAGCTCAGGAGTTCAAGACCAGCCTGGGCAACGCGATGAAAACCCGTTTCTACTAAAAATACAAAAAATTAGCTGGGTTTGGTGGTGCATGCCTGTAATCCTAGCTACTTGGGAGACTGAGGCAGGAGAATAGCTTAAACTCAGGAGGTAGAGGTTGCAGTGAGCTGAGATCAGGCCACTGTAAACCAGGGTGGGTGACAGAACGAGATTCCATCTCAAAAAAAAAAAAAAAGAAAACTGTAGAGAAAGTACACATTTTTTAATAGAGTACAAGAATACAAAAAACACAAAACTGAGTACTTTTTTAATACTTTAAACATCTTTCTCCAAAACTAAACAGCAAATATGATAGCATGTTTATACCTGTTTCAAACCAAACCAATTCAAGTAAGTATTGAGCACTGTACAAATCAGGCACAAAGTTGCCAAAAGTAAATATTTTGAGTAAGTGTGTCCTAATAGTCCTAACATCTTATAAGCATACTTCTACCAGACAGTTTCTACCACAAATAAGAGTCAAAAATGTCTCCCTGAAACACAGACACATAAACAGACATATACATTTACAGAGTATTATAAGTGAAGCCAAAATTTTTTTCAGTGGAGACTGTTCAGCTGTATTGCTTCGATTCATGATGGTAACAAGTGCATCTATTTAACTGTTTTTGCCATATCACAGTAATGTTAAAAAGTGGGAATCGGTGGGGTATGGTGGCTCATGCCTATAATGCAGTACTTTGGGAGGCCGAGGCAGGTAGATTACTTGAACTCAGGAGTTCAAGACCAGCCTGGCCAATACAGCAAAATCTCGTCTCTACTAAAAATACAAAAATTGGACGGGCTAGTGGTATATGCCTGTAATCCCAGCTACTCGGGAGACGGAGGCAAGAAAATCCCTTGAACCTGGGAGGCGGAAGTTGCAGTGAGCCAAGCTCATGCCACTACACTCCAGCCTGGGTGACAGAGTGAGTGAGACTCCATCTCAAAAGTAAAAAAAAAAAAGGAATCACCACAGATACTTTCTATAGCACCAAATCTGAAACTTACACAAAGAGTGATTAAAACATGAATTAATGTTGATCATAAGCATACACACACTTAAATAATATTTACTCATATGCAGAATTTTAAAAACAAATAACGATAAAGATACACATGAGCATCTTATTCTGGGTTATATTTCCCATGGTATCTCAGAATACAAATCTAATATTAATTTCCACATCAATTCTTTGGAAAGTGTGCAACTCAGCACAAAAAAGAATAAAGACTATAAAAAAATGGTTTAAATAATACTATATTTACCCTTTCTTTTCCACTTTCCTATAAAGACTTTCCTATGTGGACTAGTAGTTTTTATAGTATGTAGGTTTAGTATAAAATGGAGAGTGAAGGAAATATATATACATACATTTTCATTACCAGCAGAGTTTATATGCCTATACCAGGAACAAAAGTCATCATAGTGATCCCCATGATCATAAAAACAGCTCCTTCTCCCTTTACTGCCACTGACTCTCACTCTATACCTCAAGACCCACTGCTGTCAAGGTATCTGCCATAATGATTAAGGTGCCAGGGTGAAATCCAGTTTCCACTTAGTCATACCCAAAGAGTTACCTGGAACAGGGTAAGGGACTAGAGTGTAAGCTAATTACATGTATTGTACCACATCTGCTATATCTACCAGTAAATGGTTCTACTTTAAACTAGCCTCTTTAAAACCAAAGGGCAGTGGGAAAAGCAGATTATTAACACATGAGTCTGGGAAATCTAGATATTTCAACCTAAATTATCTCATATAGAAATTAAACTGCCTTAAAGCATCTCTTACCAATTAGTAGCAAGAGCTCAGTCACCTGCCTCAAGTAAAAGCAATGATCTTTCAGATGCTTTCCAGAAACAGACATTAACCAGAATTGGGCTCATAAGTCAGAATCAGGCTTACTAAAACCCATAATATGTTTTTAATTTTTGCTTATAAATAATGTGTTTTTTATAAAACTTACAATGAAATTGTCCAAATACAGAAACGTATTACGTTAGTACAATGCTAGTGCATAAAAACTTTTTAAGTCTAAGTTATTACAGACAGAATCCCACTATATAAAACACATCATATTTCAAAAATCCTAATGGGAAGAGTTATAATTCTTATAAAAGTAGGCAGAAAAGAGTAAGTCTTACCAATAGTTTCCAACATTTTTTCAAAGTTCAGTGTTCTTCTCTACAATGATTAATAATAGCAATTAAAATAGAACTCTGTGGAAAAAAGAAATAAAATGGAATGGTTATGTTTTATCAGAACTTTATATTCTAAAGTTAAATACTCTAAAGAACACTTGATACAACTCTAATTCCTTTGAGCATTAAAGTCTTGTTGATATAACTTAAGACAGTTCTCTTTATAGACAAAAAAAGTAATCATTTTAGGACTTAAAATTATCTTCTATGTATATATTTACCCATAATACTTGCATAATTTAAAAGACATAAATTCTGTTTTGAATAAGATGGTAGAAGTTTCAAACGTATTTCCATAAGAAGTTCTCAATACAGACCACTATAATCTTGTATTCACTTACAGATAACTAAGTGTAGAATAAGGAGCTTACTTATCTCCACGTAAGAAATTCTGTGGGCAAAAACATAAAAAGTAGAAAATGTGATCCTGCCCTCAAAGGCTCACACCCGTAACTGAGGATACAATACACACATACCTAGTAGAAATGAACTGTGGGCTGAGCGCGGTGACTCACACCATAATCCCAGCACTGTGGGAGCCAAAATGGGTGCATCACTTGAGGTCAGGAATTTTAGACCAGCCTGGCCAACATGGTGAAACCCTGTCTCTGCTGAAAATAAAAAAATCAGCCAGGTGTGATGGTGCACACCTGAATCCCAGCTCCTCAGGAGGCTGAGGCAGGGGAATCACTTGAACCCAGGAGGCAGTGGTTGCAGTGAGCCAAGATCGTGCCACTGCACTCTACCCTGGGCCACAGAAAAAGACTCCATGTCAAAAAAAAAAAAAAAAAAAAGAAAGAAAGGAAAATGAATAAAAGAAATGAATGTGACACTCAAGCAGTACATGAACCACTGGAAGATAATACATTAAATCATCGATGAAAAACTGAACAAAAGAGAGCACAGTGTTAAATTTTTCAAAAGTTCTCAAAATACTCTCCTGACTATAATGTTCTCCTCTTTCCCATTCAAAGAAATCTTCTCAACTCCTCTAATCCACATATCTCATGTTTCTCTGACAATACTTAACTAGATACTTTGAAGTACTGGATATAGATCTACATTGCTGACATCCACATCACTAACCCATTCTGAGCCTTTGCTGCAAAACAAATCTGCACAACTATCCCCATAGTTCCATTTCTCTTTTGCCTCATAGAAAATGCTGAATCATCAGGAAGACAGTCAGAAAGTCATTCCTTCAATAGAGAAAAGAAATCTACCACCACACATTCTCATTGTTCATCTGGAAGATAAAACGGGATTCCTCTTAGAAAGAACAAGTTGCCCCGTTACTTCAAGACAAAATTCATTTGGCAAAAGAGGATGTATGTGATGTAGATGAACAGAGCTACAGAACATCAATGCCTGCAATTAGCTCTGTCTAATAACAGAGAACAGTACATATTGACTTGCCTTATCCCAATTTAGAATATAATATTTGAAACATTAACTCCACTTCAAATGTCAAATAGCTTAACTACTAGCACTTGTTTTTAAAAGTGCCTCTGTGTCAAGAAAAGAGGACACTAGCTCTGACCCGGAATTGAAATCTAAATAGAAGTGTGGCCTTGATCAAGGGACCTATCATCTCAACCTCAGTTTCCTTAAAAACACACTCATTGCATATATTTTGGAAAATGAGATAAATTAAGTATGCCAATTCCCAGCTCACATCATAACTTGTTAACTATATTTACTCAGGATTAATGCTGAGTCCATATAGTCCATACAGATGGGCATTCCAAAGCCAAGCGTTACATTATTTCATGAAGGCCTAATACAGGGAAATATTAACATTATGAATTGGTGATATTTTTTACTCTTATTTACAAAGAGAATATAATACTCTCCATTAAACAGCCTTCTATTAGTCACTCTCCTCCTCAAAAATAATTAACTTCTGCAATTAAAACACAAAAATAGGGCTGGGCATGGTAGCTCACACCTGTAATCCCAGACCACTTGAACTCAGGAGTTTAAGACCAGCCTGGCCAACATGGTGAAACCCTGTCTCTACCAAAAACACAAAAATTAGCTGGGCATGGTGCATGCACCTATAGTCCCAGCTGCTCTAAGAAGCTGAGGCAGGAAAATCTTCTGACTAAAGATACCCCAATATAAGCGAGCCCAGGGCTACAAAGGCATATTTAATCACCCAGTAGGAAGCTTGATAGCAATGAAAAAGCATGGACTAGAGAGTCTGATGACCTGAATTTAAATTTCAACTAGCTATATGCCATCATTAAGTCACTTTTCTGAACCTGAATCTCTATTTACAAATGAATGATGTTTATAATGTTTTGAAAGGATAAAATTATCCATGTCTTTGGTATGCACAGAAAAAAATTAATTCAAAAAGATAAGACAGTGCTCATGAAATACATGGGAGGTAGACCTCGGATTTAGAAGCTCACTGATTTATCAGGAGTCTGCAGAGAAAGGACAGAGTAGGCAGTTCCTAATTGAGAAAAACACTGTTGTCAGAAAGTTCACCTACAAGTCAGTTACGTTAAAACAGAATTACTTTTTCTTCCCTCAATACACAAAGATTTTTAAAAAAAATAGCTCCCAGACAAGAGATCTACTCTTTTGTATTTCAATGTTTTTGTTTTTGTTTTTTTTTAAATTACAGTTTCAGAATTTATTTTCTATGCCTGGATGTCCCTAAAGTAAACGTATAGCTTTTTTTGAGATTTTTCAGGGGATTTCACCATTAGCACCCCTGACAAAAGGATAAGAATTTTTTTAAATGATTACTTTCTGTCCCTGATACTCCTGTCCTGAGGATTCAGTTCTAATTATAAACAAATTCATTTGTAATCACAGAATGTTTTAGATAGATTGAGTTCACTCCCTTAAACTTGCAGCCATGAATTCCTCTTGTCACCTTTTCATCACCCTACCATTTCCCTTCCCTTTTTGCCCATCTCAACACTGTATGGAAACATAAGGGTACCTGAGTCATAACAGTGGGTCATGGCCAATTGGCATGACTTTAAAAAGATCTAACATGTCAAGTTAGATGTCAGAAGAATGTCAAGTTCTTTTTTTTTTTTCCTGGGCAATTCATGCTAAGCAGTGACAATGATGAATCAGAGAGGCAAAAAAAACCATAAGATATGGATATGATAAGGAGATAAGCACTAATGCTGATGCAGAAGCAGCAATGACAACAACAAACAGACAGCACCTACCACATGCTAGGTACTATTCGAATTATGCTTCCAATTAAGTCTTTTAATACTTAAACAATCCTCTCACTTTATAAATGAGGAAAATGAAGTACAAACAGGTTAAGTAACCTGTCTAAGGCCACACCACTAGTAAGTGATGGAGCCGGGATCCTAACACAAGCCATCTAGCTGCAGGGTCCACGATTTAATTTCTACAATATGCTGCCTCTAGAATACAGGAAGATTCAACTTCCCTGTTTCCAAGCTCAAACAGACCATGCCCTACATAAACTGAAACCAAAGGAACAGAGATCCAAAATGAATGAAGTCTAAAACAGAATAGACTGTTGTAGACACTCAAATTAGCCAGCTGTCCAGACAAGGTATGAAGAAGTCAGAATTACGTATTTTAGAAAACACTGGTGGGTCTATCAAAGAAAGATCAGGAATATTCACCATTTACGTAATGTTCATGTTCATACATCTTTAAACAAATCACTTTTAAAATAGAAGATTTTAAGAAAAACCCTCAAGAAGTAAGGCTCTTTAAATTGATATTCAAAGTACATTCAAAAACATTGCTTTTACATTTCAAGGTACTAAATCCCTAAACAAAGAGAATTAAGAATACACAGTATATTGTTGTAACTGTTCTATTTTATTATTAGTTGTTGTTAATCTCTTATAGAGACTAATCTGTAAATTAAACTGTATCATAGGTATGTATTTACAAAAAAAAAGGTACAAGCATACCTCAGAGATATTGCAATAAAGCGGATCTCTCAATAAAGGGGGTCACATGAATACTTTAGTTTCCCAGTGTGTACAAAAGTTCATTTACACTACACTGTAGACTATTAAATGTGCAACAGCATCATGTCTAAGAAAACAATCTACACATCTTCATTTTTTTAAAGTTTACTGTCAAAAAATGCTAGTGATCATCTGAGCCTTCAGTGAGTCACAGTCTTTCTGCTGGTAGAGGGTCTTGCCTTTGTGCTGATGGCTGCTGACTCATGGGTGGTGGTTGCAGAAGGCTTGGGTGGCTGTAACAATTTCTGAAAATAAGACAACAATGAACTTTGCCACAATGATTGATTCTTCCCTTTCAGAAAAGATTTCTCTATAGCATGTGATTGCTGTTTGATAGCATTTTACGCACAACAGAACCTCTCAAACCCTGCTCCTACTTTATCAACTAAAGTCATGTAATAGTCTCAATCCTTTGTTTTTATTTCAACAATGCTCATGTCTTCACCAGGCATACATTTCAACTCAAGAAACAACTTTGCTCATCCATAAAAAGCAACTCCTCATTCATTCAAACTCTACCGTGAGAGTACAGTAATTCAGCCACATCTTCAGACTCCATTTGAAATTTTAGTTCTCTTGCGATTTGTATCACATCTTCAGTGACTTCTTCCACTGAAGTCTTGAACCCTCAGAGCTATCCATGAATTAGAATCAACTTCTTCCAAACTCCTGCTAATGTTGATATTATGACTTCCTCCCATAAATCACAAATATCTTAATGGCATCTAAAGTGGTAAATCCTTTCCAGAAGGTTTCCATTTACTTTGCCCTAATCTAGCAGAGGAATAATTAAGTACTGCAGCTATAGCTTTACAAAGCATATTTTTTCAATAATAAGACTCGAAAGTCAAAATTACTCTGTGGTCCAGAGGCTACAGAATGGATGTTGTGTTACCAACATGAAAAAAAACATTCATCTCCTTATAAAATCTATCAGAGCTCTTGGATAACCAGGTGCCTTGTCAATGAGCAGTAATATATTTTAAAAGAACCTTTTTCAAAGCAGTAGGTCTCAGCAGTGGGCTTAAAACATTCAGTAAACCATGCTATAAACAGATGTGCTGTTATCCAGGATTTCTTTTTCCATGTACAGAGAATACAGGCACAGCAGATTTAACATAACTCTTAGGGGCCCTAAAATTTTTGAAATGGTAAGTAAGCACTGGCTTCCAGTTGACATCACCAGCTGCATTAGCTCCTAATGAGAGAGTTAGCCTCTTTAAAGCTTTGAAGCCACAGACTAACTTCTCAGAACTATTTAAATCCTTGATAGCCTCTTCTGTCAATATAAAGCTGTTTCACCTACATTAAAAATGTGTTGATTAGTGAAGCCACCTTCATTAATAATCTCAGCTAGATCTTCCGGATAGCTTTCTGAGACCTCTACATTAGCACACGCTGCTTCACCTCACACATTCATGTTATGCAGATGGCTTCTTTCATTAAACCTCATGAACCAATCTCTGCTAGCTTCCAACTTTTTTTCTGCAGCTTCCTCACCTCTCTCAAGCCTTCACAGAATTGAACAGAGTTAAAACTTTGCTCTGTATTAGGCTTGAGCTTAAGGGAGTGTTGTAGCTGGTTGGATCTTCCATCCAGATCATTAAAACTTTCACCGTATCAATAAAACTGTTTTGCTTTACATGCAGTCACTGAAGCAGCTCTTTTAATTTCCTTCAAGATCTTTTCCTTCGCATTCACAACTTGTCTGTTGGGCACAACAGACCTAGCTTTCAGTCTATCTCTTTCAACATGCCTTCCTCACTATACTTAATTATTTCTAGCTTTTGAGCTTCTAGGCCTCAGAAGCTCCAAAGATAATGCAAACAGTCAGTTGTAGGAGTCGGAACACATACAACATTGATTAAGTTCACCAACTTAAATGGGCAGGGCTGTAGCACCCCGAAATAATTATAATGGTAACATCAAAGATCACTTATCACAGATCACTGTAACAGACATAAGAATAATAAAGAGCATGAAATACTGTAAGAATTAACAAAATGTGACACACAGACACAAAGTAAGCAGATACTGTTGGGAAAAAAAAAATGGCACCAACAGAGTTGCCACAACCATCAATTTGTTTAAAAAAATGCAGTATCAGCAAAACACAATAAAGCAAAATACAATAAAATAACATAGGCCTGTATATATAGGGTAAGGTACTATGTCTAGTTTCAGGCCCTCAGTGTTCCAATGGTTGGGACAACTGTATTCAAAAGTGGTACAGAAAAAAATACCAGTTCCCCTCTAGCTGCTGTTCAGGTATGCTGCTTGTGGCCATATTACTATGTGGTTACAAATGAACCTAAAATCTGTTCCAATAGCCTTATCTCTCAGAACCACAAGACATACCAACAATAGCTCAATGAATTCCGTATCTGTTAGGCACCACAATGTTAGGCAAGTGCAGTTTACGCACGATCCATCATGCATGTGGAGACTCTGACAATATCCTGTGAAGGATACTTGTGCTCCCCACAATATCCTCCCATGCCTGGCACATTATTCCAGATAATGCAACAGAGAAAAGGAGAGGTCGCGTTCTTACTCAAGGTCACACCGCTATTAAGTGGGGGAACTTGGAATTGAACCCTACTGCGCCTGATTTTAAAGCCGAAACTCTATCACACTACTGCATATTTTCCAAACTGTCTTGCAAAATCACATGGTGAAAATATATTGTCAAATGTATTAAAAAGAATATACAGAAGAACATATTAAGGTGCTCCACTTTGTACAGAGAAAGACGAGGGCAATTGCTTAGGTAAGTAAAAATTGATAGGTGTATGTTTATAAAAGCATAGACTATTCTGCAACTTTTTCAAGGACACTAATAGTGGGATACGGCATGGTTGGAGGATACTAAGATAAGCTTACTTTGTACTGCATTACTTTGTGTTTTTAAAATTTTATCTTAATATAGGGTTGCCAGATTATCAAATAAAAATACAGATGCTAGCTATTTGAATTTCAGGTAAATGAATAATTTTTTAGTGTATGTCCCATGCCATACTTGGGACATATTTATACTAAAATCCAATGTTATTTATCTGAAATTCAAACTTATCTGGGCATCTGTTATTTTATCTAACAATCCTACTATGTACATGCTAGCTTAGGAAAAAAAATAAACATATAAAATCATTTTAGCTTTCATGCTTCCTGTAAAACTTAAATATAATGAGAGAGCTGCCTAATCCTTAATAAATCTCAAAGATTTTACCTTTGATCATAAGATTCTCCAACAACTTGTTGATAACACTAGTGTCAGCAGGGGATAAAAATAAAACAGAATATTTGGTATTATTTAGAAATAGGGACTGATTGAGTAATCATTTTACTTTTCAACAAGTTGTAATGGTAACATGTAGGCACAGCTTTCACGAAGTAGAGAATCAGCATTTGAAACATAACACAAATCATTCTGCTCAATGCAGATTATATGGCAACTAACAAGTGAAAATATGTTTTATACTAAAAATAATTCTATGAAGAGAAACTGCCCCAAATGCATACAATTTTCTAGTTATCTTAAACAATTCTGACTGAAAAAGGAATACAACATTAAAAGGGCTTGTTTCAATGGCTTGCAGCTTGTCAAAGTTGCTCAGCATCTGTTATTGCATTTAAATTTACCATTTGTATCATTCATAGTTGCCTCAGCAATACCTGAAGTAGTAGACAAAGGCACAGCTGTAGTCAGTTGCAAGTAGTTTGTCATAAAGTCAATTGTCCGTAACAGCAATTCTTACACTTTCAGTCATAATTCCTACTTTTGGGTAACACTATTGAACTATAGCTCTAAAAGCACAGAAATGTCACAGTACCCACCAACATCATACAGTCATCCAACAGAAATCACTCAGCCTTTTCTTAGCATCTGTTCTTCTGAACTTCTCCCTCATTTTTACAGGCTTTGATCAAAAAAGCATTCATGAACATAATTTTTATTTTCAAGTTGACATTTATAAATCTTCCTAAATGTATTCAAGAAAATAAGATGTATCAATTCTGTTTTCCCCACCAAAATGAAAGAAAATCAAGTATTAAAGAAGCTTAACTTCACAACATACTTCAAATACTGATTGTTTTTTTTTTTGAGACAGAGTCTCGCTCTGTTGCCCAGGCTAGAGTACAGTGTCTCGATCTCGGCTAACTGCAACCTCCACCTCCCAGGTTCAAGAGATTCTTCTGCCTTAGCCTCCCGAGTAGCTGGGACTATGGCTGCACACCACCATGCCCAGATAATTTTCAAATTTTCAGTAGAGACGGGGTTTCACCATATTGGCCAAGCTTGTCTCAAACTCCTAACCTCGTGATCTGCCTGCCTCGGCTTCCCAAAGTGCTGAGATTATAGGTATGGGCCACCGTGCCTGATTAATATTCTTGTTCTTCCTTTATAAACTGCCAGATAAATTACCCGAAATGAAAATGCAGTAGTCCCAGCTACTCAGGAGACTTGAGGCAGGAGAATCACTTGAACTCAGGAGGCAGAGGCTGCACTGAGCCGAGATCAAGCCACAGCACTATAGCTTGGGCAAGAGAGCAAGACTCCTCAACAACAACAACAACAACAAAAACAAAAAAAAAAGAAGAGAAAAGAAAATGAAGAGAAGGTCAAGGGATTTAAAAAGGATTCAAATTCTGTTACTTACTGATTCTGCAAACATACATGGGGCACTTACATGACTGGCATGTTGACTAGTAGCAGAATTGGATAAATGATGCTACAACCTGGGAACTCACGTTCAAGTGAAGGAAAGGAAAAGAAGTAAACAATTAAAATACAAAAACCCAAAGGAGGGACATCCAAGCTTAACTGAGAAGTCAGGGAAAGCTTCCTGGAGTCACAGATCCCTGCGCAGAGTCTTAAAGAATAGGTAGGGGAGAAGGTCTGATGAAAGTGCTCCCTACGTAAATACAAGAGTGCATGGTACCTTCTGAGCACTGCAAGGAGTTTCTTAAGTAGTACCTGAATTGGGGCTGAGGAAAAAAGGAAAAACAGAGATAAAGTTGGAGATGTGAGTAATGGCCAAATGATTGAGGGCCCTGTATACTATTCTTAAAGAGTTTCAATTTGTTGTTTGTTTTGTTTTGTTTGAGACAGAATCTTGCTCTGTCGCCCAGGCTGGAGTGCAGTGGTGCAATCTCAGCTCACTGCAACCTCTGTCTCCCAGGTTCAAGATTCTCATGCCTTAGCCTCCCGATTAGCTGAGATTACAGGCACCCAGCTAATTTTTTTTATAATTTTAGTAGAGACATGGTTTTGCCACATTGGTCAGACTGGTCTTGAACTCCTGACCTCAAGTGATCCACTCACCTCAGCCTCCCAAAGTGCTGAGATTACAGGGTAAGCCACCACTGCACCCAGACATTAGAGTTAGATTTAATTAGAAGTTTATTTTGGTAGTCATCATTAGAAAGATCACTCTGGTATTGGTGTGGAGGACATACAAAAAGCAAGAGAAGCTAGGGACAAGCAGGCCAGGTAAGAGGCATTTTTAAAACTAGAGAAGAATGGGAAAATAAAGGAAAACGGGAGATAGATTAAGATTTGTTAAGAGATGTTAAGTACTATGGCATGGTAATACGGAGGTAAGGAAGATGAGTTTAGGATAAATCCCACCTTTCCTGCTTTGGTTATTGACTGGATGGTAATACTACAATGAACATGTCAGTGTTGTGACTGTTCTAGAAATGTCTGCCCTAATTGAATTTGAATAGCTGAGTATAGTACCTTTAGTTGTTATGGAATGAACTGTGTTGCCCAAAGTTCCTGTGTTGAAGCCCTAACCCCACTGTGACTGCTTTTAGAAATAGGTCTTTTAAGAAAGTTAACGTTAAATAAGGACATACGGGTGAAGTCCTGATCTAAAAGAATTGGTAGGCTCATAGAAAGAGGAAGAGAGGAAAACCTGCCTCACCATCTACGTGCAAGCACTGAGGAAAGGCTCCATGAGGACACAAGAAGGTAGCCATCTTCAAGCCACAGACAAAACCCTCATCAAAAGCTGAACCCTGCCAGACCTTGATCTTAGACCTCTCAACCTCTAATGCCACGGACATAAATTCCTGTTGTTTACACCACCCTCTCTACATAATTTGTTATGGCAGTCCAAGCTGACTAACACAGATTTTGACCTTCCCACAGCCCTTCCTCTAAGGACTATGCTGTCATTTACTTGCTTTGCCCCTTTATTGCAACCATAACCAAGGGAACCAGAGCTGGGCTCCTTATTCAAAGGAAGCCAATTTAAGTGCTGACATGAAAAGCAGGAATGGGCTAGAGTGTCTCTTGGGAAATTAAGAAATATTAAGAGAATAAGCCAATTAATGGTAGAGCAAGAGTTGAGAAGATAGAATATGGCTTAGTAAGGGATGATGAGGCTAAAATGGGGTACACGCAAGCCAGAGTTACAAAACAACAAAACAAGTCCGTTGATAGAGACCTAATAGAGCTTGACATTAAGAGAGGCAGGCATTCCTTGGGAGATGCAAAACAGCCAACAAGAGGAAAATAGAGTAACTGGTCCCTACAGATGCACAATCACTGATCTCCATTCTTACAGTGAACTCCATTTGGCCAGAGGTACGTTATAGGAGGTTCTGCTTGCTCCATTCAAACACATCTATTCATTCAAATACAGTCTGCTTTGGTATGGTACCATATCAACACATCCCCCCAACAACAACAACAACAAAAAACCTCTCATTGTATCCTTGTTATAAAATGCCCTTGTTCCTTAATTTGGGCACTGTACTTTCAATAAAGATTTGAGGGAGTTAACAAGCAAAGACAATTTTAGTAGGACCACTAGATAATTCATAATCCTACAAGAGAGACAGCTACATTAGGGAAAAAAAAAAAAGTACAGGGAAGCTCCAAATGTGGTTGATAAATATAACACCATAAAGTTCTGTTTTGCTTAGAGCCTGAGAAAAGCTATAAAATGCCACCGAATAAAGCATAAATCCACTGTTAAAACAAAGGTAACTGACAGAGTATGGTGGCTCATGCCTGTAATCCCAGCACTTTGAAAAACCAAGGTGAAGGGGTTTTAGCCAGTTTTAGCCAGGAGCTCAAGGTCATCCTGGGCAACACAGTGAGACCCTGTACCAAAAAAAATTATTAAAATTAGCCAGGCATGGAGGCACACACATGTAGTTCCACCAACTTAGGAGGCTGAGGTGGGAAGATCATTTGTGCCCAGGAATCTGAGGCTACAGTGAGCTATGATCATGCCACTGCACTCCAGCCTGGGCAACAGAACAAGACCCATCCCCAGAAAATTAAAATTAAAAATAAAAAAAGGAATGTGAGATCTGTCAAATTTTCATTACATAAATGAAACCATAGTAACTGTGAACAAATTTATAAATAGTAAAAATATTTCTGACCAAAATATTCCAGTCAGGCCAGACATGGTGGCTCAGGCCTGTAATCCCAGCACTCTAAGAGGCCAAGACTGGCGGATCACTTGAGCCCAGGAGTTTGAGACCAGCCTGAGCAACATAACAAAACCCCATCTCTAAAAAAAATTTAAAAATTAGCCAGGAGCATTGGTACACACCTACAGTCCCTGCTAACCAGGAGGCTGAGGTGGGAAGATCACCTGAGCCCAGGTGATAGAGGCTGCAGTGACATGTGATTGCATCACTGCACTCCAGTCTGGGTGACAGAGAAACACTTTCTCAAAAAAAAAAGGAAGAAGAAGAAGAAGAAAGAAGAAGAAGAAGAAGAAGAAAGAAGAAAGAAGAAAGAAGGAAGAAGAAGAAGAAGAAGAAGAAGAAGAAGAAGAAGAAGAAGAAGAAGAAGAAGAAGAAGAAGAACAAAGAAGAAAGAAGAAAGAAGAAAGAAGAAAGAAGAAAGAAGAAAGAAGAAAGAAGAAAGAAGAAAGAAGAAGAAGAAGAAGAAGAAGAAGAAAGAATTTCATTCATAGGAGGATAGAAATGTTCTTTCTTCAAATTCTACTAGAAAAATTTAGCCAAATATGCATGTTAAAATTTTAGGATACTACTAAAAAAAAAAAAAACAGAAATAGATTCTAAACAATATATACACCAAGAGGAAAAAAGATGAGCAATCTAAAAGAGGTTAGGAATGAGGGAAAAAAAAGAAAAAGAAAAAGCATAGTAAACAAAAAACACAAAACAAGGGTGATGAAATAAATCCAGATATCCATATTCACAATAAACACGAATGGGTTAGATTCATTTTTTAAAAAACAGACTCAGAGTCCAAATCTCAATAATGAAATGGAGATTTAAAGAATAAGTAATTTATATTTTTAAAATATAAAAAATAGTATATGCCACATAAAAATATGTATACATACACTTTCACTATTTTCAACAATGAATTAAACAGACACATTCTAATATGAGAGTAGTTAGGAGTGGATGGATGGAAGTAGTAGCCTCACATGGGGAGTTAAAGGGGAAATTTAGCTTTCTCTATTTTTTTTAAGGAAACTATTTTTACAATGGTTTTAAATTATGCATGTAAAAAGCAACTGGGTTTAAATATTTACGCATAAAATAATACAATGTCCACAATTTGCTTCAAAAACTTCCAGGGAAGGGACAAGGGAAATGGCTAAGACCAGAGAAGAAACAAGACTGACTATGAACTAGTGGTTGCTAAAAGAGAATGACGGATATATACCAATTCGCCGCAGTTATGTACATTTGAAATTTTTCATAATAACTATTACAAAACTAAGGTAGCCAATATGTGAAAATGTTAATAATATCTAGTTTTAGGGGTTAGGACTAGAGATGATTAGTTCCTTCTTTACAATGTGCAATATTTTTCAAATCCTCCTTACCGTACTTGTTTGGCAAAAAAGAAAAAAAAAAATTCACCTAAAACTACAATACTAAGTTATTTGGGAAAAAAGTTACCATTGGTAAATCCTCCCAGAACAATAGTTTATTCAGCTAGACTACTTACTTCCAGCAAAATTAAAGGAAATATTATGATAATGTTTCTTCAAAATGTAGTTTAAGGAATCATTTTCATTTGCTAATAAAAACAAAGTTTTATTCTCATTTTCTGATGGTTACTGTGCTTCTAATTTTACCAAGCTGTTTGAGATACAAACTTTAGAAGCAGATGCTTATAGTCCTGGATTAGGCAACTTCTCATGAGAGAGCAGGAGGGCAGGAAGTGATGAACAACTATTGCTGTTTATTTCTGAGCATACGTATGGTTCAAACCAAAAACCCCACCCTTTGTGAATTATGCAGGATCCCAAGAGAGTACACAAATATACAACTGTTTCAGTTTAAATAAAATGTATTTATCCTCCATGAATTTTCAAATGACAATCAATATAATGAACGGTCACACAATACACATATGCTAATACTAAAATATGGAAAAGAGACATATTAATTCATAGTTATATAAACGTACACAAATCAAAATCACTACACTGATCAAGAATTCACATATTCTCAGACAAGTGCAGTGATGGTATAGTATCATTCCTTTTCCTATGAATTTTCTAATGGAGGGAGTGAAACCTACTGAAAATGAAAATATATATAATACGGAAATTAAATTATTTTTATTACTTACAGGTATTCTTATATAACAAATGTATTTATACCAACAGTCATGTTCATTAAATTTCCTTTGGCTTTTGAAAGTTATTTTTAAGATTGTTGGTCTGACGCAAATGCTCTTTGAAACAGTATATATGTTCTTACCTTAACTGCAGATTCCCTAAAACACATAGATGCAAGTTTTATAAAGAGTATTACCAGATTCATATCCACTTCCAGAATTATATATTTATATTTTGTGATACTCTGAGTTAAATAGCCTTATTTACTGCTTAGGCTCAACTATAAAGTTAATTTTAGAGTTGAAAGGGGCCTCAAAAAACACATAGGTCACAGAGAAGCTAAAGCTCACTGAAGTCTGACTACATAACAGATCAGTGGTGTGTCTGGGATCAGAACCCTGGACTGCTGCTATAACTCAACTATCTGAAAGGCTGACTTTCCTTTTTTAAAAATATACTAGACCAATCAGTTCTTTTTATAGATCATTGCATTATATTTATTTCCTTCCCCATTAACCCTTACCCACAATTTTTTTTTAAAAAAGTCCAAAATACACATTAGAGAACTATGGATTCCAACACCTTCTCTCTGAAGATCCATTTTTACATACCTCCCATTCACAATGATCTCCTGGTGGATATCTATTGGACAGGGGACCCTTCCCTCAAACTGTTAACTCACACCAAACATGGTGATGGAGGGGAAAGATTTAAGTTCTTCCGAAAATTAAGATTTGGCCTCTTCTGTTCTCTCGATCCTTAGTTAAACTCAAAGGAATTTAGGTTGTTGGGCAGTCTGCCCCTGTTTTTGCCACATTTTCAATGTTAAGGGCCAAGACACGACATGCCAGGCATATTTCTTGCAGAGAAACAGGCAGGGGAATTCTTCCAAGAGCTGCCCTTGCAGGTGAACCCAACAAAGTATCAATGCCCAGCTCCAGAGGCAGCTAGCTGCCTATAAAGCACTGACTGCGGCCACATTATTTTCTTGTGGGAAACCTAAAACATGTGGAGGAATTAACTTGGTGCCACAGAATTCTTCAGTACAGTTCCTACACTGGCAACAAATTCTCCAGGGAAATTACTTCAGGCTCTTACCTCCTACCCTTTTGCCTGCCTGGAATGAGACAATTCAATGAGCGCAGGTTGACTGTGGCCTGGTGTTTACAAAAAGCACTGGGTACTCAAAGTGTACCCATGGGACCCAGAAATACAGTCAGCAGCTGGCCTCTGTTAGAACCTATCAACTGCAGTCAGAGGTAACAGTACAAAACATGACTGTCATTTCTCAGCTGCCCTCTTAGGAACAGGATTTTCACTGAGTTTGTGAGATCTTGATGACACTAGGGCAGAACAACAGGTGGCTTGTCAGTTTGACTGAGTGACCCTTCAGGGGAAAGTGTTAAAGGATGGAGACAATATTTACAATACAGACACAACTGTAGAACTAGAAGGTAGGAGGGAAGACCAGAATATTATAACCATGCTGCTTCAACTTATCTCCCCATCAAAATTCAGGTTTATACTATTATCCCAAGATTTTCTAGGACTTACCCAACTCTTAAAATAACTCTACTTCCACAATTTCTCTATTATTGTTCCAAATGACTTCTCCCATTCTGGAATTTTTTTCCACAAAAATTATGAAGAGTGTTGCATATTATATAAACTACTTATGTATCACTGAGCTATAAGTACTATACATAACTACATATTTTTATCCTTCCCCATCCATCAGCGCCTCCTAAATTCAGTCAGTGGCTTGCATGATTTCCCTTTGCTGAATGTGGATAGAAATCAAGTTTGCAAACTGGACTCAGGAAAGGGCAGGCTCAAATTTCTCATTGGAAGTCCTCTGGGAAGAAAACAGCATTTTGGAATAATATTTAAGGTGGCTGTTTTTCTCTCCTGAACTGTGCTTGTGGTAACTGGCAGTCTGACTCCTGTTGGTTTAGTTTCAACTCTGCACAGAGAAGTACCACAGACACATGTACTGAGAAGGGCTTGTGAACAATCACACACTCTCTCTCTCCCTCTCTCTCAACATATTCTTTGCAATACTTTGTGTGGAGTATTTAGCAATTCAGAACCCTTAAATTCAGCAGACAGAAGAAACCAATACTTTTTTTTTCAATTATTAATTATTTAAAGATATAAGAAAATTTTATGAGATTTTACTCTTTCCAAACACCTAACTTGTTAAGACCACATTTTATAGAATTAGTAGAGGGTCAAACAGATTACTACAATAACTTTTCCAAGGTTTCCTAATTCAGATCTTTTATTAAGCAATCTATCATATTTCTACAGCCATTATTATGTGGGGTACTGAAAAGTCTATATAATGAAACATCAATAATTATCTGAATAGTTTCATGCAAAAGTAATCTCATTCAGCTACTCAAGGATTTGGGGGCAGAGAAAGAGAAGAATGAAGAAAGAATTACCAAGGACAAAAGCTTAAATGCCTTAATCAGAGGGAGGTCTACCCTGACCAGAGTTCCCAAGCAACAAACTAACTTCCCATATCATTTTGCTGATGTAAAAAGGCAGCTTTATTTCTCAGGCACATACCCAGCACCAAATACTTCAAGAGACAAAACTTTCCAAATACATATTTATCACTGGAATGTCTAAAATGTAGGCTTGGTTGCAACACACAATTTAAAGCAACAGTCTGTTATTTGGGGTTCTTAAAAGTGCTATTCAGTAACAACTAACAATAAAATTGCATATAATAATTTATTGCTATTGCATCTGTTATAATAATAACTTTCTCAGAATATAAAATAGGCTACATAAGTAAATTTTTTAGGTAATGAAACTGGCATCAGTTTTACTCTTTGAAATAAACCATTCATTTATAATAGCTTTCATATATCCCTGTTTTCTTAAACAAAACCTATGTGCTTTACAAATATGCATTTCCTTTAATCCTACCAATAGGTCTATACTTCACACCCTCATCTTTAGACAAGAAAATTGAGGTTCAGATAGTGTTTCCTCCTACATTCAAGAAGCTTTTAAGTAACAGAGCTGTCTTACATGCAGTAAAGTACACAGCTTTGTATCTTCTTTTCCATGGCTGAAAATTATGTGTGCTTTTTACACTATTGAGGATCCCAAAAACACACCCCATGGTACTTCAAAGAAGTAGAAATGAATTTGAAAATTGCAAACTCCAAAATTAAAATTATTTAAAGTAATGACACTTAAAAGTATCAATTTGGCCAGGCACAGTGGCTCAAACGTGTAATCCCAGCACTTTGGGAGGCCGAGGAAGGCAGATAACGAGGTCAAGAGATTGAGATCATCCCGGCCAACATGGTGAAACCCCGTCTCTACTAAAAATACAAAAAAAAAAAAAAAATTAGCTGGGCGTGGTGGCATGCGCCTGTAGTCCCAGCTACCTGGGAGGCTGAGGCAGGAGAATTGCTTGAACCCGGAAGGTGGAGGTTGCAGTGAACCAAGATCGCACCACTGCACTCCAGCCTGGCGCCTGGCAACAGAGCAAGACTCTGTCTCAAAAAATAAATAAATAAAGTATCAATTTATCAATAAGAAAAGATATATGAAGGAGAATATGTTTGATATATGGCTAGACATAAATAACAGGGGAGGAAAGGAAGATGCAATAATGAAGTGAGGAAGCTGAAAGGGAGAAGGGATGGAAAGATGGAATGGTACTGAGATTTGGAAAACCTACAGAAAATACCTTAGCATTCAGCAGGCTAATAGAATATAGAGCCAAGTGGTGTTGACTGAGGTTACAGATGCACAGGAAGAACTGAGTCATTTCTCCCACCAAAGTGAAATCTGATCTCAAAGGAAGAACTTCAGCTCCCTTTTCCTTCACTCACCAAGTAGCAAAACACAGAGTCATTAAGTCTGAGTCACTTTCCTTGTGACTCAGTTGTCAGAATCCTGTAGTATAAGGTATTCAAAAGTAGAAATGGGAAGAAGTATGGAAGCATTAGACATTAACAACAGTGATAGCATCTGAACGGCTAATTGATCATGTTTCCTAATTTAAAAAAAAAAAAAGCAAAAAAATAAAATTATATAGATCTAGATATACAGATGATATATATAATATATCCCCCAAAAAATACATCAATTCATCAAGTATTAAGTGAGCACTTACATATTCCTAGCCATGTGCATAGATTAGGCATGTATACAGGAAGATTTAGCATGAAGGTACTTGCATAGGATCCTTCAAATCTCATTCAAATAAATGTTTTTTCATATCTAATTTTATATTTATAATTATCTATTATTTTTAAGAGAACATACCGATTTCCATGTACTTCAGACCCCCATGTCTTTATCTACATCTGTCACTGAAGCACATGACAAAAGAAGACTAAGGAAAAATATCTAACTTCTGAGCTCTCAATTTACTGGAAAACAGTGTGTAATTACAGGGCAACGTGATAGGTAAAGTTCTGAGTACAGAGGAATTCAACACTGTCGACATGAGTCAAAGAATTTGGAAGAGATACGACACATGAATCACCCTGAAGTACGAGCAGATTAGAAGAGTGAGGAGGAGAGCCGTAAAGGGAAAGGCATTTCTTACTAAGGGAAGGACATCTCCTAAGACAACAAAACCATAAAGAGCCCAGAGAACTTGATGACAGTGAGGCTACAGTACTTGGGTCCAGAATGACAGGAGCTAGGAAAGTAATGTTTTCATAGCCTCACTGGGGCTTTGCCCGACAGGCATGCTGGACCATGAAGGGACACTGGGGAGGGAGTTTGGAGGGTACGGGGATTACTAAAATTTATTTTCTGATAGAACGATTCTGACAATAGGGTAAATATTTCACCAACAAGGGAAAAGAACTAATGATAATACCACCAGATGTTAGGCTGTTAAGACAACCTAATCAAAAATAATGAGAGCCTAGATGAAGGCAAAGGCAAGAAAAAGGAGAAAAGATACAGACTCATTCATTGTAAGCAATCAAAAGGACTCAGTGATCACTAGGAGACTTTTGGGGCCAGAGAGAGTGAATGAGTGACAGAAATAGAGGTTAACTCTCCCCGTGATTTTAATTTGAGAAACTAGAACTATAAGGACATCGTTTGGCTGAAAGAATATCACCAGAAAGATAATGTGGTTTTAGAGGAAAGAAAAATAAGGTTATAATCCTTTTGGACATACTGAGTTTGAAATGCCTCTAGGAAACAGGAAATAATAGAATTCTAATTTCATGAAGGTAGGAAGTTTTGTGTTCCTGCTGTTTTCTTTTTCTCTCGGGGCTATATCCCCGGCACCAGAAATAATGGCTGTGAGATAAATTAAAAATCCTAGTGGAATCAATAACATTCCTGCAAGCTCCAAGATGAAATAGTGTACATACATAGACAAGCATACATCTAAAAAATAAAACTTGCCATTATCCTTTCTTATTCAGCTCCATACTAAACCAAAACAAATGTACCTTTGGTTCTTCTGTTACTTGAACATGCATACACCCAAGAAAAAACAAAATTTGTTTACAATGAAAAAAAGTATTTTTCATAATCTGTACCAAAGAATTCCTAGAGAGAACCCTGTAGTCCTCTGTCAGCAAAGAGATGTTACTGTCTAAATCTGCTGAAAAGCTTGTCAGTCATTGGTAGTCTACACCGCTGAGAATATACTGAGAAAATTCAACAAGAAACGACCATTTACATCTTGCTGGCAACATTCCAGGTAGTTCAGATAAGGGAAACTGCATAAAGAAATCCAAGTTATTATGAACCTATCTGAACATGTACCTTAGCCATATGAGATAAATAACCATGGAACAATTCAATCCCCTAATTACTAATTCACAGATAATGTAACAACCTACACTATTTAGTTACCATATGTAATTCTATAGGATTCACTGGGGTCATCTTGACAAGTGGTATTTTCTCTGTGAAAGCATTTTAAAACGTCTTATTCTTTCAATGAACATGACTCTTTGCTTCTTAATTAACTCATCTACTATTCAACTGCCGTCATTAACTGTTTTTTACTCTGGCACTCAAAGGACTAGACGTTAATATTAAGAGTATAAACCAACTTTGACTTTTGTAATAATCCAAACAGGACATCTGCTTTAAATGTTGTTTTATTTTGTCTCTTCAATTAAGTGATCAGAAGCTAGAGACAATATATAAACATTAAAAATGATCCAAAAAGGGCCGAGTTGTTCCAGCCAACGTAACAGGTCTTCATAACAGAATGAGACATCTTGTTTCTTGATTTCGTCTGACCTTATAGCTTAGCTGCATGAGTTAAAGCTATTTTGACCAATATGGTAGCCAGGCGCCACACTGAAACAAGCCACTACTGGGCACTTACACCTTGGCTAGTTTTAAAGGCAATGCACAGTAAGTGTAAAAGACACAGCAGACTTTGGACACCTTTTCTTTAAGAGAGTAAAATATCTCAGTAATATTTGTACTGATTGTATGTTGAAATAATTTGAAGAAACTGGATTAAATATATTATTAAAATTAATTTCAACTACTTTTTTTTTTCTTTACTGTGGCTACAGACAACTTAAAATTACATATGTAGCTCACAACATTTCCAACAGCCACAGCTGATCTAGAATGATGCAGATCCTCCCCTCGCCAACTCTTGGTGTGTTTGATGATCTGAATTGTAACATACACAGAATGGCAATTATTTGAATAATTTCAAAACCAAATTACTCCTTTGTTATCCAATTCATTACATGAATATCATATAAACTTATCATAGGAGTTATAGATAAATCTATCAAAAATGATAACAACTAAAAATATGCAAGTGGTTTAGGAACATTTAGCAAGCAGTCTGAAAATAAAGCATTGGGTTCAATACTGAAACTGTGCTGTGCTTAAACTCTATAAGGTGAGATACAAAAGCTTATGGAAAGCCTCAATATTCACCTGACTTTTTTCTTAATATCTCCTCTTTCAAAATTAAATATATATATATATATATATATATATATATATATATATATATATATATATTTTCTTGGCCAACTTTCCCATTTGTTCTCTAAAAATTAAATATTTTTAAATCTTTTTTTTTTACAATTACCAGTAGTGTTTTTTAAACTACTGACTTACATATTTTGAAGCACTAAGTAACATTTGAATAACAGCATTTAAATTTTGTTATGTGTATCGAAATGGGGCATGAATTTAAAAAGACTAAGAAACGCTGTCAAATAACAAAAGTTGCACATGCACAGTTGAATCCAAAGGAGATCAGAATATGCTACTCAAAAATATGTTACTTTGGCATCAGGATTACTTTGAGCTGAAGACAAATAAGAAATGGAAGACAGGAGCACTCTCTGCCCTTGCCCTTTCTATGTAAACGTAGAACACAAAATTCCCTTTGTAAATGCGATGTAAATTCCCATTTGTGCAGATGAGTATCTCTTCCTTAACCCTGAGAACAACTTTTACGGTGAAAATAGTGCAAAAACCCCAAATCTATTCTCCTCTTTGGGTTACTTCTTTTCTGTGTAGCCCCCGTGCATGTGAAATTAAAAACATCAATTAAATGTTAATCTGCCTTTTGTTAGTTTTAATTCACAGGCCTCATCTATAAACCTTAGAAAATAAAGTTTTTCCTCCCTCACAAAACCAAGAATAAATATATACCATAAGTAAATGGACAAAGTACAGGAGCGTTCTAAGCAACTTAAAAACTCTTTAATGGGGCTGGGCATGGTGGCTCAGGCCTGTAATCCCAGCACTTTGGGAGGTGGAAGAGAGGGCCAGAGGGATCACGAGGTCCGAAGTTCAAGACCAACCTGGTCAAAATGGTGAAACCCTATCTCTACTAAAAATACAAAAATTAGCCAGGCATGGTGGCAGATGCCTGTAATGCCAGCCACTTGGAAGGCTGAGGCAGGAGAATTGCTTGAACCCAGGAGTCTATCGTCGCAGTGAGCCGAGACTGCGCTATTGCACTCCAGCCTGGGTGACAGAGCAAGACTCTGACTCTTAAAAAAAAAAAAAAACAACTCTTTAATGGCATATCCATGCAATGACTACTACTCAGCAATAAGCAGTACTAAACTATGAATACAGGTAATGTGGATGAATCTCAAAATAATTATATAGTGAAGTCAGACAAAAAAGAACATACTGTATGATTCCATTTATTTAAAGCTCTAGAAATGCAAACTAATCTACAGTGACATAAAGCAGATGAGTAGTTTGCTTGACGTACGAGTAGTGGGTAGGGGAAAGGATTATGAAGGGGGAGGAGGAAACTTTCGGAGGCGATGCATATGTTCACTACCTTGATAGTGGGGGATCACTTCACGTCAGCCAAAATTCAACAAATTGTATACTTTCAATATGTGCAGTTTATTGTATGTCAATTATAACTTATACTATAATAAAACAGTTAAACAGTTCCTCCCACCTCCTTGAGAAAAGGAAAGGGGCTGAATGTCTTGACTTCAGCATCCAACAGATGTTCACTGAACATCTTAATGAAGCTAGCTAAGGAGCAGTAATCCAGACCCCAGGGCTGTTTTTTTCTTGTTTTCCTACTTCAGCCACAAAACAGAGCAAATCTTCTTGACTTAGTCTAACCTGATATATATTCAACAAATTATCTCAGAATGAAGAAGCATTCCAATGCTATAGTTTTCTAAAACAGCATTAAGTAACTACATTTCATATCCTGAAAAACTGTGAATATGATGGGAAAGGGGTGGAAGGGTCAAACAACACTTCACTGAATCATATCAGTGAGGCCCCTGTAGTCCTAAAGTAGAAAATGAATGCCGTCCAGAGCTGGATTCAGGCCTGACTTATTAAAATGCAATACCATAGGAGACTTGTAGGGAGTGAAAAGACCTAGAAGAAATAACATAAGCTTTATGAACTTTATCTAGTAATGCCTTAGACAAAGCAGAACCTATTAAGGGGGCTACTATGGTCTGAATGTTTATGTCCCCCCAAATTCATATGTTGAAATCCTAATCCCCAAAGTAACAGTATCAGAAGGTGGAGCCTTTGAGGGGTCATTAGATCACAAAGGCAGAGTCCTAATGAATGGGATTAGTGCCCTTATAAAAGAGGTACTAGAGAAGAGCCTTGCCCCTTCCACCATGTGAAGACACAGCAAGAGGGTACCATCTATGAGGCCCTCACCGTTCATGGAATCTGCCAGTGCCTTGATCTGGGACTTCCCAACTTCCAAAACGAAGAGAAACAAAGTGACCCAGTCTGTGATATTCTGTTATAGCAGCCCAAAGGAACTAAAACAGGGGCCTAGCAAGGTATAAGAGAAACTCGATGTATCTGAAATATATCAGAGGACTTTTTAAATTGTAGAATAATCATTAATCTTATGACTATCATCATGGTTTTGTTAGGTTAGTAACATCTTTTCTTTTTTTTGAGACAGAGTCTCACTCTGTCGCCCAGGCTGAAGAGCAATGGCACCATCTCGGCTGACTGCAACCTCCACCTCCTGGATTCAAGGGATTCTCCTGCCTCAGCCTCCTGAGTAGCTCAGATTACAAGCATGTGCCACCACTCCCAGCTAATTTTTGTATTTTTAGTACAAACAGGTTTCACCAGGTTGGCCAGAATGGTACTGATCTCCTGACCTCATGATCCACGCACCTCAGCCTCCCAAAGTGCTGGGATTAGGCATGAGCCACTGCACCCAGCCAGGTTAGTGATATCTTACGAACACAGGAGGATAGCTTCCCATGACCATTTCCTATGCGAGTTCCCTGAAGCAAGGTATTCTATGGGGCCACCTGAGTACATAATATAAAGTTATTTGAAATTAACAATATGACTATTAACACTTAATTGTAAACAGAGATCAAAATTTTAAAAAATACAGTTTCCACTGGTGTCTTATATGCCATGTGGTAGTGAACTGTATGTATCATACCTCCTCAAAAGACCTGAGATCTTGGTTCAAACAAATACTATTAGTGTCAACTCAAATTATATGAATATTTAATAATCTCAGATCAGATTATGCTTCCTGAGATAACTGGTGAAATCTATTGATCAACAGCTCTACCTATTCATTTGTTACATCAAAATAATTTAAGTATCTTCATTTTCAAAATATGTGTTTTGGGGATTTTCTTGTGGGAATGTTATCTGGGTTATATAATTATAGGTAAGTTTTCTGTCTTCTTTTCATTTGTCTGTATTTTCCATACTTTTAAAACATAAGCAACATTTCAGTTTTTCCTTAATTTTTTTTTTTTTTTAGTGAATGTTACTTTTTTTTTTTTAATAAGTGTTTCATTTTTCACTTTCCCCTCACATACTTATTTATAGCACCTTGGAGCTGGAGGTAGAGTGGTTTACAAGAAAGTAACAATAAATGTTGCTTTTGAAGACATGAGTAAAACTAAGGATGAAGATAAGAATTCCCTAAACCAAACAAATTTAACCACCACAGGCAAACAAGCCAGAAGAAAAAAAGCAAGAATTTGTCTCCTTTTATCTTCTTTTTTAAAACTTAGCTGACCAGATTTGGAAGAAGGACTCTCACGTTTCATTAACTCAACAAATAAAATTGCAGCACCTAAAAAAAAAAAAAGTTTTTATTTTATTTATGTGACATAAATTTTATTAATCATGTTTTCCCAAAAGGGGGAAACATTTCTGAAGGAAAAAAGATTATGTCAAATATTAGCCCACAAAACATGTATAAGAGAGACAGTTTTTAGATCAATGGAATTTAAATAAACTTTGTTGTTTTAATCAGACTCAAAAACCAGAGATATTTACAACACAATGTTTCAGCTCTACCAAACTGAACGCTTCACTATTTTGAAGAGCTACTAAAAGAAATTTTTAAAAAATGAATGTTTTATAAAACACTGAAAAAGAAAATTAATGCTCTATCCACAAAAAGGAAGGGCCATGAGAGGCACAATTTCCCAATGAACATCCAGAGAAAGAAAATAAGTGGCCTTAGGCTGAAGATAAAATATTTTTGTCCTCAAAGAGCAGTTTCCCTTTCTTGCCAAACATCAAATTACCCCCCAGGAATGCTTCAACTATGCAATAGCATCCAATATAATCTCACTGCCTCAAGGTCTCACCAGTTTACAGCCCAGGTCTCTTTGAGAACCTTAGTTATGGGCTAAATTGTGTCTCCTAAAAATTAGGATTTCAAGGAAATCCTGTACCTCAGAATGTAACTATATTTGGAGATAAGCGTTAAATGAAGTCATCGGGTGTGGGCCCTAACCCAATATGACTGGTTCCCTTATAAAAAGAAAATGGGCCACAGACACACACAGGGGTTGGGGGGGGGCATGTGAAGAAACAGGAAGAACTCAGCCATGTACAAGCCAAAGAGAGAGGCTCAGTAGAAACCAATCCCACCAACACTCTGATTTTAGACTTCCAGCCTCTAGAACTGTAAGGAAATAAATTCCTGTGGTTTCAGTCACCCCATCTGTGGTATTTTGTTAGAGCAGCCCTATCAAACTAATACAGATTTTTGTACCAGGAAATGGGTACCCAACACCAAAAATATGGAATTGGCTTTGAAACTGGGTAACAGGAATGGCTACAAACGTTTTAGAATGTATGTTAGAAAAAGCCCAGATTGCACTGAAGAGGTTACAGTTAGAAATACAGACATTAAAAGGTGTTTCTGGTAAGTTCTCAGAAGAAAACGAGAAATGGGTGATTGGAAAGTGGAAACTTCATGAGAAATAATTCTGCCCACACTTCATTGCTCTCCATTAAATGCTCTTCCCTATCCAAACTTTTCTCCTAGGCACAAACCCTCTATTCCACTCCAGAAATAAATTGAGTATCACCTCCAGTACCCACTGCCTACTCACATCCCAACCTCTTCTATACACCGTGTCCATTTTCAAAGCAAAACCACTGACTTAAGCTCCACTTCATACCAAAAAACTTTCATTTCCACCCTCTTTTCTCAAGACCAAGGCCTCTTCTGTTTCTTATTTACTAACCTCAATGATGAGAGCAAGTAATCCCTATACTTGCCTACTTTCCTAGAATCCTTGGAAACCTTTATTGTTATGGGGTTGATAACGTATGTAACATTAATGTATGAACTCTTACTTTAGACCAAATATCTATTTTTAAAAGCACATATAACTGTTTGGGACATACATCATCACTCATATGCACCATCAAGCAGTCCTAAATTCACGAAATTGTCTGCTTCTTCACTTTAAAGAATGGGGTCTTTGTCTAGCAGATGTGCTATTTGCTCTACCACATTTGGGGACACTTCCAGTCCAACTTTGCCTCAATATAGTACATGAAATTCACAGAGTACTATGTACCCTTTCTAAATATACAAAATGTAGCCAACCTGCAACTCAACCTGAGAGAGACAAGACTATGATGTCAGAGTGGGATGTAATCTGGATAAAACAATCTGCCTCTAACTCAGGATAGTGACCTTCCAGGCAATTCATTGTTCTTCAGCTTTTAAATCCCTTAATCTCAATTCTAGACAGTGGATTTACTTCCTTGTCATTTGTCAAGCAAAATATCTCCACCCTAGCAGTTCACAACTAAAAGTGCCCAAGCAGGCCTAAATCCATGTAAAGTTACATTTCAAAGATTTCAAAGAATCTCCTCTCTGAATACCTTCAACTTGCAGAAAGACAGTAAACTCTGAGAACAGCATCTATTCCTCACAGATAGGTGCATTTAAAGGCATCTTGAAAGGGAAAGACATCTTTAAGGGCCCACGAGGGCAATGTCTAGGTGATAGGACTTTGAAGCACACTAAAAACTGACTAAACATCCCTCCATTCCCAAGCCACAACCATCAGGCCTAGAAAATAAAAAGGAGTGTGGTAAAGGGACACAGAAAACCAGAACTAGAGAAGGCAAGTGAAAAGAATAAATACAGAAAGGATCAAAGGAAAGAAAAGGAACATATGTAAGAAATAAGGTAGACCATAATCTATTGGTAATATGTTGAGAACAATCTTTATCAGTTTGTTTCAGCAAATGAGATAGAGAAGAGAAATGGAGAGTCAAGAGGCACCCAAAACTAGTTTTGCCTATGTTGCACACAAGGGCACAAGGGCATCCATCCAAAGCACGGTATTGTCTTTGAAGATCAAGCCAAAGCACTTCAAGTTTTGCTAGGTTTTTATTTTTACTTTTTATTTATTTACTTATTTATTTTTCGAGTCAGAGTTTTGCCCTGTCGCCCAGGATGGAGTGCAGTGGCGTGATCTCAGCTCATTGCAACCTCCACCTCCCGGCTTCAAGCGATTCTCCTGCCTGAGCCTCCCTAGTAGCTGGGACTACCAGCATCACACCCCACTAATTTTTGTGTTTTTAGTAGAGACGGGGTTTCACCATGTTGGCCACGCTGGTCTTGAACTCCTGACCTCAAGTGATCCACCCGCCTCTGTCTCCCAAAGTGCTGGGATTACTAGACGTTAGGCACTGTGCCCAGCCAAGTTTTGCTGGGTTTTTTAACATTATTGTTTGCCAAAATTCTATCAGGTGCTAAGACGTACATTATACAAATTTAGATGGTTCCAACATTACAAGAAGTTCAATTGTAATCACTTATACCCAAATTCAACATGTAAACCTCCCAAGTCAGAAACCATCACCTCCTCCTTGTTAGTTTCCGGATAAAGTGTTATTTATTCTATAAAGAGTAACTTAAACGAGTAAATTCTAGGGAAACACGAAGGGGATGTTTACATCAAACTATCCACAATGCAGGAAGAGGCAGAGTCTGGTCACTTATCAGATTCCTCCTCTAGGACATCAAAAGAACATGGAGAAGTTTTCCTTCTCGGCCGGTGAAGTCATGGTCCTCTTATCTATCTGATGATACCTACTAAACACTAGCCTGCAACCGCAGCCCCCACTGCACAAAGGCAATCAGTGCCCACTGCCGGGGTCTTCCCAGGCAGAGCAACCTCAACAGCTTCACCGCGGAGGGCAGGCCTCCGGGGGGGGCCCTCCGCCCGCCCCCAGTGACTGCGCAGCAGCCTCCACCTCCCGCCGGTGCCTGGCCACTTCTCCTCCCCTGCACTCTCCGCTTGGATTTCCATGTGACTGCAGGAAAGAATAGGCCGGCCTTTGTGCCTCTGCAAAGAATGCAAGCGAAAATGTCCACCATCACTAGCCGACACGCGCGCAACTCCGCAAGACACAAAGCGTCTCCCAAACATCGCCTCCGTAGGAACATCCGGCATCCCGGGGCTGCCAAATCGCTGACAAAGGCGCCCATCAGCGCGGGGGGTGAGGGCATTACTAAGGGAGAGACGAGCCCAAAATGCTCCCACCCACGGCAGCGGCGGTGAAAAGGCACGGACGCCAGGGGTGGGGAGCGGGGGACCGGTACCAATCAGCGGCTCGCCTCGGGTTCCCCACTTCTAAGGCGAGAAGCCAGGGCCAGGAGCAATGCCGCCCACTCCCTACCGCACCCCGCACATCCCGGCACCGCGTAAGGGCGGATGGGGCCTCCGGGCGCGGCCCCGGCAGCGGAGAGCAAGAGGCTCCCGCGCCCCGGAGGCCTGGTCTGCGCTCCGAGCCCCCAAGCGACCCCCGCCCCCTGACACCAAGACGGGGGCCCTCCGGGTCAAGGAAGAAGGAAAACTTTTAAACCTCGTCGAGTCAGCGAGAGCAAAAGGACGGGAAGAGGGTGGCTGAAAGGTCTAGGACTATCCATCGCGGGGGTGGGGGCTGTGGAGACTTGAGAGTAGCAAAGGAAACTTCCAGACCCCGTCCTTTTAAAAAGCCGGAGCAGCGGCTTCAGCTAAGCGCGGGGTGGGGCGAGCGCACCCGCCCCGCCGGCCGCCGCCACCCCCACCCCCGCGCGCCGAGCCCCGGGCGCCCGCGCACCTTCCCCGCCGGCGCGCGCGCAGAGCGCGGTGACGCGCTTCGGCCTCCGAGCCGGGGCTCACGCGCCGCTTACCCAGCTCGCGGCGGCCGCCCCGGGCAGGGACGCTAAAGGGGCGGAGGGCTGGGGAGCTGGGGTCGCCGGGGCCTCGGGATGCCCCGCCTCGCCCACGCTCGCTCTCTTCTCTTCCGAAGTAACGGCCCGGCGAGGAGCTTCGAGATCAACGCGCGCGGACACTCACGCGTGACTGAGAAACTTAATCCCGCCCGGCCGCCGGCGGCCAGACGCCAGCCTCGCGCTCCGCCGCGCCCCCTCCCCCCGCGCGCGCCGCACTTGCGCCGACCGGGGCTGCCGCGGAGGCGGTGGCGGGGCCCAGGCTGCCGGGGCTGCGGTGACGCCTGCGACCGGCGGGGCGGCGGGCGCGCCTCGGCCAATCAGGGGGCGCGGCCGAGCGGGCCGGTGCTGGGTTTTAAATTCGCCACTGGGCTGCTCGGCCTGGGTTATGGGTACTGGACTTGCGAGGTGGTCAGATAAAATACAGGCTGTCCTGTTGAATGGGAATTTCAAATAAAAAAAAGAATAATTTTAGTGTAAGTATATCCCATGCAATATTTGGGACATACTTACACCAAACAGTTCTTCGTTGTTTATCGGAAATTCAAATGTAATGGCACGCTAATCTTTTTATGTGCCGGTTTTGTCAACCTGCGGAAACTGATAGCCTGTGTCTAGCTCCTCAGATTTTCTTTATGTGCACTTCCCTGTGGATGCCTTCTGCATGGGTAGCTTATTAAGTGGCATAGGATGCTGGTGAGAAGCGCTTTAATCAGAAAGGAGGGGGCAGTCTTCTCAGTTTGTAAGTGACTTTTCACACATCAGGGTGCATTCTTAGTCTGATGATCCAATTAAAAAGCAAAAACAGTAAACATGGAAAAGTGATTCGAGTTGCATGGTGCCAGGAAGAACAGATATTTCTATTTTGTACCACTTAAGATTGTCTGTTATCCTCAATTTGGAAGTCCCAGGAATCTTTCTGCACAAGAAACCCTTTTTTAATACATCCCTCTAATATTAGAGGATAAGACCAAAGGATACTCAGAAGTCCAATTTAGAACATTTAAAAGAATTTCTTTTTTTTTTTTTTTTTTTTTTTTTTTTGAGACTGAGTTTCGCCCTTGTTACCCAGGCTGGAGTGCAATGGTGCGATCTCGGCTCACCGCAACCTCCGCCTCCTGGGTTCAGGCAATTCTCCTGCCTCAGCCTCCTGGGTAGCTGGGATTACAGGCACGTGCCACCATGCCCAGCTAATTTTTTGCACTTTTAGTAGAGACGGGGTTTCACCATGTTGACCAGGATGGTCTCGATCTCTCGACCTCGTGATCCACCCGCCTCGGCCTCCCAAAGTGCTGGGATTACAGGCTTGAGCCACCGCGCCCGGCAATAAGAATTTCTTTTAATATTCGGAATAAAAATATTATTTTCTTATATTCCTTGGCCTTTCAAACGCATTCGCAGCTGTTGACCTCTCTCTCTTCGTAGAGCCTTCCGCACCCCACTCCTCCTGTAACTCCTTGCTCCTTCCTCTTAGCCAGGGGCCGATGCATGGGCCCTGAAGTTTGTGCAATTGGGGGCTCTGCTTCAACAACAACAAATATATATATATATATATATATATATACAAAAAATATATGCCCATGTAACACATTGCTAGGGTTCCTCCCAGGCAAGAGAAGGACCCAGAATGTTAAGCTGCATCAGTTTCCAGGTAGATCTGCCTCTGTCACCAGGCCACTTTACACTCTTATTTGCCTCCTCTCCCCCAACTTTTAGATGCTGGACTTCCTTAAGAATCAGTTAGGGGCCCTCTTTTTCTTTTAACTCTTACCTCTAAATACATTTTCACTTCTAACTTATCATCTACTAGCTAAGGAATCTTTAATTTATACCTTCAGATTTATCTATATATTCAAGTTTTATTTGACTTTCCTGTTTACTTGTCTCAAACCTAGATTGCAAAAAAAAAATGCAACCGTGATACTTCTGCTCAAGCTTGGTCATCAAGCTTCCACAGTTCAGTGTCCCAATGAATGGAACTGCCAAAGATACTACGTGATTCCACAAATTTGGATAAGCCCATTGTAATATATTCTTATTGTACCCTGTGCTTTTGCTTCATAATATTTATACTACTTTGTAAATGTGCATTTAATTTTGTAATTACTTAGGCAGTATCTCTTCCCACTTCCAACCATAAACTCCGTGAGAACAGGGGCTAAGTTAACTTTTATTTTCAGAGCCTAGTAATATCTTCACACTTGGTTGGCACTCATGAAATAGGATGAATGTATGACTGCAAGAATGTACAATGTGTCTATATAACTTTTGTGTTCTTGTCATAGAGTCATCTCAAGGCATCCCATTTGGAAATGATTTTCTTCTTGCTTAGAAATTCCAAAGGGCTCCTCCTCTTTGAGTAGCACTTCTGCTTGTCAGTTTTCAAATCTGGTCATTCTCAAATACAAAGGAATTACGTGCATGAAATGTTAGCCGATGGGGTAGTGTAGGAGGAAAAGAATTTCATAACTAGCTATTGAAGGAATTCTGTGAGTCCTAAAATTTTAAACGGCATTTTTTATGTTGGACCATAGAGAAAGAGCCCATAAAACCAAATGAAAGGTTTAGAAATTTAATTCCCTGGTTTATTGTAGATAAATGAGATTAAAACAAAGGATTTTACCTTGGTTTAAAAGGTGCTGTTGTTCTAGTCCCCTTTAGCCAAGCAAAGCCCACATGCCCTCTTTAAACAGCAGAATATCAGAGGACAAAAAGGCATCTCGTTTAGAGTAGTCCTTGCATAAAATTATCCAGAGTTTGGGGATAATTCCACCCAGCTTCTCCTTTTGAAGCTAACCCATATAGCTATTGCCCTACTCTCTTTAACTTGTTCTAATCCAAAACGTAAGATTTCTAGAAATCCACCAGGGATATTGCACTAGTTAAAAATAGATACCTAAAGTAAAAGTTAAAAACAATTAAGTTGAAATAAAATCTTACAAAGTGTAAAGCAGAGTAGAGGTGCTCTATTCTGGGATGGGTTGAAACGTACCCTAGACATCTGGGTTAATAATGCTTTCTATTCATGATAATACAGCCTCTGGGGTCATTCCACCTATATCCTCCGTGAAGCATTCTCCACAGCAATTTATTTTCCTCAAATTTGAGTCATATTCAGAGGATCTTTATAAGGGGAAATGTCCTGGAAACTTCTGAGATTGGTTTAAATTATTATTGTTGGTTTATTATTTATTGTTCATCGTAATTGAACAAGTACAAATATAAACTATGTATATGATATTATTTTACGTTTGTGGCTCCTCTACAACTCTAAAACTAGTGAAAGTCGCAGGTTGTCTACTCAAAACCTTTAACTGCTGCTGAAAAGACAGATCCTGGAAATTAAAGTTTTGATCCATCAAAATAACAGAGGATTCTTTTAGTTGCCTGCTGAGCACGCAGTCTTCATTCTGCTTTTTAACAGCAGATAGCCAAGGCATGGGTGAAAGCCCTAAGCTGGGAGATGTCACTACAGGACTTCAGGGTCAGTACTCTGTATGAACCAAATCCTTTCCCAAGGACTAAGTGATTTGGAGTAATCCTAATAGTGGGATGTTGGGCTATTTCCATCACCTTTAACCAGCAGTGACTCTTACTAATAATGCGGCATTTAAATGAAAACTAGAGGGCATGCTTGCCCATCCATCTACCTAAGGGATAGCTAATATGTAACAACTGTGCAGTTTTAGTTTATTATAGTTTGTAGATTTTTTTATGTTGTCTACTGGTTGACTGACTTTATGGTTTCAATTGGCCTCAAATGTCTCAATTAAAAGAAGAGTTCAGCTACATTTTTTTTTAGTTCAGTGTTAAAAACAAAAACATTTTAAATAATCCTTAATTTTTTCTCTCCATTAAAAACAAGTCAAGGTTGAAAAAGGAAGATAAAGAAGAAAGAAAAGAACATTAGGCTAACGGATATATATGTGTTTAAGAGAAAGCCATTAGCAGGAGAGAATGACTGGGAGAGAATCCCAGGAATGAGAAAAATGTAAAAATTATTACTCTTTTGAGAACGTACAGAGTAATCTGTCTCTCTTCATGTAACAAACTGTTTATAGAGAGATAAAAGGCTCTGAAATCTCCAGTGTGTCTGCTTAGGTCTCATCTCTCTAAGCCTGAAAGAAAGGGCATTGGGAGGTCATGACCTTCTGACCTTGAATTTATTTGCATTTGTACCCACAAAATTCTAACTCTATAAGGAAATTCTAGATCGGACCAGGTTAATTTTAGGGAAAAACACATCTAAACTGTTCCAGAATCTGTGCCTCAAGTTTATGCCAGCTACAATGACATTTTGAAATATTTTATAAAATCTCTTCCCTGTCATACATACTCTGAAGGGCATAAGTGAGTTATCAAAAAGAAAGAAAGAAAGAAAAACAAACTAATGAATTTGTTCAAGTTGCATAGTATCTTTTAGGTAATACTCTCCCTTAATGATGGCAGAAAGAATAGAGGGGAAAATTGAGCTTTTGAAAACACCAGAGTCACTGGATCACATCTTACCTGAAGCCCACTCCATGTCTTGTCTTTCTATTTGTAGGAGCCAATAAATTTTCTTTAGTTCTTAAACTGGTTAGAACTGTGTTTCTGTTGTTTGTAACTAAAAGCACTTAAATCGCTGAAATGCACATATTAAGCCATTCACAGTGAGCTGGACAGGTACTTTTAAGTTTCAAGGAATACACTGAGATTACCTCAGTTAGTGAGAGCTTATTAAAGGATAACTAGGAGCATAAGGAAATCATGAGTTTCCATTGGTGAACAACCAGGTCTCACAGAGAAACGTGACATCTTTCTGGTCGCAACACAAACACACAGAGAAATGAAATGTCATTTCAGAGGATCCAGCTCTAGAGACGAGATTTTCTTACAGTCTGTGTGATTCTACCATAATTATAATCTAGTGTACCTCTGTCCCTATGTATCTAGCTTTTCTTCTTCCTCTAGCATTGTTTGTTTACACTGGTTCCTTGAAACTCTGATGATCCTCAATGGTCTGTTTATATTTAATAATGAAGCAGTGATCAGTGTGGGGCTCTGTGCACAGCAAAAGGCTTTGTTGACTTGTACTTCTGAGAGAACATTACACTTAGGGGTTCCTCCCTTCCAGAATAAGGAAGTCTACTCCATAGCCATTTGATGTCTTTACAGAGGACATTTCTGGATGTTTGCCTAAGAAATAGATGCCTGGCTGCCAGGAGTTATATATGGAAGCTATATGTGGATGCATGTGTGTCTAGAGTGTGTGCATGTATGTGTTTATGTGTGTGTGTGTGTGTGTGTGTATGTGTGTGGTGGTGGTGATAATGTCTGTTGTTCCAATACCCAGGTTTTGCTTCTGACATTTTACTTCCACCCTCCATTGTACCAAGGATTTCAGCTACCAGCTTCTCTGCAGTTTTAGTGGACAGAATAGCTCCCTCCTCTGCTGTAGTATCATAAACCGAGGACACTGCTTCTCAAACTAACCACAAAGGGTCAGGTGATTTGTCTTTAATTTCCAATGTGTCACGGACCAATGCACTGAAAATAAATTACTGGAAAAATAATGACATACTTGGATGTTGTGTCAGTGTTCAGTTGCTATAAAGATTTTTAAAGGTTAAGTTTTAATTTTTATTGTGGACCAGGCTGCAGACCACACTGTTGGAGCATTACTACAGCTGTAATGCATTACAGAGACGATGCACCACGCAGGTGCTTGTTAAAAATGCAGAATTTCAGCATCACCTGGATGTACTCAATCAGAATCTTCATTTTAACCAGATCTCCAGGTGATTTATATGCACTTTAAAGGTTTCAGGGAGTTTCCACTCCATCTGTTTTTAGTCTTCCAGGAATGTGCTGCTGGATCTCTACCTAGAAAACCTTTTCTTCAGAGCTTCAGACAGCTAGCATCGTCTCCTCATTCAAGTCACTGGTCAGATGTCACCTCCATAGAGAAGACTTCTTTGGCTCTCCAGTAAGTTAGTAGCCCCTTCTCACCTCACATTGCACTGTGTTATTATCTTTGCAGCATTTATCACTATGTAAAATTGTTGCAGTCTGCCTCCTGTCTCCTACCGCCATTCATTGAGCTAGAATGTAAGCTCAATGGGAACACAGATCTTGTCTGTCTCATGTCCCATCCTTTCCCCAGTGACAGCACAGTGCCTAGCAAGTGATAGGTGCTTCATGCTCCCTACACTCTGCTAATGCATTCCTCAGAAATTCTGCTCACCCTGAGCTTCTGCCTAGCTGCTTCTATATATTGCTTTGTCTGTGTGTCTTTCAATCTGTAACAGAAAGCCCGACTCAACAGGCTTATGAAATTAAAAAGATATTGGCATATGTAACAGGAAAGGTACAGAGTAAATGCATGATTGTGTAAAGCTAAGTGAGTGTTCAGGCCCAAGTTCTCTCTGATTCTTCTGAAATAATCAGAAAGAACTTGTGATTCTTCATGCATCAGCTTATGACAAGGCTGATCATAGGTAACCATCTCAGTTCCAGCTCTCAATGCACACAGAGTGATGTCCAGAGACCATCCATTGCAATAACTCTTTTTAAAGAGTAACTCTGCCAAAAACTGCCAGCAGTATTCCTCCAGCATTCCTTAGGCTGAATTAAATCACAGGCCTCTTCTACACATCTATGCACAAGGTATAATTACAAACAATAAAATGCATAGATCTGAAGTATACAATTCAGTAAGTTTTGACAATTACGTACACCCCCCCATAGATACTAACCAAACTATAGTCCCATCACCCAAGAAAATATCCTTGTGTTTTTTCCAATCAGGAGTAATAACAGTGCCTTGCCAAGCCATAGGAAAATCTGAAACAAAAGGAACAACCAGCAATACTGATCCTGTCTTTAAGATGTTGGTGTTTTATTCATTGTGGATTTTTTACATCAATTTTTAAAATACTATATTAAAATACGATTTCTCTTGATTACTAGGGTTGTTTGGTGTTCGCTTCTTTAATTTTGTGTCCAGGAAGACGCCTCAATTGCCTCACTTGCCTCTTCTGTCTCACTTGCCTCTCCGTAGTTCCAACCCCACAACTCTTAATTCTCTCCATATGATCTCTCTGTGTGGTCTTCTCCATATGGTGGCCTTCTTCATGAAAGCCAAACTCCTTCATGGCAGCTGGAGGCTCCCAAAGCAAATGGCCAAGAGAAGCCTCGAGGCCAGCTGCATGCCTTGTCTAATCTTGCCTTGGATGTCACACAGTGTCACTTCTGCCATAGTTCATTTATCGAGGCAGTCACAAAGGCCCACCAGGCACAAAAAAAAGGATGTAGATCCTATCTCTTGATAGAGAAGTGTCAAAGAACTTGCAGATGTATTTTTAAACCACCATTAACCCTATTGCTTTTACAGCCATTTGGGGGTTTTGGTGAATAGCTCTTATTTTCGAGTGTTAAAAATCTCTGTATAAATTTTTGAAAAAAAAAGTATCTTGCATTCAATTTAAAGCATCTTCTTTTTGCCCTCAAGTTTAGTTGCTTATTGGTTTTATTTACCCTGACTTCTCTGAATTTACTCAGAGCTGTTTCTAACTCTTCTAAGTTTAAGTTAAGGAGCTGGGAATGAGATGAAAAGGAACAAAAATATGTTTTTACTTGGCTGAGTGTTGAAAACTGTCTTCTGTGACAGATCTCCAAAGGCCGGCACCTTCTCTTATGGGGTGATTTAGTGAATTGTTTGGAGACTTTCTCCACTCTGGCTTCTTGGATCTCTGCCTTTTATGGGAATGATATACATTCCTGATGATCTCATGAGACTCCACTTCAAATCCTGCTTTCCTGTTATGCCTCACACAGACTCTTTCTGATAGGGTCCACTCATCAAGGCAGGTAGTTCTTCTGGGAAGTTCTTTCAGAATGGTGCTAGTCTAGACATACTACCTTCCAACTTGCCTGTAGGTGTCACAGAAAAACTCAGCAACTCAGCCCCACCCAAATCCACAAATTTTTTTCTTGGACCTGCCATCTTAGGCAATTCTTGGCAGACTTTTCTAGGATAGAGTCAGGTGGTAAATAAACTCTGTGCTCTCCAAACTCTAGGGTATCCAGATCAACTTCCTCTGAAGACTTTCTGCCATGCTGTGTTTCAGTAACTACACTAGAAATTTTCTTTCGTCACAGTGAAAACAGAAAATAACTAGTGAAATTGGCTATAGTTTCTTTACTGCCCATCTTTTCCAACTTGATTTGCTTCTGACTTACTTTTCTGCATATCTTTTTGCTTCTTTTTGCATCCTGCATTTAGTCGTTCAGGTCCAACATTTCTGTGAGTAGTATGTGAACTTAGAAACCCACTAACCTTGATCTAACCACTAAAGATAACACTTTTTCAACTGCTTAAAGGCCATCTTTGCCCAAATAACTTTTGCACTAGTTTGCCTGAATTGATATAGTTTAGATCCAATAAATCTTCTCACATAGTTTCTTCTTCCTGAAGTTTTTGCTTCTCTTGGATTCCAAATAATTCTTCTCTCCTGTTTATTTCCTCCCAATCTTCTTCCTGCATATAAAATTTGATTTAAAGTGTTTTATTCTCCACGTTAGTGTTATGTTTATTTTTAGAGCCTTCTGAGAAAGAAAGTTTCTTATCAATATGGTTGTACCTTGAAATCTTGACATTTGGGTTGTAGCCACTTTATCAAAGCAAAATTGTAATTTATAGATGTTGTCATTGCTCAGATTCCCTAGGAAACATGAAGTATACTGGAGAATAGCCTTGGAGTCAACACCTGGGTGAGGGGTTTGTGAAAGTAGGGTTGGGCAAAAGAAGGCATCGAATGTTATAGAATGAGACAAAGGCTTTAGTAGATCCTATATAGTACTCTGGAACTAACAGGGTCCTTTAGAGTTGTCCCACCTTGATGAAAAGTGTTGGCTTTTGATAGGCCTATAGAAATTGCCTAATTTATTAGAAATTATTCCCAAAGATTGTTTCAACATTATCATCCTTACCTACGTTTTTGTGGACTTTGCTTAAATTGCTTTATCAGGTATTTTCCTAATTCTATAGTTGGTTTTCAAGAGTTTTTCAATTAAAATGTAATGATGAGGGGTGGGTTTGTTACAGGTAGTTAGGCATGAGAGGCCTCTCTCTCTACCTACTAAAAACGTTGGGTGATGGTTTAGCAATTATTGCATTGCCTAAGTGTGATAAATTGGCAGTTGGCACCAGGAAGAGGTTGTTTCCTGATGGGCCACACCTATTACCTTAATTTAAAGCAGATGCCAGGTAGAAGCATCTTCCCAGGTGTATGCATTAAGAGACAAAATGACAGAATGATGACCTTCCAAGAATACTCCACCAAAAATGGGAAGAAGGCCTCAGATGGGCATGCATACAACCTCCTAAACACACTGTGTGTGCTTACTTCCCAAGGATAAGGAGGGCACTGAACATGTAGGCAGCCCACCTGAAGAAAGCATCATGGGAAAGGAGCCAGCCTATAAAGTCCTAGGATCAAGGTTAAACATTGCACTTAATCTTCAGGTGCCCACTTAAGTCTCTTCCAAGTGTGCTTTCCTTTCTTTCCTGCTTTAAAGCCTTTTCAAATATACTTCCACACCTGCTCTGAAACTTGCCTTGGTCTCTTTTTCTGCCATATGCCCCTCAGTTTAATTATTTCTTCCAAAGAGGCAAGAATTGGTTGCTGCAGACCTGTACAAATTTGCCACTGGTCTCTCAGATACCTTTCCCCGGTAACAGACTTTCCTTCCTTTCTATGCACAATGGGCTAAGGGCAAGTCCAGTCAGAATATTGGTTAAATGGTACAATCCTGAGTACAGCAAGAGTAGGGTACAGTCAACTCATAAAAGTGTTTTCAAGTGGAAGGAGACAAAAGGAAGACGGATTTAAGTCTAGGAAAACAAAAATAAAGATCAAGTACAAAGGCAGAAAGAAGGTAGCCAATAGGAAAGGTAGTTAGATATCAGGAGCAGGACAGAACTGGAGTGGGGAAGAAACTGGGGCATTGGACACAAACAATGCAATTGGTACAAATAGCACCCAGCGACCAGTTTGCCTGTATTGGTCATTTAGCCTTGAATATTTGGTGAATGAACCTGTTAGCATGGCTTAAAAGTATACAAAAAGTATACTTGGGGTTATTTCAAGATAAAAAGTATAAACCAAATAGGAAATGAGACCAATATTCTTTCTATGTAAAACAGGCCACAATTATAGAATCTAAGAAAGCAAGCCCTGGACTAAAGCAAGACTTAGTTTGACTCTGGAGCTAGGACTTAACTCTTTTGGGCAAATTGCTTAACTTTCCTAAACTTGTTGCCCATCTGCAATGACAATAACACAACTCATAGAATTGTGAAGAGTCAGAGAACTAATCCTTGTAAACTGTAAACACAATGCCTGGTAGGCAGTAAGTGTCCATCAGTAGCTAGATATGATGATGGTGATGCTAATGGTGATATGCTAATGTGATGATGATAAAGAAGAAGATAATTAGAGTGATTTTTTTGTTTTTGAGACAAGATCTTGCTCTGTTACCCCAGTTGGAGTGCAGTGGTAGAATTATGGCTCACTGCAACCTAGACCTCCCAAGCTCAAGTGATCCTCCCACCTCAGCCTCCAGAGTAGCTGGGACTACCTGCATGTACCACCACACCTGGATAATTTTCTTTTTCTTTTTTTTTTTTGGTAGAGAGAGAGTCTCACTATATTGCCCAGGCTGGTCTCAAACTCCTGGACTCAAGCAGTCCTCCTCCCTCAGCCTCCCAAAGTACCAGGATTATAGGCATGAGCCACCACACTGAGCCTAGAGTAATTTGAATGGCACTTATAACATACTCCTGTCCCCAAATATCTACCTCATTGTCCTATAACTGCTAATCATTTTCTTCTGGATTTAGCTTAATGGACATTGTAATGCAGAATTCTCATAAGCAAAACATTTTTATTATAATAGGAAATTTGCTTCCAGATCCTTTCTTATATGATAACTAGGAAAATGATGAAGACAAAGATCCAGACACAATACCTGAGTATCCACAGCCTAAGAAGTTTAATTAACTGAACCGAGATCTCAGAGCTACAAAGTGTTAAGGTAGGAATTTGAACCCATACAGTCTGACTTTAGAGCAGTGGTTTCAAGTCCTCATTGTGAATCAGAATTCCATGAATGATTTTTTAAAATACAGATTCCCAGTTCCACCTCAGATCTTTCCTTCTGTTTTTTTTTGTTTGTTTGTTTTTTTGTTTTTGTTTTTGTTTTTTTAAGTAACTAACCCCAAATGATGCTAATGTGTAGCAGTGCTGAGACATACTGGAGAAACCCAGAAAGAAAAATAAAAGGTGAGATATAGCCAATTTTAATTTGAAAAATTAAAAAATAAAAAGTCCTCTAACATCTCTCAAACTAAGGAGACCTAGCACGGCTACTACACTCTAGCAAAAAAAAAAAAAAAAAAAAAAAAAAAAAAAAAAAAAACAGTTTTAGAAACAACAGGAAAACATGGATTTGGAAGTCAGTAACAATGGTGGCCCCTGCTACTGCAGAGGCTGAGGCAAAAGGATTGCTTGAACCCAAGAGTTTGAGGCTAGCCAGAGCAATATAAAGAGACCTCATCTCAAAACAAACAAACAAAAAAACGGCAGCAAAGACATGAGATACCACTGGTGTGGGAACTGAATTGCAGAAGTCTGGAGTAAATTAGTACAGACCAATGTGGAAGGCTGTTTGTAAATCTGCAAGGAGAAGAAAAAACATCATAATAAATGCTCATGTACCTATCATCCTGATTTATCAACTGTTTGCACCTTGCCACACCCATTCATCCCCCTCAATATGGGCACACACTTTCCTTAATACAAGTAATCTAAGGACATCATGAAACTATATTCTTAAATACTTCAAAGGAAAGTCTCTTACACAGCAACATCCTCCTTATCATACCTTAAAAAAAAATCAACTCTCAAACTGTGGGGCTCTAGCAATTCTTCTGCCTTGGCCTTAAGCATTGATTTGATATCAGTATCCAAAATATAGCCACACTCAAATATTGTAACCATATTAAAAATGTCATTTTTAGCTGTGTTTAAAAATCCTAGCATCCAAACAGGGTTTGCATTGCATTTTGTTGTTTTGTCTTTGTAGTGTATACACATGACCACTGCCACCAATCCTACTCCCTGATTTCTCTCAGCTTTTCTTTTTTTTTTTTTTTTTTTTTTTGAGACGGAGTTTCGCTCTTGTTACCCAGGCTGGAGTGCAATGGCGCGATCTCGGCTCACCGCAACCTCCGCCTCCTGGGCTCAGACAATTCTCCTGCCTCAGCCTCCTGAGTAGCTGGGATTACAGGCATGCGCCACCACGCCCAGCTAGTCAGCTTTTCATTAAATTGAATCCTTTGAGAAATCCAGGCCAGTTATCTATAGAATATCCCATATTCCAGATTGATCAGATTTTTTTCTCATAGTTAGACTGAAGAAAGGTCTTTGGTAGAAATATTGTAAATGATGTATATTTTCAACTACATTATATAAGGAGGGAATACTATCAGGCTGTTCCATGATTGGCAATTCCACACTTGACCACTTGGGTAATGGAGTAAACCCAGATATCTCCATTGCAAATACATATTGTCCTCTTGGTAGTGATTAATAAATCTGTGATGTGATACATTGGAGCCATGTGAACAACCTATTTCCCAACAAACTTTAATCCATTAGTTTAGTCATTCTTGGCTAGAAAAATTGTTAAATTGTAGGTATCCCATTAAATTAAAAATTGTGATTTTTGTAATTATGTTATTTGTGTGCTAGATAGTGACTTTTTTTGTAAAGATGAGTTTTCTTTTTTCTCCTTGTGTATTCTTTTACATTTTTATATGGAGATATATATATATAAATAGTGTTTATTATAATGATTACATTATTTATTATTTTATAGAATTATATGTTAGCATGCATTATGCAATGTTTTATTTATTTACAGCTAAAATCCATTACTGTCATTATTCTTTTTTTGGTGGTCAAGTTGTCTCAAATTTGTTCAATGATAATCCCTTCAAGATGTTGACTGCATCTTTTTGAGATGATACCATTAATCTTCAGCACTTTTTGTTTCCTGAAGTAAGATATTCCAGGCTTATCACTCTCTTTCTTTCTCCTTCTCTTTCTTTCTTCTTTTTCTTTCTTCCTTCCCTTCCCTTCTCCTCTCCTCCCTTCTCCTCCCCTCCCCTCCCCTCTCCTCTCCTCTCCTTTCTTTTGCTCAGGCTGAAGTATAGTGGTGTGATATCAGCTTACCGCAACCTCCACCTTCCAGACTCAAGCGATTCCTCCTACCTCAGCCTCCCAAGTAGCTGAGACTATGGGTGTATGCCACCACACCCAGCTAATTTTTCTAATTTTTGTAGAGATGGAATTTTGCCATGTTGGCCAGGTTGGTCTTGAAATCTTGGGTTCAAGCAATATGCCTACCTTATTCTTCCAAAGTGCTGGGATTACAGGCATGAGCCACCATGCCTTGCCTTATCTTTCACTTTCTTTGTCCTAGTCCTGGAATTGGCCGCATCTCCAAAGGGGCCTGTTTTCTTTTATGGAGGAATGATATTTAGAAAAAATCCTAGTCCTGGAATTGGTCACATGTCCAAAGAGGGCTGTTTTCTTTTATGGGGGAATGATATTTAGAAACAATCTGAATATTAAGGGTGCAGTAGAATTCTCTGTCTCTCAACAATGTGTCTTAGGGACAATCACTGTCTGCTTGCCACTTCCCTGCAGAAATTGGCAGCAAAGCTCAACCTATCAAGGTCTACTGGTAGCACAAAGAGTTAATGAAAGCAGATAAGAATAGTCCAGGCTCCCTCAAGCATTCATTTCTAATCCTTTGCCCTCTCCAAAGCCTCTGGACTGGTGGATTATAACCTAGCAAGACTATTTCTGTCAATGTTGCTTATTCCTAAGGGGTTAAGTGTTGAATCTTGATGAGTGTTTTGGTTGGTGGAGGGATGGAAGCCTATTGAGAAACAGCAACTCTGTGGTGCTTAGGGCACTCTGCCTTGGGGCTCATGCCCTTCTTTCTTTAAAATTTACTGACGATGATTAGAATGTGGTCTTCTCCTTTATTTTTATCACTAGAGATATCAGTCAGTTGATACCAAGAGAATGTAAACTCACAGGCCAAAATAACTAGACTAGGAGAAAGAAATAGCTATTAAAACAACAACATTAAATAGACAACCAGTGATCACAAATGAGCACAAATGAGGGAGAGAAAATAGAAATCCCACACATAGAAAATTATAGTGAATTTAAGTAGCATAAACAAAAGAAAATTCTAGAAGCTTCCTGAGAAAAACAACAGATCAGATACCAAAAATCTAAATGATACCGAAATTAGACTTAATAGCAACACTGGAGGCAATGTGAAAAACTGTCCAAAGCATTTCAGGTAGAGAACTTTGGTGCTAACAGAACCTGACAAACTGTGGTTCAAAATGAAACCATAATAAAATAATTTCAGTCCCACAATCTTGAAAGTTTTGCTCTTTAAACTCACACTGAGAATACAGAAGTTACAAAATATGAATAACAACAAAACCAGAACACACACTGCAAAATGAGAAAGTGTGTAAAATAAGGGTAATCAAATTGAAAGTAATGATAAAGTTTATTGCTGCCAAAACAAAACAAAAATCCAACAATTACAGATTCAAATGAAAAGGAAAAAAATTGTATCTATAACTTCCATGATGTGAATATACACAAAAACATTTCTTACTTCATATTGGGGAAGAAAAAAAATTATAGGTTTAAGAAATCAATAGGGGCTGGTGCACTGGCTCATGCCTGTAATCCCAGCATGTTGAGAGCCAAGGTGGGCAGATCACTTGAGGTCAGGAGTTTGAGACTAACTTAGCTGACATGATGAAACCCTATCTCTACTAAAAAATAAGTGAAATTAGCTGGGTGTGGTGGTGTATGCCTGTAATCCCAGCTACTTGGGAGGCTAAGGCATGAGAATCACTTGAACCCAACAGGCAAAGGTTGCAGTGAGCCGACATTGCACCACTGCACTCCAGCCTGGATGACAGAGTGAGACTGTGTATCAAAAAAAAAAACATTTTTTTAAGTTTTTTAAAAATTAGCTGGGTGTGGTGATTCATGCCTGTAGTCCCAGCTACTTGGGAGGCTAAGGTAGGAGGGTGGCTTGAGCCCAGAAGTTTGAGGCTGCAGTGAGCTATGACTGTACCACTGCACTTCCAGCTTGGGTAACAGAGTGAGACCCTGTCTCAAAAAAAGAACAACAGCAAAAACCAAATACGATTTTTAAGACAGAGACAATTACCTACACAGAAAGCTGGAATATCAACCTTAACAGTTGACAGAATGAAATGTAAGGCAAAAGAGTGTCACCAGAACAAAGAAAGCTTTTTTCATACTGGCAAAAACGAATACCAGATGAATAAAGTATAATTGTTATAAACACACAGGCACGTAATAATACAGACTCAAAATATACAGTTATAGTTGTTACGATTGCCATTTCAACAACTTTAGTTAGAAATCTTAACACATTTCTCACAGAAATTCATATATCAAAAAGATAAGAAGCAGAAATATCAAATAACTGAGCACTATAATTGTTTGAATAATCAGATATACAAAAAATAGTATCTCTAATAAAAAATACATATTATCTTTGAGCACACATAAAAATTTACAAAAATAGATATGTATTAGGCAAAAGAGAAACCTAAATAAATTCCAAACAATCAATATTGTGCATAACATATTCTTTGATGGTGATACACACAAAAAATAAATTTACAAATTAATAACGACATTCTAGCTTTCTAAAAAATTAAATCACACAGTGTTGAATATTACTTAGGTTAAAAATGAAATCACAAAATAATTGAACAAATATTAGGGCTCGGTGTAGTGGCTCACACCTGTAATCCCAGAACTCAGAGGCCGAGGCAGGCATATCATGAAGTTAAGAAATTGAGACCATCCTGGTCTCCATTTCATTTCAACATGGTGAAACCACATCTCTTCCAAAAATACAAAAATCAACCAGGTGTGATGGTACACACTTATAGTTCCAGCTACTTGGGAGGCTGAGGCAGAAGTGCTTGAACCAAGGAGGCAGAGGTTGCAATGAGCAGAGATCACGCCACTGCACTTTAGCCTGGTGACAGGGCGAGACTCTGTCTCAAAAAAAAAAAAGAAACATTTAGAACTCAGTAATAATCAACTGAGTTAAGTACTAAACCACCCCTAAATCAAGCAATTTAAGGCAATAAACATTTATTATTGTTCATGTATCACCTAAGTGGTTCTGCTAATCCTAATTAGGCTTGGTTGATCATGGCTGAGTTCACTCATGCATCTGTAGTCAACTGACAGGTTGCTCTGAGGCTGACTGATTTTCTATGGCTGTAGCTAGGTCAGCAGGAGTGACTGACCATATGCCTTTGACTTTCTTGCAGACTAGATCAGGCTTGTTCCCATGGCAGCAGTACAATGTAAAAGAGTGTGAATACAAGCATTGTTGAGGTCTAGGCTCACAACTAGCACACTGTCACTTCTGCTATATTCTGTTGATCAAATCAAGTCATGAGACTAGCTCAGATTAAAGAAGTGAGGAAAAACCCATTAGTGATGGGAGGGGCAGCAAGGTAACATTACAAGGGGTTTTGGTATAGAGAGGGAACAGCATTTTGCAATCAATCTATGGCATAATGAAAATAATATTTGTCAAATTTGGGGGACTCAAAGTCATACAGGAAAATTATTAGGTTTAAATAATTCATTTGGGAACAAAAAGATTTTGAATAAATGAGCTAAAGATTCAACAAAAATACTTGAAAAAGTTCTAAGCAAACAAAAAAGAATACAAGACAAGAAATCAATAACATGAAAAACAAAGAGATAAAGAGACATAAAGGAACAGGGAGAGAGAGAGAGATGAAATGACAAAGAGAATGAACAAAGCCAAATGTAATATCTTCATAAAAATTAGTAAGATCCATAGGTCAGTGGCAAAATTAATCAATAACAAGAAACTAATTCAAATAGACAAAGCACAAAATGAAAAACAGAACGTAATTTCAGACACAGAAATTTTAAAATAATAAATGAGTATTATGAACAACTGTATGCTAAAACAATTGAAAACCGTGAATGAAATGTATACATTTCTAGAGATAATATAAAAACAGAATTGATTCAAGAAAACATTGAAAACTTGAATCTACCATTCACTACTAAAGAAAGGTAGTGATTAAAAATTGTTCCTTTCAAAAAATCTCACATCCAGATGGTTTTATAACCTTTAAATAAAGAGCTATATATTACCTTATTGTGAACAATTTCAGAAAATAATAATAATTTTAAAACTCATCCAACTAAGTTTTTTGGGTAGATGTATTACAATTTCAAAACTAGAAAGCAACAGTAGAAGACAATAAAATTAGAACCCATTTTGTTACCAAGTGGTAACTGGGGTTTGGTCTAGGTCTTGCCTCTGGCTGCACAGAAAGCCAGTAATAGAGATAATGTGTATTGCCAAGGAAGAAGGCTTTAAATGAGTGCTGCTGCAGTGGAGAAGACCAGAGCTCAGTGTCAAATCTATCTCTCTGACCAATTAAAACTAGGGGTTTATATAGCAGGGAAGAAATGTAGCAATGTGTAAGAAAACAGGGATTGGGGAGGGCAAGGAAGCCACCATGATGAATATGTTGTCCTCCATCTCATTGTCTGGATGCCGTGGTCTGGTGAGTTTCAATTCTTTGATACTATTTTTTGAGAGACCTGAAGGAAGTCTTGAGGAAGAAACTCAGATAAAACAAGTATGTTTCAAGCTTTAAGACCAGAAGAGTTTATTTCTATATTTATTTTTTTTAAAATTTCTATGGAACAATTGGGTCAGTTCAATATCACTTAGCATATAGATATAAAATTTGTAAATAATATATTAAATATTTAATCTAGCAGTATATTAAACATATCTGATGATCAGTAGGAGTTTAATGTCAGGAATGCAAGAATGGGTCAATGTTAGAAAATCTATTAAATTTTAAATTCACTACATTATCAGACTAAAGGAGAATAATCATTTACATCAATCATTGCTAAAAAGTGTATTGACTAAAAAGCAGCACCTGCTTATAATAAGAACTCTTTAAATGACGGAAATAGAGGAAATGATTTTAACTACAATAAATGTTTTATATTATATAGAGCAAAATTTTATTTTTTAACATGTAATCTTGAGATGTGTTACCTTCAGAATTAAGAACAAGACTAGGTTTCTTAATATAGATCTTTGTTTAGCCATACCTGGAGGTCAGGGACAATGCAATAAGGAAATAAAAAGAAATGAATTTAAAAGATGGAAAGAGATGATATTTTTACTATTTGAAATAGATATGATCATCTGAGGATTAAAAAAGTGATGCTAAGTTTTGATTTTCAAAAATTTGAAAACATGACTGCCATACAACTATAAAATATGTGTATGTTAAAAATTAACTTGACTTATTAATAAGAGAACCAGCAGAATATTACATTGGTTTCAAAGGAGTCACAGTTAAGGTATGAGGGATAAGGAGGGGAATGCTGAAATATGCTGGAATAAGATTGTTTCATTACATTTTAAACTGATAAATACTCTACTGAGCAATAAACCTGTAATCTTAAAATGCAATCCTTTCTACTAGACAGAAATAATTTGCATCATACTGGACATCATTCATTTGCATTGCTTTTGGACAAGAATCATGTGATGGTTTTTTGTTTGCTTATTTTTATAAATTAACATTTTCCTTTATAAAAATAATAAAACATCTGATCAACAGCAAATAATAAGTCAAACAAAGGTACATGCACTTAGAGAATGAGATAATCCTTGAGTGGATCTACAAGAAGCACTCAAAATGTTTTGAAATGATAAGTAATCATTTCTTTTGTATATTTCCAAGTTTCAGATTTTTTTCCTTAATGGTATCAACAAATAAACCACTTGGAAGTAATTAAAAAATTTGTCAAAGTTCCTAGAAGCAAGATTAAACAGAAAAATCAGTAGCGTTTCTCTATATCAATAATCAACTAGCATATATGCTAAAAAATAAGATATTCTTAGGTGGGGCACAGTGGCTCACATCTGTCCTTCCAACACTTTGGGAGTTTGAAACTGAAGTTATAATTTGAGCCTAAGAGTTTGAGACCAGCCTAGACAACATAGAGAGACCCTCTTTCTACCAAATAAAAACTAAAAATTAGTCAGGGATGGTGATGCGCACCTGTGGTCCCAGCTACTCAGTGTGGGGGTGGGGGATTGCTGAGGTGAGAATATTGCTTGAGCCCACAAGGTGGAGGCCGCAGTTAGCCATGATCACTCCACTGCACTCCAGCCTAGGTGACAGAGGCAGATGCTGTCTCAGAAACAAACAAACAAACAACCTCACCAAACCAAACAAAGGATATTCTTCCCAATAGGAAGGAAAATTATAGAATATATAGGATTTAACTAAGAATATTCAAACCTTTATGGAGAAGCATAAAACTCCAAAAGGAAATATAATACTACTTAGTATCCCTTGTTGGTGAAGCATGTAATATCAATTTCATAGGTACTTAGAATTGTGGGAGTTACACATGTAGGCACCAGAGAGTTTGTGATTAAAGGATTCTCAAAAGTAAAATCTTACCAGAGATAGAGGATGAATTCCTGGCATTAAAAACCATGGGAATACAGAAACAGATTTCAGAAAAAATCGGTGTGTATGTATGAAATCTCTATTGACTTAGTGTGTCTGTGACCCAGATAACCTCTGAAACCTTGCAGAGAGAAGACACTAGAGAGGGAGGTTGACCTCAAAAGTTTAGAGAAGCCCTCCCATATGAAGAAGCTTAGACTTTATCTTATAGGATAAGCGTCATCAGTGAATTACTTCTTGCATTTAAATAGCTTGTTAAGATTGACATTATCATTATTATTATTGAGACAGGGTCTCACTCTCTTGCCCAGGATGACAGCCATGACTACAGGCATGCACTATTGTGCCAGGCTCGTTATTTTTTGTTTGTTTCTTTTATAATAACAGGTCTTGCTATGTTGCCTGTGCTAGTCTGAAACTCCTGTTGTCTGGTTGTTCTCCCACCTGAGCCTCCCAAAGCAGTGGGATTACAGGCATGAGCCACAGTGCCAAGCAAAATTGATATTTTCAGAGATCACTCTGGCTCCAGCATAAAGGGTGGATTAAGACAGAATGTGGTGGCTCGTGCCTATAATCCCAAAGCTTTGAGAGGCCAAGGTGAAAGGTCTGCTGGAGGCTGGGAGTTCCAGATCAGCCTGGATGAGACAGTGTCTCTACAAAAAAAATTATAAAATTTGAAAAAAAAACAAAGTGAATTAAAGGGATAGAAGACTTACACAGGAAGGGCATTATAAATAGATAATTGTAATTAATATTTATTGAGTTTACACTAAATACAAGGCACTGTGCTAAGTTTACTGACTCTCAGTTACGAGGCTGATGTAAATCAGATGAGACATAGTAAGAACCTGAAGTTTGAAGGTAAAGAAGAGGGGATTTATTTGAGACACATTGGAAATGTGACATTTGTAGAACTTGTGTTATTGAAGTCTGGGAATGTGGGCAACGGTAACAGTGGAAGTGAGAGTTAAGGGAAAGTGCAAAGGGGATAATGTGTATGTTTCTGGTTTGGGGGATTAAGATGGTGTTACAGACATTTGGGCAGAGGATGAAGGAGAGAGATTTGGTAGAAATTAATGAATTAAAGTTTTAATATGGGTCAGGTGTGGTGGCTCATGCCTGTAATCCCAGCCCTTTGGGAGGCCAAGGTGGGTGGATCACTTGAGGTCAGGATTTGAGACCATCCTGGCTGACATGGCGAAACCCCGTTTCTACTAAAAATACAAAAAGAATCAGCCAATGTGTGGTGGTACGCACCTGTAACCCCAGCTACTCAGGAGGCTGAGACACGAGAATCGCTTGAACCTGAGATGTGGAGGTTGCAGTGAGCTGAGATTATGCCATTGTACTCTAGCCTGAGCAACACTGAGATTCCATCTCAAAAAAAAAAAAATAAAAATTAATATGGTGAGTTTGAAGGTTCTGTAAGACATTCAAATAAAGTTGTCTTGTAGCTGGCAAAATCATATGATAAAGAGTGTTGACAAGCTAAGGGCAGGAGAGATGTACTGATCTTAGAAAAAATATTTTGGCCTCAGTGGAAGTTTTGCGAATAAGTCTGAAATTCCATTGTGATAAAAGGCTTTCCTATTGCTTTGTGTGTCCATCTTCCCATTATTTCATCTCTAAAGAAACCAAAGACATAGTTGATGTTAGAAAAGGAGGTTGATGTGTTAATTGATTCATGCTATGTATAGACTTAGTTATCTGGTTGAAAAATTCTACATGCTGTAATCACACTGATGAAATATAAAGTTGGGGGGACTGGGTATTACATAAATTAGCTTTCCTATACAGTAGTGTTGATAACTAGCATTTAACAATACCCAAACCACTTCTTATTTTAGCTCACAAAACTGACCCGAAAAGTTGTTGCCATTTGATACAAAGATTAGGCAACAGATTTTATGCAGATAATTGAAGTTTAATTATCTTTGTTACTAAATAACTCTGGTTTGGGGAAGTTTTTTCTTTGTTTGTTTTTAGTTTTTCTTTGAGAGAGATGAGAACAGAGGCTAGTTTGTTTTCAGCTAGAGTTTAGAGAACCTATTGGCCTTAATAATCCAGACATTATTATTTATCCATATTGCTCCAATTATGACCACAATTTTAACTTTGCTAGTTAATTATATATAGAGAAACATACAGGTTTGTTTTTCCATTTTCCTGTTCTCTGGGATGCATTTCTTATCTGTCTCTGCAAACACCAGTTTTTAGGTTCCTTGATCAATTGGCTTTCAGTGAGATTCCACAAATGGAAGGGCAGAAAAAAAGAGAGAAACCAGTTTTTGCCCCCTTTCTTTTAACTTTGGGCAGCTTTGCAGTACCTTGTCTCCTTCATGATTCTTGGTTCTGCTGAATAGATACAGAGACCTCCACTGACCCTGCTTTTGAGCTCTAGTAAACCTACTTTACCCTTTGTCACTTATTCCCTAGGAGCACCACTGGCTTCCATCAGTAGCTGTATCTGGGAGTTCTCATCATTCCCTCTTTGGTTTCTCTGTTTTTCTAATACCTTTATAGCTAGTTCCTCATACTAAACTCCTTCTGTTAAACTAGCTGACACAGGCTCTGTTTCTCTGCCCAGACCCTTATATACCCACTCACTTGCATCCCCTTGCACAAAATGAGAATTGTACGGAATGCTAAGGTTCCTTGCAGCTCTTATATTGTAGACTACTCCCCACCACTTTCCCTATGATCTTAAACCTATTCATGTGTTCATTTAACAAATATTTACTGTACTACTCCCAAGGGCTAGTCAGCATATAATAGTGAAAAAACAAGTCTTGCTCTCAATAGAGCTTGCATCCTACTGTGTGGTAGGAAAAGCAACTGTCTCAGTTTGACTAGGACTGAGGGAATTCTCTGGACACAGGACTTTCAGTACTAAAACTAGGAAAGTCCCAGGCAAATTGGGGTGAGTTGGTCATTTGTATGTTGGGAAAGAGATAAAGAAGAATAATTGTAAGATGTTAGGTAGTAACAAGTGCAATGAATAAAAATAAGGATTAGAAGAAAAGGAGGTTCTGCACATGGTGAGGTTTCTACTTTGATAATGTGGTCTGAAAGATCTTTTGGATGAAGTAACCTTGAGCAAAGGCCTGAATGAAGAAATGAAATAAATACTGCAGATATCCCGACTGGGAGACCAAGGCTCTGAAACAAAAATGTATTTGATGTGTTTATCAGTCATGGTTCCAGTGAAACAGACGACATTATAAAAAGTAGGCAAGAACCTCGTCATCCGCCCACCTTGGGCTCCCAAAGTGCTGGGATTACAGGTGTAAGCTACCACACCCAGACATCATGGTGAAACCTGATCTCTACTAAAAATACAAAAATTAGCTGGGCATGGTGGCACACACCTGTAGTCCCTGCTACTCGAGAGACTGAGGCAGGAGAGTCGCTTGAACTAGGGAGGTGGAGGTTGCAGTGAGCAGAGATTGCACCACTGCACTCCAGCCTGGTGACAGAGCAAGATTACATCTCAAAAAAAAAAAAAAAAAAAAAGTAATCAGGGCATAGGAATACTTTGAATTGAAGATAGATAGTATGGTACATTTGGGTTAGTAACTCTGGGTTTTTTGTCTTTTTTTTTACAACCCTTAGTTCTGAAGGGACAAGAGAAGGGAGAAGTTTCCAGAACTTACAGATAGAGAGACATGGAATGAGATGCTTGACAGCAGCTGAGGACCATGCTCCTTCTCTTGGTGTTCCTGATCATCCTTCCCATTACTGCAGGAAGGAAGGCAAAGGGAAGAGAGCAGAATTCAGAAAGAACAGATGAAAATAAGCAATAAGGTAGTGTTATTGAGGAAGAACACAGGACAAGAAGTAGGAGAAATTTCCTCATTGTGGATGTTTCAAAGAACATCTGTTCCAAAGAACAGATGTATAGTCCATTCTCACGCTATTATAAAGAACTACCTGAGACTGAGTAACTTATAAAGAAAAGAAGTTTAATTGACTCAGTTTTACAAGCTGTACAGGAAGCATAGCTAGGAAGGCCTCAGGAAACTTACAATAATAGAAGGGCAAAGGGGAAGCAAGCATGTCTTCACATAGTGGCAGGAGAGAGCAAAGGGGGAAGTGACACACACTTTTAAACCATCAGATCTTGTGAGAACTCAATATCATGAGACTAAAAAGGGGGAAATCCGCCCCAACGATCCAATCGCCTCCCACCAGGTCCCTCCCCCAACAATGGGAATTAAAATTTGATATGAAATTTGAGTGGGGACACTGAGCCAAACCATATCAGATGGCTAATGGTCATTTTGAATTACTTGCCTTGTTGTGATGAAGTCTTCTTCATCCTCTCCCCAACAGTAAATCTCCAGCGCACCTATAGTCACAAATGTTTTGTGTCTGCACATATGCACACTGTGAATGGGGATGGTTTTTACAGATGGGCCATCATGATATGGAAGAGTGACCAGTACATGCAAAATAAGCAGAGATTTGAATACAGGGATGACCAAGATCAAATGCCACCCAAGAAATTGCAGACATCCTCAGGAGTGTTTTGGACATTAACATGCTATGACATTGAGGATTTGAACTAATCTCATGTAAATCAAAGAATCAGCAGATGCCAATGAACATCCTTAATCTTTTAACAACTCTAGTAGTAGTCATTATTACCTACATTCATAGATAAAGAAACTGTTTTGAAGAAATGAAACTGGTTGTCTTAGTTCATATAGACTTATACTGAGTAATGGATTTCTTACTTTGTCAAGTAACTGGTTTTCTTTTTTTCCTCCCAGCTTTATTGAACTGGGCAAATTATTTTCAAGTAATGAGAATAATCTAGATAAGTTTTTTTGAGAGGCTGTATAATTATAAATTGGGAAAGTAAAGCTTTATGGTTTCTCAGAGGACACTTTCTAATTTTTTATCTCTAACATTGACTATTTCTTGGGTTAATATGTTGTCCTGTTTGGAAAACTCGGTAGTCTGCAAATTAGAGTTTTTTCTTTGAGTTAATTTATTGAATTGAAAAATCATATTTGGTGTTTAATGGTTAATTTAATATTGTTAGTCCTGAAGTGACATCTAAAAAGCACATACTCACTTTTCATTTTTTAACACCCTAATCTATTTAAATGGTTCTACAAAAATTTCAAGTGAAGAGTAAATTGAATTTGCATCCATGGGTCTTCTAAGTTAAGCTTTTTAAAGTTGTAGCAGACTATCAAGGGACTTGATTCCTCATTTTAAAAGGCCTACAAAGATGCCTAAATATAGCCAGGCTTGGTGGCTTATGCCTGTAATCCCAGCACTTTGGGATGCCGAGGTGGGCAGATTACCTGAGGTTGGGAGTTCGAGACCAGCCTGACCAACATGGAGAAACCCTGTCTCTACTAAAAATACAAAACTTAGCTGGGCATGGTGGCACATACCTGTAATCCCAGCTACTTGGGAGACTGAGGCAGGAGAATTGTTTGAACCTAGGAGGTGGAGGTTTCAGTGAGCCGAGATCACACCATTGCACTCCAACCTGAGCAACAAGAGTGAGACTCTGTCTCAAAAAAAAAAAGAAGCCTAAATTGGTTTAAAGTAGAAAATACTTTCTCCTAGATCTTGTGTATATGTATATTAGTGCACATCAGTTGAACTGTCACAAATGTACTAAAACTGTTTAAGCACATGTGAGCCCCAACATACAGTGCAAATATTAATCCAGCCCCTTTGCTGTGACACTGCTGATATAGGAACTGTAATGGAATAGGCTGTCTGATACTTCACCAGCATGTGAGTACATGCTGATACACACACAATACTATTCAATTGCAATGGCTCTTAGAACTCACCTGCTTATGTAGGGCCACAGCCTTTCCACTATTTTGAGTTGTCTCCAGCCTAGTTGTGAGCCATTTATGTTCAGATGTGTAATCCTTTGCAATCTTCTTTCAGCACTTCTTGTCAGTGGTCATAGGTACTCCTGCTGATGGTGCTCTATGTGGGAATGCAACTCTGGTGGACGTAGATATTGTCTGCTGTGGCCACCTGAACCCTTAGGGTACCTTGCATGGTCACACTGTGTAAGTGGGAAGAATGACCTTCATCCTAGGTCTTCCTGCCTGTACTATTTATGCACTTGGTCTAAAAGGAAGCTTCTCTATTGTAACCGAGCAAGTGAGAAGAAAAGTGCCATGCTCTGAGTTCAAAATTAAAAGTCCTTAATATTAGCTGGTGACCAAGAGATGGCTAACACTCAAAATTCTCTTGGCTGGGAGAAAGGGGCTTGATTTCCCTTTATATCTTAATTTAGGTAGGGGAGGGGGAGCCTAGCTGAAGCAGAATTTTATAGAAACAGAACAAGCGAGTTAGATAAGGAAGCTGGTAACCAGGGGGCAGGAGGCTCCCAGGATTGTTGGTTGCTAAGGATATTTCCATACAATCATCAAGGGGGATAGCAAGGGGAACTTTTCATACACTCAATCACCAAGGACAGTATTCACAATAGCAGGTAGACTTGCCAAGCAAGATGCGGTTACAATGGTTACAGGTACTGTGAACTGTGTGAACCACTCTTAACTGGTGCAAAGTTTTGAGTGCAGCATGACCCAGTAATGCACCTGTGGGGGCTTTGGCAGGGAGGGAGAAGCTAAGCTGGAGCTTGCTGCTGAGAGGGAGTCGGTTAGGCTAACACAAACTAGGTTATTACATATCAACAGAAGTTACACTGCGTTTAATGATACATTGATTCCCTTATCACTTTGGGTTGCTGGGCAGAACCTGGGGGTAGTGAGAGCCCCTAGGATAGTTTCCATAGTTATTAATAGTTTCATCTATTTCCCCTAGAGCATTCAATTTTATTTTATTTTATTTTGTTTTTATTTTTTATTTTATTTTTTTTAAGATGGGGTTTCACCATGATGGCCAGGCTGGTCTTGAACTCCTGACCTCAGGCGATCCACCCACCTCAGCCTTCCAAAGTGCTAGGATTATAGGCATGAGCCACCGCACCCCACCCTATTGTTTCTGTTTTGAGACAGAGTCTTGCTCTGTTGCCCAGAGTGGAGTACAGTGGCATGATCTTGGCTCAGTGCAACCTCCGCTTCCTCAGTTTAAGTGATTCTCCTGCCTTAGCCTCCTGAGTAGCTGGGACTACAGGTATACACCACCATGCCAGGCTAAATTTTGTATTTTTGTTAGACACAGGATTTCACCATGTTGGCCAGGCTGGTCTTGAACTCCTGACCTCAGGTGATGTGCCCACCTTGACCTCCCAAGGTGCTGGGATTACAGGTATGATCCATCATGCCCTGTCTACCCAGAACATTCAAATATTATTCCTTTCTATGTATCAATTGTGCGAAGTATACTGGGGACTACTGGGTAAGAAAATCTTTGAAGAACATAGATCCTTGAGGTTCCTTTTTTTTTTTTTTTTTTTTTGAGATAGAGTTTTGCTCTTGTCATTCAGGCTGGAATGCAATGGTGTGATCTAGGCTTGCTGCAACCTCTGCCTCTCAGGTTCAAGCAATCCTCTTGCCTCAATTTCCTGAGTAGCTGGAATTACAGGTGCCCACTGCTGTGCCTGGTTAAGATTTTTTAAAATATTTTTAGTAGAGACGGAATTTCATTATGTTAGCCAGGCTGATCTCGAACTCCTGACCTCAGGTGATCCACCTGCCTCAGCCTCTCAAAGTTCCGGAATTACAGGTGTGAACTACCTTGCCCAGCCTGTGGTTTTTCTAATCTGTTTTATGGAGACACTAATTAGTGAGACTGTATATGTGGGCAGATGCTGTCCAAGTTTTTCCTCTTATCTGTTCATCTCAAAGACATCATCAAAATATTTCCTTCCCACAAAAGGAAAAATGAACACAAAAAATACTACTTCTTGCCCCCAATTAAAGACCTCATGAATCAGAGATTTTTTTAGGAAAGAAACGTCTTTCCCATACTTACTATAAATATCCAATTTCTAGATGCAACCTAGCTAAGAATGCCAGATTACATTAAAATATATTACTGTAATACTTTAAAGTACATTGGATTATTTAAAGCTGCACTAAAATATTAAAGTAAAAATTATTACATAACTAGAAATATTAGAAAATACAGTAAGCTGGTGTAATATAGGCTGCGGCATTTATATTCCATTTCGTTCTTTTCTTCTTTAGTGACAGAACCCTGAATTTGTTCAGGGTCGTAATGTGTGTTGGCAGGGGCAATACACCAAGAATCTTGAGCATACCTTCAGAATCTTGCTAGGTATGCCAAGAATGCAAGGTCCCAACTGCTCTTGATTCAGGCCATTTTTCAGGATTGTTTTTGCAACATGCAACCTTGAGGGATTAAGTATGGCTTTCAGAATCCAAAGCATGCTTGCTTACTGCTTGCTATAAAATGTTGGGTTTCCCTAAACTCAGTGCTCTTCTCCTGTAACACACCCCATTGCATGTGTAGGCTTTCATCTGGGCCCATGATATTCCTGTGGGGGCCAAGGCAACCTATACAGACATGCTGGAGCTCATCTGGCTTACTGTGCTGTGATTAGTAAAGATGTAAGTGTCTCTTGTCTTCATTAAGCATTCGTGTAACATAACACGATAACTTAGTAGCTTGTAGTTAGGTAAAATCAAACTCCAGACTCAACTTGTGGGAAATTAGATTATAGCTAGATGTGATCGGGCATGTAAGTTCTGGCCAAAGATGGTAAGAAGTTGTGAAGACTTCTTAAAACGGATGAGGTGGCTGGGCTGTACTTTTTCTTTTGTCCATTTTTTTCTCCTTTTTTCTGTTGTTGGAGTAAAAGTAAGATTGACTTATCACTAGTAGCCATTATGGACCATGTGGTGATTTTGAAGATGAAATCCTATACCAAGATGGCAGAACAGATTTACAGAAGAAGCTTAAGTCCCTGCTGAACTTTGTGGAGTTTTCATATCCATTTTTGCTTACTTGCCTGCCTCTATGTAATTATTTTTGGTGAGAGAATAAACTGTTATATCTTTTTTTTTTTAGACAGAGTCTCACTCTGTCACTGAGGTGGAGTGCAGTGGTGAGAACATGGCTCACTGCAGCCTCAACCTCCTGGGTTCAAGCAATCTTCCCACCTCAGCCTCCTTAGTAGCTGGAAACAGGCATGTGCCACCATGCCTGGCTAATTTTTTAAAAAACTTTTTGTAGGGTTAGGATCTTGCCATGTTGCTCATGCTGGTCTCAAATTCCTGAGCTCAAGCAATTCTCCCACATCAGCCTCCCAAAGTGCTGGGAATAGAGGCGTGAGCCACCATTCTTGGCCTACTGTTATGTCTTGGTTATAGTCCTTATGGCTCCCCTACTTTTAAAATTATTTTTAAAAAAATTTTTAAGACAGGATCTTGCTCTATAGCTCAGGCTGAAGTGCAGTGGTAGGATGACAGCTCACTGCAGCCTTGACCTCCAGGGCTTAAGTGATCCTCTCACCTCAGCCTCACAAATAGCTGGGACTACAGGTGCAAGCCACTGTGCCTGGCCAATTTTTGTATTTTTTGTAGAAACAGGTTTTTGCTATATTCCCCAGTCTGGTCAAAGAACTTTTATATAGTATGAATACCTATTAAATATAATCTTATTCAATTTATTTATTTTAGAGACAGAGTCTTACTCTTGCCTAGGCTAGAGTACAGTGCTGTGATCATAGCTCATTGCAGCTTTGACCCCCTGGGCTCAAGCAAGCCTCCCACCTTAGCCTCTTGAATAGCTAGGACTACAGGTGTGCATCACCATTTCTGGCTATTTTAAAATTTTTCTGTAGAGACAGGGTCTTGCTATGTTGCCCAGTCTGGTTTTGAATTGCTGGGCTCAAGTGATCCTCCAGCCTGTGTCTCCCAAAGTGCTGCAATTACAGGCATAAGCAACTCTACCTGGCCTGATATCAGTAGTTTTAAATGTTTCTAAAGCATTAGTAATTTATCTGAAGTACCCTATGGACCCCTTTGAAAAACTGATTGATATAATTGAGGTTCAGAGTGTCTGTTGGTCAGGCCTCTGTACCCATCTCCCACCAATCTTCATTAGAGTAGGCTTATTTTTTTAAAAATCTGTTTTGTATTAATTGGTCGTCTTGTTCAGATTTCATTTGAGGAAGGCACCCACCACCATAAGAAAGTTTGAAAATGACTGTGTTAGAGAAATAGTTTATGAAACACCATCTATATCATGTGAACTTGAAATTAGGAAACTTTATCTTAAGTTTATTACTTGGAATTCATTTGATATCTTTGTAATTGTATTTGCAAGAATGGAAAATTAGTTTTAGGTGTCATGAAATGTGTTTTGGAAGTACCAGAACATGGATTTTCTTTTTGTAAGTAATTTTAAAAGGTTATATTCTTCCCTGAGTACCCATTTGTGAGTACCTATTATTACTATTCTACTTTATGTATTAGTGTCTTGGGAAGAATATGCCCCTTAATGTAGAAGCAGGGATTACAATATTATTTTTTAAGATTTGTAAAACAACTACTAAGAGAATACTGCAATTAAAACACATTAAAGTGCTTTTACTGTTGTGCAAAAATTGTAACAATTGCTTTAGCTTTTACCATAGTAAACACAGAAAAACTTATAAAATACATAGAGAGTGAAACAAACGTGATTTTTTAGATGATATCTGAAGTAAAATATGATTTGGTTCTATTTTATTTTTAAGTAGTCATATATGTGTATTTCCTTTGGGTTCATATCTAATGACATGTATAATAATAAGGAGAGCTGTGAAGCAGTTACACATACTACTTAGTCGTGAGTTTATACTCCAAGTTTAATCATGAAGGTGTTTTCTGGGTAATAGATGTTTTTCAAAATTATAATAATGTAAAATTTAGTCCACTAAAATCCTTCAGTAGCAGTAATGCTATTTCTCACGTAGATAGCTACCAGAAAAAAAAAATGCTTTCATGAACCATTCACTATGGTTTCATTTCCTTCAAGTAAAGGAAGATTATGTAGCACAGGGCTCCAGAATCAACAACCGACTGAGGCTGAATAGCAGTTTGAGTGCGGATCTATTTGAAATGTTTAACTAGTGAGGCAAAGGCACTAGAGAGAGGAGGGAGATGAGATTCCTCTTTATGGAAGGAGTGGCAAAATCACATGGCATGAAGTCATGTGATATTGGAGGAAAGTTTGTGACCACCTTTGGAAACAATCTGCCACAACTCCCTTTTTGTCTGTTTGCTCCAATTGGCTTACATTTCAGAATTAGAAGTCTCTCATGGGTGGGCTAGGAGGAGGAGGCAAACAATTTTTTTTCTTTTAGAAATATTAAGCACTCCTAAGATTCCAGATGAGCTGCATTAAGTTGCCGTAGAAAGATCCAAGAAAACTCAAGCCACAGTCTTTAGAGTCATTAAAAATCAAGAGGCCACAGCATAAACTTGTGACTGAGGTCCAGCAACTTAAATAAGGTGTTAGAAAAGGTGGTGTGTTGGAAAACTCCTAATGTGACTCTTGTAACTTCTACGCCATTTCTCAAATGTCACCTGTATTGTACCCAAGATAGGAAGTCCTCCCACTTCTCTAGTGAAGACATTCCAATTACTGAACAAATTCCAATCAGTAAGATGTCCAATTGCAAGATGAATATTCCAAACTCAATCTTTTCCTTATTTATAAGAAAGCATATTTAGTAAATATAATGAAAGAAAAGATCCCATTGGAAAATCAACAGAAAGTGTAAAAACAAAACTAGAAATAAATTTGTTAAAACAGAACATATATTTAAAAGATTACTACTCAATTGATACGCATGAAAGAAAACTTGAGTAAATGGAAAGCTATCCTTTGTTGTTAAATAAAACTTGGCATCATATCAGTTCCCTTACATTAATTTATAATTTAAGTATAATTCTAATAAAGATTTCCATAGAGATATTTAAAGGAGAATTTGACTCAATAACTGTAATGCATATGTAGAAGGATAACTACTTAGTGCTTCTAATTAAAGATGGTTGAATAAAGCATGCATATCTTCCTTTACTCCTTGCTAAAATGAGAGTAAATGAATCTGATCATATTTTAAAAAGGCATAACTACATAAGCGTAAAAATATTGGGAGAGGAGACGACAATAACAACATTCTGAAAATTAAAAAGAGAAAGTTGTAAAACCACTTGATTTGTGTTGCAGGCTTGGAAATTGGTGGCACCAGGAAATCCTAGAAATGGGAGTAAGAGTAGTACAAAAAAAGTAGAATTGAATTCAAGTATATATACATATATATATATATATATATATGTATACACACACATACACGTATATATACACACACATATACATACACACACATATATATGTATATATATGTATATATATGTATATATATGTATATATATATGTATATATATATATATATATATATTTTTTTTTTTTTTTGAGATAAAGCCTCACTCTTGTCTCCCAGGCTGGAGTACAGCGGCATGGTCTCAGCTCACTGCAATCTCTGTCTCCTGGGTTCAAGTGATTCTCCTACTCAGCCTCCCAAGTAGCTGGGATTAAAAATGCACACCACCACCCCAAGCTCATTTTTGAATTTTTAGTAGAGGCAGGGTTTCACCATGTTGGTCAGGCTGGTCTCGAACTCCTGACATCGTGATTTGCCTGGATCGGCTTCCCAAAGTGCTGAGATTACAGGCGTGAGCCACTGTGCCCGGCCTAAACTGCCCTCTTTTCATGTCCCCTGGATGTCTTACAGGAAATGCAATCTTAGCATGTATAAAACTGAACCTGCGGCTGGGCGCGGTGGCTCACGACTGTAATCCCAGCATTTTGGGAGGCTGAGGCAGGTAGATCGCCTGAGGTGAGGAATTTGAGACTGGCCTGACCAACCAGCATACTGAAACCCCATCTCTACTAAATCTACAAAAAATTAGCTCAGCATGGTGGTAGGCACCTGTAATCCCAGCTACTGAGGAGGCTGAGGCAGGAGAATCACTTGAACCTGGGAGGTGGAGGTTGCAGTGAGCTGGGATCGGGCCATCACACTGTAGCCTGGGTAACAAGAGCTAGACTCTGTGTCAAAGAAACTAACAAACTAACAAACAAAAAACACTGAACCTGCAATTTTTCATCTCCTGTCTCACCCTCCCAAGTAGCTGGAATTACAGGTGCGGGCCACCACACATCGGCCTCTCAAGGTGCTGGGATTATAGGTGTAAGCCACCACATCTAGCCTGACAAGTATGTTTAAGCAGAAGTGGGCTCCAAGACTTCCTAACCAATTCCACACAGCGAGAGTTTGAAATCTTTCCTAACATGGCAGAACATGGGGCTGGGGGCTGGGGAGGGGGGAAGTTATTCTTTGTGGAGGGTGAAACCAAACGTCTGTGCCCTGGAGAATATTGTGCACAATTGAGGCCCAGGATACTGTACCGAAAACAGAGACATTAAAGTGTGGACTGGATAATTAGTTGTTAATATCCAACAGTCTTCTCTTTAATTCAGTTCCCAGAGCATGACCTATTCTCTTAGCCATTGTAAGACCAATTTTACCTTAAACCTGATCTATTTTCTTAAGCATAATATTAGAAAATTATCAAGTGAGGAATTGAGTCAATCCAAGATGAAATTCCTAAAGAGATTGCTGTTAGATGTTCTCTCAAACCAAAACCAAAACCAACGAAACAAGACAAAAAAGTGATTGCAGGTGAGGTTTCTCAGGAAATAAACTCTGAAACAGAGATTAGCTTTCAGGAAGTTAATTAGAGAGCACTCATGGGAACCGAATTCATGAAGGAAGGAAAGGAAAGGAAGCAGGACTGGGGAGAGGTAATTGGACTGTGGATACACCTGAAGCTGATCCCATGAAGATTTCTGAAGTAGGAATGGTTTTTCAAAGTTGTCCTGCATTATGACAAGCTTGGTGGGTTTTTATACCTTCATCCTTACCAGTCATTAAATGCAGGTTGCTCCTAAGGGTATGACTTTGGTGTTTTCTCTGGTTGAGAGCAATTTCCAGAGCTGCCAAACACCTAAGGACTGTCTGTGGCAGCACTCCTAGCAGCTGACAAAATAAATTCTTCAGTTCTGAAGGGGGAGCTGGGGAGTACCTACCAGATCATCCCACAGTGAATCCCACACTTGTCCATGTACATAAGTTTCCCTTTAGCTGTTTAGTATCTGTTTCAGGCAGGAAAGGTTATGCTGTTGTGAAAAATGTAATGTTCTGGCTCAAAGTCAGTTTCAATTTGAGACTAAGGCTTCTTGGCAATAGCCTGTATATGGAACATTGCTGGCTTTTTACATGTAGGAAGAGCACATGTTATACCACATACTGATTCTTAAAGCCTTTGCTAAAAAGTGGCAAGTATCACTTCTGTTAACATTTCATTGATTAAAGCATGCCACATGGCTAAGCCTAAGGTCCTGAAATGAGGATCTATCATATCCCCTACATCAGTTAGCTATTACCCCAAAGCTTAGTGAGTCAACACAGAATGTATTGATGTGTTATTTTTCATATTTTTAAAGGTTGGCTGGGCTCAGCATGTTGATTCTTCTGCTCCTGTGGTATTAGCCAGAGTAAATGAGGTGGCTGCATTCAACTGAGAGCTCAGCCAAGGCTAAAATATCCAAGATATGACATTTTCCCATATATTACAGCTGGTATCAGCTATTGCTGAGTTAAATATTAAGTTGAAATATTTCAGGAGATAAAACACAAGAGGAAAAGTAATAGAGAAATGATGAGAAAATAAGAGGATCAGTCTGGGAAGTCCAAATTTTCATTAATCAGAGATGCAAACATAAAGGACAAAGAAAACCGAAGATAAATCACTGTGTCAATAATTTTAGGAAATTTATTAGTAATAAAGATCATGAGTTTTCAGACCACAAAGTCATCCTGATAGCAAAATGCCAAGCCACATAATTATGAAATTTCAAACAATTAGGATAAAAATAAAAGCCTATATGCTACTAAACAGAAAACATGGTTTCATTTAAAAGACCAAGAATCACAATTTCATTGGACTTAGCAATAGAAATACTGGGAGTTGGAAGACAAAGGAGATTTGTCTTCAAATTCTAAGGGAATAAGATTTCCAATTTAAAATTCTAAACCCAATTACCTACCTATCACAAGTAAGGGTATATAACAATATTTTTCAGGTATGCAATATCTCAAAATATTATCTTTTATTTACCAAAATAAGGAAGTAAATCAAGAAAACACAAGTCATGCAAGCCAGGAAGCAAGAGATTGATTAGAAAAGAGAGAAAAAGGAATATTGCAATATAATAACTGCTTTCAAGGCCAAGCAGTACAGATGAAAAAAGGTGAAATTCATTGAAGACTTAATATATTTGAACAAACTGAGAGAAAATTAATACTTCTAAGAGAGTTTATGTTTGAGTTAAAATGGGTAATTATATGGTTCATATTTAAATGACATTTACATAGCTGTAAAAATATAACCCTGAATATTGAACTATATTGAAAAGTATGGGTGAGGAAATGTGGAAGGGGAGTGGTTTAGAAATGGATGCATAGAATAAGGATTTGTAAAAAACTAAATCCTCATCTCCTGTAATGGGAGGTAAATAGATAAGTCCTGTAAGTGAAATATTAAGAACTGAAACTACTCATTTTATTTAGAAATAGAAAGTATATCTGTATTAGTTTGTTCTCATGCTGCTAATAAAGACATACCCAAGACTGGGTAATTCATAAAAGAAAGAGATTTGGACTCCCAGTTCCACATGGCTGGGGAGGCCTCACAATCATGGCAGAAGGCAAAGGAAGGGTAAGGCACGTCTTATATGACAGCAGACAAGAGGGCATGCATAGGGGAACTGCCCTTTATAAAATGGCCAGATATCATGACACTTATTCACTATCATGTGAACAGCATGGGAAAAACCTGCCCCCTTGATTCAGTTACCTCCTACTGGGTCTCTCCCACAACACAGGATTATGGGAGCTACAATTCAAGATGAGATTTGGGTGGGGACACAGCTGAACCATACGAGTATCCCAGTAGAAACCTCTGAAAGAATAGACTCTTCAATTCTGTGAATTAATGCATTCTTTTTTTTGCTAAAGTCAATTTGAGTTGCTTTTTCTGTTTTATTTTGTTTGTTTTGATTTTTGTTTTTACACTAAAAGAATTTTGTCCAATACATATACATATATTCTCAGATCCCACAGAAGAAATTTGGGAAGTATTTTGAAAAACTTCCCACGTGATTTTGATGCATAGTGTGGTTTGGGGATCACTACTCAGAAGGATTATGATCTTAGCAATGAGCTGTGTTCCTTCAGTAAGGAGTCTAATGAACTCATCTTTCAAATTCTGATAGAGATGATAGCTCATGTTCCAGCACACCTCTTTACTTTTCTTCTTATCTTCAGCTTAGGAGGCAAGATTTTATCTCACATATTTAAGTATGAAATAGTGATGATAGGAGCAGAAAGAAACACATTGCTTGCTTAGAGGGGAAAAACCCCTCAATAAAAAACAAAGGACTTGAAGAAATCAGGAATTTTGTTATCTGATAAACCCATAAATTTCCTCATGTGCTTTGAACTTTCCTGACTCCCTCTGCTCCTTTGCCTCTCTGCCCCAAACTTGGAAAAATGTTTTAGTACTGTATTCTTTATAAATAAATCTGAGCAAGGGTAGTACCTTTATTCTATTAAGACTCTATTTCATCTGCCAGGAGATATTTTACCAATTGAACTGAATCTGTAAATTCACTTAATAACATGGCCAACTGGACAGTCTTTATTACTATTTCACCTGACGAACAACTATCTCTCCATTCCAAATCATTCTGTAGAAGGCAGAGTTCTCTTAATTGCTACTATATTAGTGTTAATGACATAAAATTGGGATTGAAATGCTTAAATAATAAAACCACCAAGTAGTTGCAAACAGGAAGAAAGTCCCATTTATTGATTGCTGCATAACAAACCATTTAAATTTTAATGGCTTAAACAATGGTCAATTTTAATATCTCATGATTTGTAGCTCAGAAATTTGTGCTGGTCTGTGTGATTATTCTCTTCCACATGGCAGGAACATACGTCACTCTGAGGAGCTAAGCTAATGAGTACGCTGGTCTGGAGGGTCCAAGGTGGCTTTGCTTACTTCTCTGTCACTTTTCAGGGAATAGCTGGAAGGCCGAGCTGAGTTAGGACTGCTGACCACAGCCTCTATACATGCCATCTGTATTATGATAGTCTCAGGGTAGTGGGAAGTATATGACTGGCCAGGGCTTCCAGAGGAAATGTTCTAAGAGATCTAGGCTAAAAATTCAGGGCTCTGACCCTAGACACAGAAGATTCAGAATATCTCTTCTGTTATATTCTATGGCCAAGGAAGTCATTAAGGCTTCCAGATTCAAGGGAAGGGGAATTAGACTCATTACTTCTTAAGGAAAAGATTAGCAAAAAATTTGTGACCACTTTTAACTTACCACAGAAAGTATCACTACACTCATAGTTCTTGGAATTGGAAAATCCCATACTACCTACCATCAATCTAGAAGTTATTCTTCCTACAAAAAAGTAGAAGAGTTCAGGCAGTGGCTCATGCCTGTGATCCCAACACTTTGTGAGGCCAAAGAGGGTGAATCACTTGAGCACAGGAGTTTAAGAGCAGCCTGGACAACATGGCAAGACCTCAGCTCTAAAAAAAAAAAAAAAAAAAAAAAAAAAAAAAAAACAGAAAGAAAAGTTACCCAAGTGTGATAGTGTACAACTGTTGTTCCAGCTACTTGGAAGGCTGAGGTGGCCTGATAACTTGAGGCTACCGTGAGCTGTGATAGTGCCACTGCACTCCAGCCTGGGCAACAGAGTAAGACCCCCTGAAAAAAGTTGACAAATAGTATGCCACTCAGATCCTTAGAAGACAGAACAACATGGAAGACATGAGCAAGATACACAGAGATCCGTGATTGAGGCAACTTCAATGATTAGAAAACAAAGCCTTTATTGGTAATAAGAATCTGAGGTTCAGATTTAGCAAGAGCATACCAGAAGAAACAAAACCCCTGTAGCAATATAATTGAAAAATACTTTACATTTAAAATAAGTTATTTGCAGATGAAATTAATAGTAAGAATTTTCTGATAATCAAAAGTAAGAATTTTCTGAAAACAGTATTATATTTTATATGTGAAAAATTTCCCAGTTCAAGGTGGTGAAATATTAAGAGCAATGAGAAACTTACAAAAATACAACGGACAATGAAAAAAAGAAGAGAATTATGGACATGACAAGAATTAAGTCAATCTTTTTAGCCAGAGATGACTGTGTGATTTGAGTGGTTTCTTAATATGGAGGATTAAGCTTTTACTGTAAAAATCCTATTATATTTGTTTTCATAGTCTGCTTATATTCACCATATAGCTGAAAATATTTTTATCTTAGGCATTATTTCTGACTCAGTAAATATTTATTGATTGGCTAATTAGACACTTGAGGCAGGTACAAATAAATGAATAATAAGGAATGCATAGTTGAGAGTAACAACACCATCCCCTATGATGACATAAGATCCTCAGAAACTTTATAATCTATGTGATAGTTGAAAACAATATTATGAATTAGAATACAAAAAGCTAAAACCTTTGTTTCTACATACCTAACAACTTTAAAGATGCCCACTATTTTAAGATGATGGATTTTAACCTGAAATTATTTCAAGTGACAGCAAATTTCGTTAAAATGGTCTGCCTATATTTTGTTTTTAATTTAGAGATAACTACTCCAAGGGTGATGTAAAATGTATATAAAAGTATACAAGAATAGTACAGATTCATTTTTTTTTAAAGTGTTTAATTCAAGGCTATATTTGTAGTTTAAAAAATGTCAATCCACAGAGCATTTTCTTGTCACACATGTGCACCAATGAAACAAAAAATCGAAGAGAATCACTGTCATCTCTAGCAAAGGAATGGCTCCTTTCCTAACATTCTTTAAAAATATGCATTTTACAATCCTTACACCTCATCAAAATGGCAGTGGAGTAAATTCCCTGGTTTATGTTGTTCTCATAATTAAAATGGAGGTCACAAACCACCTCTCTTTTTTCCCAGTGCTTTTCCATTGTTTTCTCCTTCTCCCTGAGACATTTGGAACAGTATCACTTGCCCTTTGGTTTATGATTAAGTTGCACGCTCAAGAAGTGGAGCCACTCCCTGGGGCACTTATGGTTGTCACAGCAGCTCCTTTCTCTGTAGAACTGAGCAGCATGCTGGCTGGCTCCTTGGGGTCCATGGTAAGGTCTATGGGTACCTCTGCTTTGGCCTTGGAGTGGTTCTATTTCTTTGAGGTCTTTTCTTTCTTGCTTTTGGCAGCTCCCGTGGTGATGTCATCATGGTCGTGACCATTGGATGCATCCTCTTAATTCTCATCAATGCACTGTCCCCGAGAACTCTTGTTACCCAGCCTTTCTACTTGCATGATTATCATTCTGCACTGCATCTTGGCGGGATCTGCAGCCACCAGGGACTCTGATCTCTGGCTGCACCTCAGGGAGCTCTGTGAGACCACCCACCTGTCTGGTCTGGCTCTCTCTTAGCTCAACCGTCCAACTCAGTCTTAATCTTTGCACTGCCCTGCTCCTGGCTCCAAGTCAGGGCTCTCCAGATGCAAGATAACATACCCCTCTTCTGGGTACCCTCCCTCCATCTCACGTTATTATAAGAGGTTTACATGATCAGTAACATATCCATCCAACTCCTTCAGGATTTTCTGCAGGGCTGGCCCAGACTTGTTGGGCTCACCCTACCCTGGGGACATAACCTTCCACAAAAGTCTCCAAGCCTGGGGCCCCAAACGTGGGCATAGCTCCTATGGTCACTCACATTTCCCTGGCCATTGTTTTTACTTACAAAATAAAAAATGACAGTCTTTCTACTGACACTGAACACTTTGATGGTAAAGATAGGTATGTTAGAAAATTTGGTCTCTCACACTGGCAGGCACCTCTTGAAGGAATTATATTTCAGGAATAAGAAGAAAGAGATTACAGCTTGTAATAGTCATTAGAAGAGCAGAGCAAGTTACCAAGTGTGATACAAAGAATTCAGGACAAATAGATTTTTAAAAAGAGACTTTCCTGAGAAATGATGGATAACTTTATTTAACTTGAAATTGGGAAATAATATCCATAGTTTAGCTTCATGAAATGTATTGTAAGTTTGCTCAGCACTGTTAATAATATTAGTCATATGGCCTGGGATATGATACAAACTGGAGCCAGGCCAAGCATAATCACTATGAATGCTTTTTATTTATGTGGGATTGTAATTATGCAAATTAAAATTTAGCTATAGTTACTCTTGCCTCAATGCTGAATGGATTGTAAATGTAGCTCTCAGGGAAATTGGAATTATGCTTTCAGTGCACATTGCACCTGTACATCAGGAAAGGGCGTGGAGTAAAGGCTGTAGACATAAAATGTGGCTTTGGTAGGTCTGTACTTTATTGAATTGATAGTGTGGCTTCATGTAAAGATGGAAATCTCATTGTTACACAGATAATTTTTCAGAATTTCCTTCTTAAATATGTGTATGTTTCTGAATATAAAACTAATATTGCATATTGGAGGAAATCCAGAAATTTCACAACAGTAATATAAGACACCTGTCATTTTGCTACTTAGCAATAGCTGCCATTTACGTCTACTTGCTTTACTTTCCAGTGTCGTTTTATGTATTTGTGTGTATATAATGAATATTTCAGAAGTCTGTATAGCATAGTGGTTGAAAGTGCATTTGGCTCTCCGTATCCGTGGGTTCCACATTTGTAAATTCAATCAAGTGCAAATTGAAAATATTTTTTAAAATACACAATAGAAATAATATGACAATAAAAAATAATACAAAGCCCTAACACAGTAAAACAGCTATTTACCTAGTATTTATATTGTATCAAGTATTATAAGTAGTCTTGAAATGATTTAAAGTATACAAGAGGACATGCATAGGTTATATGCAAATATTCTGCCATTTTATATAAGAGACTGAAACATCTACGGATTTTGTTATCTGTAGGGATCCCAGAACCAATTCCCCATGGATACTGAGGGATGACTTTTCATATTTTGGAGTCAAAGGGCTTGGATTAAATTTTGGCTTCATTAGCTCTTGTCTATATGATTCCTCAGTTTCCTCATTTATAACATAGTGGCAATAATTATCTAGAGTTCTTACAGACATTCAATGATGTAATTATCCTTAGAGCACCCAAGGAAGTGTTCCTTCTTCTCTACTCATCCAAAACTTTTTTTTTTTTTTTTTTTTTTTGAGACGGAGTTTCGGTCTTGTTACCCAGGCTGGAGTGCAACGGCGCGATCTCGGCTCACCGCAACCTCCGCCTCCTGGGTTCAGGCAATTCTCCTGCCTCAGCCTCCGGAGAAGCTCGGATTACAAGCATGGGCCACCACGCCCAGCTAATTTTTTTGTATTTTTAGTAGAGACGGGGTTTCACCATGTTGACCGGGATGGTCTCGATCTCTTGACCTCGTGATCCACCCGCCTCGGCCTCCCAAACTGCTGGGATTACAGGCTTGAGCCACCGCACCCGGCCCAAAGCTTCTTAAAGAGGGCCTGACTGTGGTTCATTCAATGGAGGAGAACTTGCTGTAATGACACGTTGGCAGAACTTGCCAGAAATCTGCCTTGTAGAGTACCAGAGAAATCTTTCATAAGGAAGTGTTTCATAGGAGTCTTTGTTACAAAACTGCTTGTCAGGGAAGGACAGGTGCCAAAGGAAGCTGCTGTTTGCACTGTATTGCGGGAGTATTGCATTGTATCCTGGGGAAGCCACAGAAACAGGAAGTAAAACCCTTTCCTTCCACAGTGTCTCTCCAGCATCCTCCACTGATAAAACTTAGCATTGTGTCAGATGGTAAAGAAAAAGTATCTAAAGAACCTAGTTCAATTTTCACAGAACAGGCCAAAAGAATGAATTTGGAACTGAGAAAAAATAAATTGATAATTGGTAGTTATTTTAAAACACTTAGAATAGGCCCTGACATATAGTCAGTGCTCAAGAACTGTTAGCTTGGACTATTTCACTCACATATGCACACAGATGTGTAAAAATTGGATTGCCTCTACTGAAATAACATTTTGTACTCTGAATTTAGCTGAACATCATATTATGACTGTTTACATTACAATTTCTTGGAATCCTAATTTTATGTCTGTACAATTATCTATAATGAGGAGATATAATTTATTTAGCGATTACACTATTATATATATTATGGATTGTTTCTAATTTTCAGTCTGATAATTGATACTGGGTGAATATTCATGTTTTCAATGTATTTAAAGAAAATTTTTTATTTTATAAAAACAATTTTAGAGAAGGGTTCTCACCATGTTGCTTAGGCTGGTCTGGAACTCCTGGGCTCAGGCAATCCTCCCTCCTCACCCTTCCAATGTACTGGGATTACAGGCATGAGCCACAGTGCCCAGCCTCAATGCATGTTAAATAATTTTTTTATGGTTAGCTTCCCAAGGAGAGATTCAAAGAATGAACATTCATAAAATTTTCATGTCTTACCAAATTTCTTTTAAAAAATATAGTTCCACTTCACATTTACTCTTAAGATTTGCATCTGACACAATAGATTTGATACTACATGATTTTAAACTTTGACTCTTTGACATGAGACAAATAATCTTATGTTTGTCTTAATTTGCAGTGTGACCACTAACAAGGTTTCACATGTCATTTTACACTATTTACTCATATTTCTATCATAGTATTAAAGGTTTGTTTTACTATTTTGAAAACTTCTTAATATATGAAGCATAACAATCCTTTGGCTATTAGATTTTTTACAAAAAGATTTTTCCGCCAATTTAGCATTTGAGATTTATAATTTTTTTAAAGTACAAAGTTTTACATTTATAACTCAACAATATATTCCTCATGGTTTTTCCGTATCTTTTATGGGAAAATACTTCCACTCCCTTAAGACTGTTTGCATCTTTACTTATATATATTTTTTCCTAGTTTGTTTGTAATTTTGTTAGAGGTTTGATTCTAAGCATCTGAAATTAAGTTTGGTAACTATCTAACATTGTATTTTTTTCAAAATACATTAATTAGGTCACAAAACACATATTAACTAACTTAAGAAGATTGAAATTATATCAATAATCTTTTCTGACTACAGTGCCATCAAAAAAAGATGAGTAACAGAAGGTATTTTGAGACATTCACAAATACATGGAAATTAAACAACATATTCTTGAATGGCCAATAGGACAAAGAAGAATTTAAAAGATAAATTTAAAAATAACTTGGGACAAAGACTGGACACACAACAGATCAAAAGTTATGGTATTCAGCAAAAGCAGTTCTGAAAGAAACGTTTATAGCATATAGCAATAAACATCTACATCAAAAAAGAAGGAAGACCTTAAATAAACAAGCTATGCCTCAAGGAATCAGAAAAAGAAAAATGAAGTAAGCCCATATTTAATAGAAGGAAAGAAATAATTAAGATGAGAGAAGAAATAAATAAAATAGAGACTAGAAAAATAAAAAAGATTAATAAGGTTTTTTTTGTGAAGACAAAATTGAAAAAAAAAAATAGCTACACTGAGAAAGAAAAGAGAAGTCTCCAATAAATAAAATCAGAAATGAATAAAGAAACATTACAACTCATATTACAGGCAGTGGTTGGTGGCTCATGCCTGTAATCCCAGCACTTTAGAAGGTCGAGGTGGGCAAATTGCTTGAGTCCAGGAGTTCAAGACCAACCTGGGCAATATGATGAAAAACCCCATCTCTACAAAAAATATAAAAATTAAACAGATGTGGTTGTGTCATTAGTCCCAGCTACTTGGGAGGCTGAGGCAAGAGGATTGCTTGAGCCTGGGAAAGTTGAGACTGCAGTGAGCCCTGATAGTGCTACTGCACTATCCAGCCTGGGCAACAGAGCAAGACCCTGTCTTGAATAGATAGATAGATAGATAGATAGATAGATAGATAGATAGATAGATAAAACTAGTACTACAGAAATACAAAAGAGATGAAGAAACTGTTATGAACAATTATATGCCTGCAAATTGGGTAACCTAGAAGTGATGGATAAATTCCTAGAAACATAAAATTTACCAAGAGTGAATCATGAAGAAACAGTAAATCTGAACAGACCAATAATAAGCAAGCAGATCAAATCATTATTTCAAAATCTCCAATCAAAGAAAAGCCCAGGGTTTGATGCCTTCACTTCTGAATTCTACCAAACATTTAAAGAAGTTTTAATGCCAGCCCTTCTCAAACTCTTTCAACAAATCGAGGAAGAGGGAACACTTCCTAACTCACTTTATGAGGACAGCATTATGTTGGTATCAAAGCCAGACAAACACGCTACAAGAAAAGAAAATCCAGGCCAATATCCCTGATGAACATAGATGCAAAAACACCCCACAAAGTACCAGCAAACTGAACTCAACAGTACATTAAAAGGATTATTCACCATAATCAAGTGGAATTTATCCCTGGGATGAAAGGAAGGTTCAGCACACACAAATCAATAATTGTGAAACAAGACATTAACAGAATGAAGGACAAAAACCATATGATTATCTCAAGAGATGCAGAAAACGCTTTTGACAAAATTAAACATTCTCCCCATGATAAAAGCTCTTAACAAATTAGGTATAGAAGGAATGTTCCTCAACAGAATAAAGGCCATATGTGGCAAGCTTAGAACTAATATCATACTCAATAGTGAAAATTGAAAGCTTTGCTTATGAGATTCGGAACAAGACAAGGATGCCCACTCTCACCATTTATATTCAACATGCTACTGGAAGTACTAGACAGAGCAGTTAGGCAGGAGAAAGAAATAAAAGACATCCAGATTGGAAAGGAAGAAGTCAAATTGTCTCTATTTGCAGATGACATGATCTCATATAGAGAAAAATTTAAAGACGACATCAAAAAACTGAGAACTAATAAATTCAGTAAAGTTGCAGGACACAAAACCAACATACAAAAAATTAATGAGGTTTCTGTATACTATCAATGAATTATTTGAAAAGCCAAGAAAATAGTTCCATTTACAATAGCCACAAAAACATGCTTGAAATAAATTTAACCAAGGAAGTGCAAGATCTGCATGCTGAAACTATAAAACGTTGATGAAAGAAATTGAAGAAGATACAAATAAATGGAAAAATATCCTGTGTTCATGGATTGGAATAAGTAATATTGTTAAAATGTCCCCACTACTCAAAGTGATCTACATATTTAATGCGATCCCTATCAAAATCTCAGTAACATTTTTTACAAACATGGAGAAAAAATGTAAAATTAGTTATTGGCGTCTTTGTGGAAAATCAATGGATTGTAAATATGTGGATTTATTTCTGAGCTCTCTACTCTTTTCCATGGGTCTACATGTCTGTTATTAGGCCATGCTGTTTTCATTAAAGCTTTGTAGTACATTTTGAAATCAAGTAGTGTGAATCCTCCGGCTTTGTTCTTTTTGCTCAAGACTGCTTCGGCGATTAGTAATTCTTGATTGCAGGAAATCTGAGAAATACAGAGAAATACAAAGAAAAAAATTTAATGTCATTCAAAACTGATCATCAGAGAAAGTATGTTAATATTTTGGTGTATCTCCCCGTTTCCCTGTGCATGCTTAAGAAAAGAAACAATTTCCAGAAATAAATATTATATATAGTTCAGCATTTTTTTTTGGTTAAATACGTACATATGTGGAGTATTTTTATACTATTTAATATTTTAAAACATATTGTCCTTAGAGTCTATGTGGCATTTTAGCATATGACTTTTCCATAATTTAATGAATTCTACACATTTGCTATTTATATATAAACATATTTTAAATTATTTGTTGGCTGGGCACAGTGGCTCATGCCTGTAATCTCAGCACTTTGGGAGGCTGAGGTGGGCAGATCATGAGGTCAGGAGATCGAGACCATCCTGGCCAGCATGGTGAAATCCTGTCTCTACTGAAAATGCAAAAATAAGCTGGGCATGGGGTGGCGCAAATCTGTAATCCCGGCTACTGGGGAGGCTGAGGCAGAGAATCCCTTAAACCCGGGAGGCGGAGGTTGCAGTGAGCCGAGGTTGTGCCACTGCACTCCAGCTTGGTGACAGAGTGAGATGCCGTCTCAAAAAAAAAAATTTATTTATCTAATTTTATTTTGAGATGGAGTCTCACTCTGTTGCCCAGGCTGGAGTACAGTGGCACAATCTCAGCACACTGCAACCTCCGCATCCTGGGTTCAAACAATTCTCCTGCCTCAGCCTCCCAAGTAGATGGGATTACAGGTGCGTGCCACCATGCCTGGCTAATTGTTGTACTTTTAGTAGAGACAGGGTTTCACCATGTTGGCCAGGCTGGTCTCGAACTCGTGACCGCAGGTGGTCCACCGGTCTTGTCCTTCCAAAGTGCTGAGATTACAGGCGTGAACCACTGTGCCTGGTCAATGTTGTTTACTTTAAAAAGCTATTATGATGATATGAATATTTGTCTAGATCAGGCGTCCCCAAACTACGGCCCACGGGCTGCATGCGGCCCCCTGAGGCCATTTATCCGGCCCCCGCCGCACTTCAGGAAGGGGCACTGCTTTCATTGGTGGTCACTGAGAGGAGCACAGTATGTGGCGGCCCTCCAACGGTCTGAGGGACAGTGAACTGGTCCCCTGTGTAAAAAGTTTGGGGACGCCTGATCTAGATCATTATGCAGTTGAATTAACTTTTAAAAGTAAATTACTAAAAATTGAATTACTAGGCCAAAGAGTATGAACATATTTAAGGTTCTTATCCATCATACCAGATTGTATCACATGACATTTGCATCAATTAATGCCCCTAGCAACAGTGTTAATGTATTTTTCATCACATCTTGCTCTGTACTGGATTTTAAAACAAAACAGGGGCTGAGGGGCATCCTGCCAATTTGGCTGGTAAAAAATACATTTTATAATTAAAATATTATTTTGTTAAGTTTCTGAATTGAATAGGCATGTACAACCTCAATAATCTTTAGGGAAAGAAAAACTTAGCGCCTTTTTTTTTTTTTTTTTTTTTTTTTTTTTTTTTTTTTTTTGCCAGGTTTCTTTTTAAACAGCTTTTAAAAAGATTTCTATGATTTAAAAAATACTGTGAAGATCTCAGTTGAGCTTAGGTTAAGCCTAAAATTGATTTGGGAAGAAATGACATCTTGACGATAGTTCATATTTTAACAAAGGAGCATTTTATCCTTTGCCATTTGTTGGAATGTTTTATATTACTTAGCAAAGGTTTTCTTTAGCACTCATATATTTTTAAGGATTATTCCTATGTCTTGTCTGATTTTGGTATTTTTATGTATTGGGACATTTTATGATTTTTACTGCCACTGAAACTAAATTTCTATTTCCCTTTGAATCATCTAAATTGTAATTTCAAGATTAGAGAACAACAGTATAAGGTGGTAATTAAAAGCTCGGGTCCTGTAGCCAGGCTTTCCCATCCGGATCTGAATTCACCTCTCACCACCTGACTTGGGCAAGCTGGCATGCTGGATATTTTCCTTTCTCCTTTCTAGAGTCCTCTCCCTGCTCTGCATCCTGCTCTGTGTCCCTAGGGTTCCCCTCGCTGGGGCTTCCTTGCCTTCTGGCTTCCAGTTAGGTTCAGCCAATGAGGGCATTGGCAGGAAATCAGAGTGGAGGGAAGTGGAGGGAAAGTATTTATTTCCGAGATTTCCTCCCTGCTTAACTGGTGCCAGTGGCTGTGTCCTGCCAAAGGCTACGGCTCTTATCAGAGGTCCCCTCCACACAACTACCCTTCAGCCTTGCACTTGGTCACATTTCCCTGCTGTTGCTAACCTAGGGTGCTGCAAAATCTTCTGGGGTTTTTCTAACACATGCCCATGCCTGGGTAATGTCCCTGTTATCCAGCTTGAGTGTGTCATCTGCTTCCCACCAGGATCTTGACTAAAAGCAAATAGCACACAGGAATAGTACATATCCTTGTCATTTTTCTCATCATTGGGAATGACTCTTGGCTGCCATTATGATTATAATTTTGGCAATCAATGTAAGATAGGCATTCTACAGTATGTTCAGGAAGTATCATTCTCTTTGTGATTTTCTGAGTTTTATCATGAAAGGTTATTGAATTTTATCCTCTGAATTTTGATATATATGTATAGTTTTAAATTTGGACTTATTAATGTGATTTTAAATTTTGAAGTTTTCTATCAATGAATCATCCTTTCATTAATCCCTGGAATTATCCAAATTAAATTTTCTTTGCTAATATTTTATTTTGTGTTTTTAAAAATCATTTTAACTGAATGCTAGCTATGTTGAGGCCATCTAAAACAATAGTCTTAGGAAAAGTAATACCTTAAACTGACCTTTGTTTAAACAGGCGTCACTTTGAATCACTGAAAATTTTAATAGCCTTTTATCACCCAAAGTTCCTTTTTGTGCTGTTTCCTATAGTTTGTAGTCCAGAAGCAATTGGCTTATGCAAGCTTTAAGAAGGCATATTTGAGGAGGGTGGCGTGGGAGTGGAGGAGACAGACCACAGCATGATGTCTAGGAATTATGACTAAGCCAGAGTGAAGAGAGTATAAAGTAATTGTTTTCCTCCCTGCTTTTTTTCTGTATTTGAAAAACCACTCGGTTCTTTCTATCATGTTTCCTCTTGGATTTAGAACCTAGGGCTTAAGTTTAGAGCACTTGGTAATTCCAATATGTCATACCTATTACACCTTGCAATACCATTTTATTTCAATCATGGAATTTTATTTTTGGTTTCCATGAGTCAATTCCATCATAGCAGGATCCTGAGCACAATAATTTCCTAAAGATAAAAATAATCATGTTTAGTGTTTTTATGAGTCATTCATTACACATTTGGTGTCAAGAACTTGAAACACTGGAATCGTAACATGTAATTGCTGAACCGTTGACATAAGGAAACTGACACTATTTAGTTCTGTCCCCAAAGAGTCTGGCATTGAAACAAAAGTAAGATTACAAAGATTGTATTGGAACTTTTAAATGAGAGTCTACTGGATTTCATGTGACTTAATCTAAGGACAGAATCTACAAATACGAAATTTTACAGGCCAGGCGTGGTGGTTCATGCCTGTAATCTCGGTACATTGGGAGGGCAAGGTGGGTGAATCACTTGAGGCCAAGAGTTTGAGGCCAGCCTGGCCAACATGGTGAACTACATGTTGTCTACTAAAAATACAAAAAATTAGCCAGGTATGGTGGCACATGCCTGTAGTCTCAGCTACACAGAAAGCCGAGGCAGGAGAATCACCTGAACCCAGGAGACAGGGGCTGCAGTGAGCTGAGATTCCACCACTGCACTCCAGCTTTGGCAACAGAGCAAGACTCTGTCTCAAAAAAAGAAACTTTGCATTTTCATCTAAAATTTTTTGTCAGGCAGTACCTAGTAATGACAAAATGTTTTTATTTGTGATCGAAGACTTACAAATAACATAGAAGAATTAGAATTTGTTTGGAGAAGAGGCAAGTTTCTAAATTGGATAGTGGAGAGTTTACTTTTTGATGTATTTTCTTATTTATCATTCCTTGTCACTTCCCACTCCCTAGCTAAGGATATTTCCTTACTCTGAACCCACTGGCATGTGAGAATTCCATTCCCACAATAAACTTGCTTTATAGGCTCTCTTTTCTAGTATTTTGTGGTTTAGAACTGCAAAATCAAGTGTGAGAACATACAATATCTAGTAAAAGTCAGCATTACTGAATGAACTCATTAAAGCCAAGTGGGAATTGCAAACTCCAAAAATTAAAACATCTGAACATCTGTTAAAACTCAATCTGTGTTTCTTCTTTGAGAAAAATAATAAATCTGATCAGCTCTCGATATAGCATCTGAAAAGAATAAACAAAAGAGCTAGATAAGAAAAATTAATTTGGCAGATGGTTTAATAAGTTAGGAGCTGAGACAACTGTTGCAAAGTTTCTATAATTTTTTTTGAAAAGTCAATGTAACGCAAGAAAATTCCCAAGCAACAATAAAGTAAAATCAAAGAATTACATTTACCAATAGTATAAGAGGTAGAAGATAAATAAAAACATCCAAATTATGTGTGAAGAAAGTCTATTGACATGTATATTATCAGCACATATTTTAATCAGAAAAGTTAAAAGTTTTTAAATTTTATTTAAAATTGTCTATTTAGGCTTTATTCTTTACAAAGTACTATTTCCTGCTGTAAGAAAAGGCCTTATTGTGACTTGATCATTATACATTGTATGCATCTAAAAGAATTTCACATGTACCCCATAAATATGAAGAAATATAATGTATGAACAACAGGCCTTATGAAGTTGCTTTTCATTCTTCCCTCTTTTCTTTTTTTGTATACTTTTGCAATTTGCTTTGTCTCACAATGGCAAAATGAAACATTTGTATTGTTTGTGAAAAAGTCAGGTTTCTATAGGACATATGTCATACACATGCAAAAGACATCACATAGTTCAGTGTTGCTATAAGTATTACATTTAGGCCAGATGCGGTGGCTCATGCTTATAATCCTAGTACTTCAGGAAGCCACAGCAGGAGGATTGCTTGAGCTCAGGAGATCGAGACGGTCCTGGGCAACATAGTGAGACCTCACCTCTATAAAAAATTTTAAAAAATTACCCTGGCATGGTGGTGCATACCTGTAGTCCTAGCTACTTGGGTGGCCGACGTGGGAGGATCACTTAAATCCAGCAGGTGGAGGATGCAGTCAGCCATTATCATGCCACTGCATGCCAGCTTGGGTGACAGAGCAAGACCTTGTCTCAAAAAAAAATAAATAAATAAAATAAAAATAGTACATTTAACTCTTACTAAGAATAGACAAATTCTCAACTCTACTATCATAATTATTTACCCTTGTTCTCTCTATTGCCTCCAAATTAAGGTGTGATTTCATTCCTCTACCCCAGAAATTCTTAATATCTTCATGTGATAGCAAATTAAAAAAAAAAATAAGAAAAATATTCATGATCAGTTTATATGCTTTATGTTAGGGAATATAATTTTGTTAGAAAGCCACTGTTTCCTTAAGTTACCTCAGTGTAGGTGTCAAATGGTATCAAATACACCTACATGGCTAGGCCCCGCAAACTGGGATCCTGAAACATCAGCTCCACACCCATCCCATCCTCATCACTGTACTTTCACCTCAAGTAGAACCCTCCAGGGAGGAGGGATGCTCACAAAATTCTCCTTGACCTTTCATTTTTTTCTCCACATCAGATGCTGCAAATAATATTGTTTCAAGCCATCTGGTTTTTGAGCTCCCAGGTATAGATGTATCAAGTATGTCTGGTATTTTTGTGGCAACCATCTGGAAACATAAATACAAAGGCCTGCTTCAAGGTACGAGAGACAGCTTTCCATGTGGACACCTCCACCTCATTCACTTTTATGCAGATGCTATTTCCATGCCTGCTGCCCTTTCAGTTCCTTTCAGTGTCATCTTCAACGCTGTTGTCTTTTAGGCATCTAGACTCTGAGCTGGGATTGAGACTGAACTCCTAGATTATTTTAGTGTTCCCCCATTTGTGTCTTCTCTTCCACAAGTCCCCTTTCATCTTCTTTGCCTCTTTTTGCTCCTCCCTCCCTTGTCATTGCAACTCCAGCTGCCCCCAGCTTTCGTCTAGACAATTTCACTTCCTTGTCAAGGTTTTTCCAGACCTTGTTTTTAGTTTGGGAAAGCAAATAATAAAGAAGATGCTGTCTTGAGACACATGGTATTTCCATGTAGCCTTTTAAAAGGTGATACTCTATATAATCGTTTCTTTTAAAATTTCCATTTTTTTTTACGAAGTCAAAAGTTTGTTTACATAAACATGGTAAAAACCAAGGTGGTACAAAAGGTTTATAAAATTAAAATTGCATTTTCCTCCCCTTTGGTTCCTATTTATGTGATAGTTCATCTCAGAGGAAACTCCTGCTCTTGGTCCTGTGTAACTTTCTAGAAATAGATAAGAAGTTATGCATATTTAAAAAAAATTATCATTTTGCATCAGTGCTAACATGCTCTATACCCTCTTTTTTATCTTGATTTTTTGTTGGTGAAAGAATCAATTTCCCCTTTACCTTTCTGTTTATTTTTCTTCTATTTTTAAATTTTATTTTTTCTATTTTTTTTGTTCATTTCCCTATTTCTTTCACAGGTATGGATACCTTTCTGTTTATTATCTTTTTGTATTGGTTTTATATTATATCCACTATAATACTGAATAGCAATGGGAACATTTTCACTTTCCCTGATTTATAGTGGCTGCTTTATTAAATATGATGTTTACCATACTTTAAAAATAATATCCTCTGTTAGATGGAGGAAGTCTATTCTTAGTTTGCTGTGAATTTTTACTGTGAATAAAATGTGTAAAAAGTGTAAAATTTTATCATGATATTTTAAATCAATAGAGATAATTATGTGATAATTTTCTCATTTCAAGGCATACCTCAGAGAGATTGGGGGCTCTTTTCCAGACTCTAAAATGAGTCATACAAATTTTTCGTATCCCAGTGTATATGCAAGCTATGTTTATACTATACCGTAGTCCATTAATTTTACATTAGAATTATGTCTAAGAAAACAATGAACTTAATTAAATATTTCATTGCTAAAAATGTTAACAATCATCTGAACCTTCAATGAGTCATAATCTTTTTGCTGGTGGTGGGTCTTGCCTCCATCCTGATAACTTCTGGACAACTTGCTGAAGCCTCTACATTAGCACTTGCTTCGTCCCCTTGCATTTTTATGTAATACAGATGGCCTCTTTCCTGCTGACTAATCAGGGTGGTAGTTGCTGAAGGCTGGGATGGCTGTGTGGATTTTTGCAAAGAGGACAGCAATAAAGTTTGCTTCCATCAGTTGACTCTTGCTTTCAGAAAATACTTCTCTATGGCATGCAATGCTCTTTGTTTGAATTTTACCCTCAGTAGAACTTCTCTCAAAATGGGAATCGATCCTTTCAAATCCTGCTGATATTTTATCAATTAAGTTTACATAATATGCCAAATCCTTTGCTTTCACTTCAACAATGTTCATAGCATCCTCACCAGGAGTAGATTCCATCTCAAGAAATCATTTTATTTGCCCATCCATAGGAAGCAACTCCTCATCAATTCAGCTTTCATCTTGAGATTGCAGCAATTCAGACATATCTTCAGACCCCACTTATAATTCTAGTCCTTTTGCTATTTCCACCACATCTTTAGTTACTTCCTTTACTGAACCTGTCAAAACCATCATGAGAGTTGAAATCAACTTCTTCCAAACTCCTGTTATGTTGATATTTTGGCTTCCTCCCATGAGTTACAATTGTTCTTAATGGTGTCTAGAATGGTAAATCCTTTCTAGAGATATTCCATTTATTTTGCCCTAAACCAGCAGAGGAACTATTACATATGGCACCTATAGTCTTATGAAATATGTTCAATAATGAGACTTGAAAGTCAAAATTACTCCTTGATCCATGGGCTGCAGAATGGACTTTGTATTAACAGGCATGAACACAACATTCATCTCCTTATATATCCCTATCAGAGCTCTTGGATGACTAGGTGCATTGTCATTGAGCAGTAGTATTTTCAAATTTTGAAATAAATCTGGCCGGGTATGGTATATCACACCTGTAATCCCAGCACTTTGGGAGGCCAAGATGGGCAGACCACGAAGTCAGGAGATCAAGACCATCCTGGCCAACATGATGAAATCTCATCTCTACTAAAATGCAAATAATTAGCCATGTGTGGTGGCGCAAGCCTGTGGTCCTAGCTACTTGGGAGGCTGAGGCAGGAGAATCACTTGAACCAGAGAGGTGAAGGTTGCAGTAAGCCGAGATGGCGCCACTGTACTCCAGCCTGGCAACAGAGCAAGACTCTGTCGCAACAATAAATCTAAATGATTCAGGAAATTATGCTATAAATAAAGGTGCTGTCATCCAGGCTTTCTTTTTCTTTTTCCATTTGTAGAGAACACAGGCAGGGTAGATTTAGTATAATTCTTAAAGATCCTAGGATTTTCAGAAAATTCTAGGGTTCTGAAAATCCTAGGATCCTGAAGAATTAGCATTGGCTTCAATTTAGAGTCACCAGATATATTAGTCTCTAATGAAAGAATCAGCGTGTTCTCGGAAGCTTTGAAGCCAGTCATTGACTTCTCCTCTGTAGCTATGAAAGTCCTTCACAGCTTCTTCTTTGAATATAAAGCTGTTTCATCTACATTAAAAATCTGTTGTTGGCCGGGCACAGTGGCTCAAGCCTGTAATCCCAGCACTTTGGGAGGCTGAGGCAGGTGGATCACGAGGTCAAGAGATCGAGACCATCCTGGTCAACATGGTGAAACCCTGTCTCTACTAAAAATACAAAAAATTAGCTGGGAATGGTGGTGTGTGCCTGTAGTCCCAGCTACTCAGGAGGCTGAGGGAAGAGAATTGCCTGAACCCAGGAGGCGGAGGTTGCGGTGAGCCGAGATCGCGCCATTGCACTCTAGCCTGGGTAGTAAGAGTGAAACTCTGTCTCAAGAAATAAAAAAATCTGTTGTTTAGTTCAGCCACATTCATGAATGATCTTAGCTAGGTCTTCTAGATAATTTGCTCAGGCCTCTGCATTAGCTCTTGCTGCTTTACCTTGCATTTTTATGTTATGTAGATGTCCTCTTTCCTTAAACCTCATGCACCAACCTCTGCTAGCTTCCAAGTTTTTTTTCCTGCAGCTGCCTTACTTCTTTTAGCCTTCATAGAATTGAAGAGAGTTAGGGTCTTCCTCTGAATCAGGCTTTGAATTAACAGAATGTTATGTCTGTTGTGATCCTCTATCCAGAACACTTAAACTTACCATATTAGCTATAAGACTATTATGCTTTCTTATCATTTGTATGTTCCCTAGAGTAGCACTTTTTTTTTTTTTTTTTTTTTTTTTTTTTTTTTTTTTTTTCAGATGGAGTTTTGTTCTTCTTGTCCAGGCTGGAGTGCAATGGTGTGACCTAGGCTCACTACAACCTCTGCCTCCTAGGTTCAAGTGATTCTCCTGCCAAAGCCTCCCAAGTAGCTGGGATTACAGGCATGTGCCACCACGCCTAGCTAATTTTGTATTTTGTATTTTTAGTAGAGAAAGGGTTTCACCATGTTGGTCAGACTGGTCTTGAACTCCTGACCTCAGGTGATCCATGTGGCTTGGCCTTCCAACGTGTTGGGATTATAGGCATAAGCCACTTCACCCAGACTGGAGTAAGTAGCACTTTTAATTTCTTTTCTTCTTTTCCTCTCTCTCTCTCTCTCTTTTTTTTTTTTTTTGAGAAAGTCTCTGTTGCCCAGTGCTGTGGTATGATCTCAGCTCACTGCAACTTCTGCCTCCTGAGCTCAGGTGATCCTCTCACCTCAGCCTCCTCTGTAGCTGGGACTGGGACTGCAGGTTCATGCCACCATACCCAGCTGGTTTTTTGTATTTTTAGTTAGAGACAGTGTTTTGCCATGTTGCCCAGGCTGGTCTCAAACTCCTGGGCTCAAGGACTTGGACTGCCTTGACACCCACAGTGCTGGGATTACAGGCATGAGCCACTGTGCCTGGACTAGTTTCTTTCAAGACTTTTCCTTTGTATTCAGAATTTGACTGTTTGGCACATGAAGCCTAGCTCTCAGCCTGTCTATGCTTTTGACATACCTTCCTCTCTAAACTTAATCATTTCTAGCTTTTGATTTAAAGTAAGAGACATTCGAATCTTCCTTTCACAAAAATACTTAGAGGCCATTCTAAGATTATGGAATGGCCTAATTTCAATATTGTTTTGTCTGAGACAACAGGAAGGGCAGAGGAATGAGAAAGAAAAGGGGAAACTGACAGTAAGTGGAGCAGCCCAAACACACACCCGTCATTTATTTATGCACTTTACCCTCTTATATGGGCATGGTTCGTGGCACCCCAAAACAATTACAATAGTAACATCAAAGACCACTGACCACAGATGACAGTAACAGATTAATAATAAAACTTTGAAATACTTTGAGAATGACCAAAATGTGATACAGAGACATGAAGTGAGCATATGCAGATGAAAAAATGACCCCAATAGACTTGGACTGACACAGTATTGCCACAAACCTTTAGTTTGTAACAAAATGCATTTGTCGATGAGAAACCGTATTAGTGAGTATCATGCCCCGATACTTGGTAGGAGTGAGAAAATTTGACTATTAATATATTGATTACTGGTTATTGACGTTTTCTTAATTTCTTAAGTCAACATAAGTTGTTTTAAAAAACTCCATTATTTTTGCAAGTATATTGACATAAATTTTTCATTGTACTGTAGTTGTATTATATGAAAATGTTTTGTTTTTGCAAGCATTTTTCTTGGTTAACTTTACTAATTTTTTCTTGAATTGGCTTTTATGAATAAATTAATATTTGTTTATTTGTATGCTCATTATTAGTTAATTAATCTTTACTCTGTTCCTTACAGTATCTTTCTTATATTTTCCATAGTTTTCTTCTCTACTTTAACATGTGTGTGATTTGTAGATGAGATTTATAGTTTCTAAACAGTATGTTTTACATTAAAAAAATTATCTGGGGGAGTGGGGAGGTTGAGGAGGGATAACATGGGGAGAAATGCCAGATGTAGGTGACAGGGGGATGGATGCAGCAAGCCACATTGCCATATATGTACCTATGCAACAGTCCTGCATACTTTGCACATGTACCCCAGAACCTAAAGTACAATAAAAAAATTATTTATAATTCAATTGTAATAATGACCAGAGCTTTTTTCTACCTAGCTTCTCCATTAATATTGTTCACTTTGTATTTTACCTTCCCCATAAAATTTTAGTCAGTAATTATTTTTTCATGTATTTTCTGTATTATTTTGGAACTTTAATTTTGTGATTTTTACATCTATTTTAAAATTCAAAGTGTACAAAATTGTCTATAGTAAATTTCTCTATCATTCTTATAGGTCTCCAGTTCCTTTCTCCTCTGGAGGTCCCAAGCTTGTCAATTTCTTGAATAGAAGGAGGTTGTTAAGCAGGAAAATATGTTCTAATAAAACTTCCAAATACATGTCAATATGAACAGAGAAAGACCCTATATGCAGTTAAAAATGCCCGGCTTTCAGAGATGTCAAGATTAACTGAGACATTAAGCACTTACGATCACTGGGGCACAATAAATGCTCAGCCAATTGAAAAATACAAACACTCTTGTCTTTATTATTTATTAATGCCTCTTGAGGCTGGATAGTAGCTAAGAATACAGACTTACTTAGGGACATTTATTTATTTATTTAACAATAAAACAAATATATATTACAATAAAATAAATAAAAATTAAATAAGACACTCCTGGATTAGAGTCCCTCTGTTGCCATTTTTAAATTATGTGATGTTGGACAAGTCATTTTAATCTCTAGAATTTTCAGATTTCCCTCCTATGATACAGGCATCATAATAATACTTACCTATTAGAATATTGTCAATTAAATGAAATCATAGATGTAATGAATGTATACATCTAAATCATAGTATTACCTTGAATATAATATAATCAGCACTCAATATGTATATTATTATTTTATTTGTTGTAGTAATTAATGATATTATGATTTTTAAAATTGTATTTCTTTGGCAGAGTCATAATTGATTAAGTTTAGACTGGAAAGATAGATTGGATGTAGACAAGAAATTTTTAAAATTGGCAGGAATGTGGCTCTCTTAGCCTTAGGCCATAGGAATATTTATATTCAATTAGTTTCTTGGATGTTACTACACTTTAAAAATGTAAAATGTATTTGTGTTCATTTTACAGAAAATGAAAATAGAGCTGCCTAAATAATAGATAGTCAATCTATTGGTTCCTCGGGGACCTCAGAGATCAAGAGTATCACAGCCACGTTACTATATACTGCCTTATTTGACTTTCTGTTTCTCCTCGACCCTAGCTCCAGGCAAGACCACAGACTTCAGCTAAGCATATAATGGCTGGGAGAAGGCAGGAGTAGGTGGGAAAGACTAATCTGGGTAGGAGGTAGGCTGATTGCCAGATTCCCCAGGGTGATAGGGAAAGCTTTTTATTATAATTTAGTAGAAAGCCTTATGCCAAAAATGTTTCCATAAATAAATACAAATGTTGGTTCTTGTTGAAAAATGCAAATCAGATGGTTTCAATATTTTAAACCTTACTTGGAATACCTTAAATAACAAGCACAGACATTATGTGTGTACATATATACATTTAAATGTATACCAAATTAGGCACATAGAAAATGTATTAGAAAATGTATTGTAATAGGCCCCCACCAGTGTCCTGACATCAGGCTGAAATGCAAATCAAGTAATGCAACCCTTGAAGCGCTGCAGGAACTTTCATCACCACAGCAAGTATTCATTAGACCTTTCTTTAGGTTGTATTTAAACAATTGCAGCCAAAGGCAGACAGAAGTAAACATCTGGTCTGTCTGGCTGTATCATTCCTATTCCAAAATATTAATCTTCTACTTAGAGGACATCAAAACAATCTTGGGAAGATTAAATATGCCAGTATCTGATCCAAAGTCTGACTGTTGTATATGAAGTAGAACTGATCTGATGTTTTTTCTCTACTGCTGAAGCACATATTACAAGGCTTTCTTAGAACTAGGATGTTGGCATAAATTATAGGGACCTGGTGGTTGAGTTGAACTAAGATTTTCCATTCCTCATAAACCATCTGTAGAATATTTGAATATTACTTGATTGGCATAGATGATGAATATATATAGTTTTCTTTATTAAAGCTTTCCTGACAAAACCAAAATATTTTCTGAGCTATGGTGGCCAATTCACTTCTAAATAATGAATTCCTGGGAATGAAAAACTGTATTCTAAGACTATTGGCTGGTCTAACAAATTGCAAACTTTTCCAGATACAATGTAGATTGAGGACAGATTTCATATTCGAATTATAAAACATCATTGAAAATTGTTTATGGATAAGAAAAGAGAAAGTCAGTAGAAATAGTAACTATAATGATTGTCATTATTATGTGTCCTGTATCTCATATGTATCTTTTATAAAAATACATTGTAATAAGCCCCTCAAGTAGTTTCATCGTAAAGTAACTTGGAGGTGGTTGGAGAGCTAAATAGTGGCAAAGATGGGACTTAATAGCAGGTCCCATGTTCTGCCTTAAAAAGTTATGGGCATGGTGGCTCATACCTATAATCCCTGCATTGTGGGAGGCCAAGGCAGGAGGCGCATGTGAGGCCAGGAGTTTGAGACCATCCTGGGCAACATAGTGAAACTCTGTTTCTACAAAAAATGAAAAGCAATAATATGGGTGTGGTGGTGCAGACTTGTAGTCCCAGCTACTCAGGGGGTTGAGGCAAGATGATTGTTTGAGCTCAGGAGTTTGAGGCTGCAGTGAGCTATGACTGGGCCACTACACTCCAGCCAGAGCAAAACCCTGTCTCAAAAAAGAGAGAGAGAGAGAGAGAGAGAGAGAGAGAGAGAAAGAACAAGAAAGAGAAGGAGAAGAAGAAGGACAGGAGGAGGAGGAAGAGGAAGAAGAAGTGGTGGTGGTGGCGGAGGAGGACCTCTTTTTCTGATTGGGAAATGATTTATTATATTCTAAAATTAAATAAAGTACTTAATAAAATGACATGTTATGACTCATAGACAACTTTAGAAAGCTTAGAATGAGGTGCAAATGACTCCAAATTTACTAGTTTATGTTACTGTTTCACAGTTTGACCTTGGTTAAGAGTGTTCCAGTGAAGCACTTGAATAACTCTGTGGAAACTCTCATTGCCACAAATGGAAAAGATAGTCCAGGTGCATATTTTGATAACAGCAGTTATTATGTAAGTGAAAGATTACACAATTAATTTATAAATAAACATTATTCATTTATGAGTAGTTAAACTATGAACAGATAAACCACAGTGTGCTAGGTGTAGGTGGTAGAGATGAATAAGGTATGTCTTCTGCCCTTAAAGACTGTGCATTCTAGTAAAATGAAGTGTGAGTGAATAAGCTCACTTATGCCTGGGAGCTAGGTATACATGAATGGAGAATGCACTTAGAGATATTATAATGCCGTTGGTACTGGAGTCTGTAAAAGTTTTCATGAATGCTAAAGCTGGATTTAACATTTACTAGGTTAACATTAGAAGCAACAGCATGCTGGGACTGCTAATGGGAAGGGAACTAACACTGGAGGAAGTTCATGATCTCAAAAAGCACCTCTGGATATAAAATTGACGAAAGATAATGACAAGAGGAGAAGAGAGCTATAAGAGTTCAGGGACAAATAGAAGGACAGAAATCAAACCCATCATGGAGCTGTTGGCAATTCTAATCTCTCAGCAGGCACAGAAAAAAAAAAATTAGTTGTTAAAGGCTCTGGGACAAAGACTCAGAAATTAGATGAGTGGTTATATGCTATGTTAAGTGCACATATGGTCTCCTATAAGGAACATGGATTTATTGTATTATTATATATTATAATTATTATTGTTCAAAGGAAACTGGAGCCAAGAAATAACTATGGAGATGTCTCCAGAATGTTTGCAGTTAGGGGAAACTCAGCTGGCTGATTTAGCTACAAACCATGTCTTCTTCTGTCACCAGGCATCCTGAGGGCCAGAGTCACTCAGCATACATGGAAGACACTAACCTAGTCATTTTCAAACCTAACTTCACATCAGTGTGACCTGGGGAATTTTAGACACATACCAATATAAAGGCCTGTTCCCCAGAGATTCTGAATTTGGGATGGGGCCTGGGTATTGGCAGCTTTAAAAAAATAACCTTTTTTTTTTTTTTTTTAGAGCAGTTTTAGGTTCATAGCCAGATCAAGTGGAAAACACAGAGCATTCCCATATAGTCCCTATCCCTAAACTTGCATCTGTCAACATCCTGCACCCATGGTACATTAGTTTTAATTAATAAACCTACATTGAATACCATTATCGCTTGAGATCCATAGTTTACATGAGGGTTCACTCTTGGTGATGTATATTCTACAGGTTTGGACAAATGAATAATAACATAAACTTACTGTTACAGTATTATACAAACTGGCAATTTTATTTATTTTTTATTTTTTTGAGATGGAGTTTTGCTCTTGTTCCCCAGGCTGGAGTGCAGTGGTGCAATCTCAGTTCACTGCAACCTCCGCCTCCCATATTCAAGTGATTCTCCTGCCTCAGCCTCTCAAGTAACTAGGATTAAGGCATGTGCCACCAAGCCCGGCTAATTTTTATATTTTTAGTGGAGGTGGGGTTTCACTATGTTGATCAGGCTGTTCTTGAACTCCTGATTTCAAGCGATTCACCCGCCTCGGCCTCCCGAAGTGCTAGGATTACAGGCGTGAGCCACTGCACCCAGCCAGATTGGCCGTTTCTAAAAAGGCTTCCTTGGTGAACCACTGCACCAGCAGCAAGGAGCCACAAAGGTGTGGTATCCAGAAGCTGCCCTATGATACTGCCCATAAAGTTACCCTGAATCCCTCACTCTCCAGGAACTTTAATCTTTAGACAAAAGCAAAATAATATTTCTGAAACTCTGCTCACAAGTAGAGGAAACACTAACTTGCTACAAAGATGTCACTGTTTGTGGGCAGGAATGGGGACAACCTACAGAGGTTGAAATGTGCCCAACAGCCTCAAGGCCAGAACTTGACTGGAAAGAACTTATTAATAACACACTTCTATTATATGTCATAATGGAAGGAGAGGATGCTTGGGACTCCAGACAGATTTGGTTTAGAATCCTAACTTTGTTCTTTGAACAAAGCATCTAAATTCTCCATTTCTCAGATAAAGAATTCTCCATTTCTCAGATGCTTTGTATGAGAAATGGAGAGGATAGTAGCTAACTTGAAGGGTCATTGTGAGAAGCAAAGTCCTTACATCCAGCTTAGCATATTCCCGGCATTTTGTGGGTAATATATAAATGGACTCTATTATAATTATTATTAGTAGTAACTGAAGAAGAGTATGTAAACAGGTTTTTTTAGTGATGTAGTATAGACCAAAAAATTATAAGAATTCAAAGGCAGATACAACCCTGGTAGTAGAGTGGGCAGGAAAGGCTTCTTAGGATTTTTAATAATTTATATAACTTTGTATGGAGAAATGAGGGAGAGAAGGATGAGACTGACTTGTGTATTTGGGGAAGACATGAGATAGATGTGCTACATGTAGTTGGCTTTAAATAAGGTCAGAGAGAAGGATGAGACTGACTTGTGTATTTGGGAAAGACATGAGATAGATGTGCTACATGTAGTTGGCTTTAAATAAGGTCAGAGAGAAGGATGTTGGGTCATATTTGAGTAGGGCAGTCTTGAACATTAACAAAAGGAGTTTGCAACATGAGCAAAGCCCCTGAGGAAAAAAACACATTTAGGGAATATACAGATCATATCCAGGGGTTCTCAAAGGCAATGGTAGGGGTGACCATCCCATAGATTTACAATTCATGCAAAAGGCTTGTTTCCCCTTTATTTTCTCCTCAATTTGTTAGAAATACCATATCTCATAGGCATCTTGGATAATAAGAGACACTTGGTTTTGCATAAGCATAAATTAAATGATTTGTGACAATCTGTTATCAACAAAAAGTACATTTCTTCATCATACTCAACAAAGATAACAAAAACTACTTAATGACAAATTCTTATTCTCTGAAAGAAAATGTTACTTGTATGTATATTTATGTTACCAAAAAGCTATTGAAATAAGTTAGCTGATGAAAAGAAAGAATTTGCTCTGGCTAGTGAATTAAGGACCTGAGAATGTAAATATGAACCTAGAATACTATTACTTTTAAGTATCTTTAAGAATTAGGTGTACTTCATTACCAGTAGGTGTCACTACAGGCATTAAACACAGTCTGTTTCTGGGGAAATTTGTCCCATAAATGTTGGTGTAATTTAATTGGTATAACATAGTTATGATAGGCATAAAGGATATTTATTCTGAAAAGCAATATATTTTATCATGGTCATGAACTTGTAAAAACATTGGCTTAAGGAAGCTAAAGTGTATGCTTTAAATGGGCTTACTTAATACAATATACAGCATAAGTAATAGTCTCTTATGAGGTTTTAAATATATACAGTGGGTTTTCCTGGATAAGATAAGTTTGCTTTTCAGAGTTATTCCATAGAATCTGATTTATAGGACTAATTTAATGAGAATTCATAGACTCAGTTGCTACGCTCTAAATCTTTGCAAAATTGACGTTTTTTCCCTTATGCATAACATTCTTGTAACTTTTGTTAGAGAAGGGAAGGAAATTAAGAACTTTAACTGGAATTACATTAGTCATCCTCTTTTGACTTTCTCTAGCCTTTTAAACATATAGTATCTAGTATCATGAAGTTAAACTCACTAACCTCTTTTAGAGAAACAGACTTTATTGGCATCCCGGCATCTTCCACAGAGAAATATTGGCCCTTAAAAATAGTGATCTTTGTTTCCTTTGTTTTAGAGTTGATTCATTAGTGCAATCCTGCTGGCATTGCTGAGTTGAACTTTTGAACAGAGTATTCTCAATAGAAACCCTTGCACTTTAAAATCATTTGCCTGTTGGAGGTGTTGGTGGTTCTTATTTATGCATAATTTAAGGGCTAGGTGTGTAAAAGTGCCCCTAGTGACTCTTTCATTGGTTCCATTTTACAAATTGAAACTGATATTGGTGGTTGTGGTGCTTTTCAAAGGTGACTTGAGGGCAATCTAATTTACCTAGATGTTCAAAGGTGAACTCAATATTTTCAATCATAAATTAAAAATTTACTCTAGTTTTCAAATCAGAAACAGCATAAATTATGTATCTGCAGGCCATAAGTGTTCTCTGCCCTGGCTTAACTCCATTGATTTTACCAGGATAGATATTCCTAGACACTCTGTGTTTTAACATGTCCCTGTAACATCTAGAGCATTTCAGGAACACCATTTTGCTCTCTTTTCTCTGTATACCAACAGGAATTTGTGAGCCCTTAGCATTTGCCTCTCTTTGTAGACCCATCTATGACAACATTTTCAACCTGTTAAGATTCCTGGGCTTATATAATTTGAACAGGGTTTCTCTGAAAAACATACTATTATGCACTAAAAATCTACATCATTGGAAAATACTTCTTAACATATAACAGTATGCTGTGTTAATTATAACATATAGACACTGCTAAGAAGCCTACATTTTGAACCTAAAGTATAGATCTTATAATGGAGACACAACCAATAGACAAAAATGCAGATCAACCAACTGTGTGACACACAGATCAGTGTGTCTGTAGTGTTTGGAGTAGCACTTGTGTGTAAAGTTTGATGCACAGTCATTATCAAGTCCAATCTTCCAGATATTCTAAAACTTACACCTGCATTAAATTGGACTTTAGAAATTAATATACTTCAAACATATGATTGTGGCATTTAATGCCACTTGTTTTACTTTAATTCATTTGGTTGGAATGTCTTGGCTTTTATTGAGGGTCAGCATTGGAAATAGTTTTTTAGAAATTTGATGTGTTAAAAGTAAGGATTTGTTAAGAATAATTATTATGTTTCACAGGGCTTCAGCTTTCAATCTTCACATCAATACTGGCCTGCTTCTCCTGAGCTCTTGTACTTATTTTATTTAGTTTTTTACACACCGATATGTTTACTAAACAGATTTCTCTCTTCCCCTACATCCCCAAACTTTGGCTCTTAAGAAAGCATAGACCCCAAACTACAGTCCTAAGGCAAGTAATGGTTTTTATGGTTTGCATTTTTATAATAATCTCGTTACTAAGGGATCATAGTTTGTTTTCATATTTCTCACTTACTTTTACTTCCATATTGCTACATGTTACATATTCTTTTAGGATCCAGGATTTTGGGGGACAAAGTGAGGAGAAGTATAAAGTAAAATACAACCAAAATACATAGAACAGAACTTCAGGAAAGACCTATATTACACTTAAAATTCACTTAACTAACCACATCCTAAACCTATAGTTTACAGTAAAGGTATGAGAAGGAAAAATAAACAACACTGAGATCCCACCACAATACTTATATTTTTATTCTGTATAACATTATACTATGAACTGAGTTTGTAGGTCTTCTGGGGTGATGACATTCATATAATAATTATATTTTTATAGGTAATTTGAAAGACATGGTGTTAGGAACTTTTTGATTTGAAGTAAGGGAGTGTGTTCAATTAGAAAAGAAGCTCTGTATGATAAGAAGTAATAATCCATTATTGGTGTTCCAGAATGGGCATAGATATTTTAAATTATTACAAGGCCAATGAACATAAAAAAATAATGCATGTACTGGGAATTCAAAGCATGTTTGTTTTCCGACTTTTGTTTTGTTTTGTTTTGTTTTCTTTTTCCTTTTCTGTCTTTTTTTTTTTTTTTTTTTTTTTTTTTTGAGACAGTCTCACTCTCGTTGCCCAGGCTGGAGTTCAGTGGCATGATCTCAGGTCACTGCAATGTCTGCCTCCTGGGTTCAAGCAATTCTCCCATCTCAGCCTCCCAAGTAGCTGGGACTACAGGTGCGTGCCACCATTTCTGGCTAATTTTTGTAATTTTTAGTAGAGATGGAGTTTCACCATGTTGGCCAAGCTGGTCTTGAACTCTTGATCTCAAGCAATCCACTTGCCTCAGCGTCCCAAAGGCTGGTGTGAGCCACCGCACTGGGCCAGAATCTTTGAATTATAAAAACATAGAATATTATTGAGCCAGAAAGGAGTTACCTTTCTAGGCTCAGAATATGTCTTGCTGGTGGATGGGGGGAAGCAGATGAATAGAGGAGATGAAGGCTAATTTGGGTGGAGAAGAATGACTAGACAGGGTTCACCTAAGGAAGAATGACTCATTGAGGTCTCTTTCAGCATTATGGTTTTGCTATTTGATTTTGGACTCAGAGTATTTTGGCAAAATGTACTAAAAGCTGAGACAGGATATTAGTCTTCATTTACAGACCACTTGAATAGTTTTAGAAATTAAAACATTGTGAAAATAGAAGTCAAATGTTTATTTTGGTAATTGAATGAGTAGTAACAATGATGGGGTACGTAAGTGCTCTTAAAATTAAATCCTCATTCATTATTTATTGCTCCATTGACACATTGGACCATTGATTGATAGAAGCATTCGAAATAAGGATTTAAATATTTTTCAAGCCTTAATAATTTTATGTGATTCATTTTTTTCTTTTTATTTTATAAATTTCCTGAAGTCTTTTTAACCCAGCCTACATAGACATATTTTTAAAAGATACAATTTTGATAACATGCACTTGAAAAAAACTCACGTTCAATTCTAAAACGGTAAGTAAAAGAGTAATACAGGTGCGAATTTAAGGATTTCTTCTGAAGTATTATGTTCCCATTTCTCTAACTTTGTAGATGTAGTACTGTCCAAAATGGATGGTAGTACAAAGTACAAATTTGTTGTTTAGACTTAGTTATCAAGTGGATAGAGAAGAAAAATATTATTTTAAATTTGGGTTTTTAGCTTGGAATATGTTTATTCCTTTAACATATGGATGGGTTAAGTCATTACAAGAAAGACAAGCAATCTTTTGATTTGGAAGCTATGCATTTCCCAGATGACCAACCTAAATTTTCTGTTTAGTTGCTTTTATAAATGAGAAAGCAGAGTCCAGTCTATTTAAGTGACTGAGACACAATTATTCACTAAATCACTGGCAAAATGAAGCTTGCATTCATCTCATCACAATCTCATTTCACTATGGGATAGTTATATTTTTATAAACTCATGTGTCTATAACATGATACAGCAAAATTAACTATTAGTTAGCTAAAATAGAGTACTAGATCTGGAATTAGATGGATTTGATTTTAAATTTTGTCCTTCCACTTACTAGATATGTAATCTTGAGAAAATTACTGTATTTCTCTGGATCTCAGTTAACTTTTCATAAGGCCATTATGAGAAGTAAATGAGAAAAGCTATGGGAAATGCCTGGCAACTTTCAATGCAAAACAAATGGTAATTCTTTTTCTCTTACTTTCTTAAGATTAACTGCCACAGTGAACTTCACCATTTTTAATTGGGACTTGTCATTTTGTAAGATTACACTGATGCAAGTAGAAGTGTTGGAGTCAAACCTAGCTGGCTATTTTATCATTCCCCATGTTGTATGTATATTAAGCACTATATGTTGAGAGACACATGTTAACTTGGAATCTAAAAATTCTCCAAAACTACTTTAATTTACTTAAAAATCTAAAGTTTCTAAAGTTCAAAATGTGTAACAGAAAACTTAATTTTAGGTTTATTTTATTGCTCTTTAGTCATTTTTATCTGACTCCAGTTCCTCTATCTAGAATGTTAGAGAAAGGGAGAAAACAATATGTTTTCTCTGACATCTTTTGAAGAGATCTCTGCATTCTTAGACTTATGGTTATACCTATATTTATTCTCAATAAATAACTGATGACTGATTGTATAAAAATTTAATTATTAAGCCCTTAATATTGAAAGAATAGCATTGAAGCTGACAGTGTTTTTATTTTTATTAATTAATTATTATTATTGCTTTTTGAGATGCAGTTTTGCTCTTGTCAGTCAAGCTGGAGTGCAATGGTGTGATCTCAGCTTACTGTAACCTCTGCCTCCCGGTTTCAAGTGATTCTCCTTCTTCAGTCTCCCAAGTAGCTGGGATTATAGGGGCCTGCCACCATGCCCAACTAATTTTTGCATTTTTCTTAGAAACAGGGTTTCTTCATGTTGGCCAGGTTGGTCTTGAACTCCTGACCTCAGGTGACCCACCCATGCTGGCCTACCAAAGTGCTGGGATTACAGGCATGAGCCACTGCACCTGACCCTGACAGTGTTTTTAGATAAAGTCTGTATTTCCTTAGACTATTTTATTCAGTTTTGGAATTTTAAGGAACATCACTATATATATGATTTCCATAAGCTTTACATTACTTAGTCTCTAGGAGTATTTAAGTAAACAGAATTAGATATGATTTGATTTGTGTGGCACAGAGAACAAGAATAATTCCTTGGTTTGATTTTTGGTTTTGTTGTTTTCATGGTCTTAAGAATTCACAAAATCATTAGAAGGGAAAAGACAGTAGATTCATAGCAATACATTGTATTTTAACAAAATAAAGATGCCACAAACTTCATGCCAAGAGAAAGCAATGATATTTCTAGTCCCATTAATCCTAAAGCTCTCTATTAATTTCAAGTCCAAGTTACTTAGCTAATATATTTTCCATTGATAGGCACTCTAAATCGTTTTCATATGTATATTATGGTAATGAACGTTTGTCCTTGGAAATTGGGAGAGCTTTAGTGGTAAATGAGAAAAGGCTTTCATTTTTTCTTTTTTGAAGCAAACTGATGATTCTGAGAACTTAGATTACTGTGTTTTTCTTTCTTGCCACACCCCAAAGACTTAGCCAATTTATTATTAAAAATTAAAAATATCATCACTACAGCCAACACAATTAAAATGAACAAAATTCAATAAAAATTCCATTTCCTCTTGGGGCCCTAATCATTCCTTTACTACCTAACTTTCTCTTATTTCTACCATTGGACCATGCTATCTTCACTCCACTGTCAGCTCTAAAATGTTGAAACTAGATGATCCCTAGACCCCTTTCCAGGCCTGATAATCTCTGAGGTTGTTCTTCTATACATAATTTTTCAAATGTTCCATTAAAAGCTTGTTGAGTCAATGTAGAATGAATATGCAGATGTTTGGCACCAGATGGCCAAACATCTGGATATATAAACTATTTTTTTTTTTTTTTTTTTAGTTTTTAAAGGTGTTCAATTTTTTGAAGATACTGTCTGCATCTGAACTTCTGATTTAATTTCAGAAAGATAGAATGTTAGTGCTAACTAGTCTCTAAGGAATACATTTAACCCAAGCCATACAGGATTAACAAATTAGAAAAGATTTCAGCCACTTTTCATTATCTTTTAATAGCAAATATCTAACACTGGTACTGAAAGCTAAATACCATGATTTGTTTTTGAATTTCTGCACATCTGCTCTCTTCACTTCATACTCATCATTGCCACAACATAGCTATTTAACTGGAATCTGACTTTTATTGACAAAATTAGAGACCCCTGTGTGGTAATAAGGAGGTAGCCCACCTCACACTTTACAGTAGTTGTAAGGCTCAAATACCTTAAAGGCTTTTTCCTTTACGTTGAAGTTCTTTTTCTGGTGTACATAAACAGGCCTGCATACCAAAAACATGTAGTCACTGACTACATTCACTAGATGAGGATTGGGCCTACAGCCATACCACCAACAGACTAAACACTTGCCAGGGCTCACAGAGAAGAGTCAGGCCAGCTTTTCTCTGGATAAATTAACTCTGAAACATCAAGTCCGGAAAGTAACAGGATGCAAGAATAAATACATTTCAGAGAGCTGAAGTCTCTAAGATATACTCGGATTCCAGCGTCCTTTTCTGAAGGGGTGCCCAGTGGCCATGGTCTTTGCTAAGCTAATTTTTTGCAGATGAATTCATGTAACCTCTTTCAACAGGGATGCCTTTAATCTGTGCTTTGTGACTCTCTGTGCAGGTTGCTCTTAAGAGCCTTTCTTAAGTTTTAGAAACTGGAATTTGTGTTTGCTTAACCAATACTACCAACATTTCATCTCTTCTTCCTTCTGTAATATTCATTTTATTCCCTACCCTAAACCATGTTATTATCCCCAGAGATCTCATGATACTCCTTCCAGTCAAATTTGACATTGATCCATCTAGCTCTGAAACTCTGCCTGAGGCTCAGTTTCTTACCTGTAGTTAGTTTGGCCTCATTTCTCCAGTCATGAACACAAGATCCCTGATTCAGTTATCCAGAAAAATCAACATGATACTTATGAAAAGAATTTTAGATTATTCCTAAACATATTATATAACAAAATTACATTCAGATGTGAGTTGTCAATAGTACTGAGGACTTAAGAGTTTTCACAAATTTAGCTTCATTAAACCTAACTGAAAGAACTGCTTAGCTCTATTCATCTGCCATCTCATTTCTACCATATTCACTACCTTTGCCCCATGTTTGAACCTCTTTGCCAGAAGGAGACAATAGCAATTTTTTTTTTTTTTTTTTTTTTTTTAGACAAAGTCTCACTCTGTCACCCTAGGCTGGAGTGCAATGGTGGAGTGCAATGGTGTGATCTCGGCTCACTTGCAACCTACACTTCCCAGGTTCAAGTGATTTTCCTGCCTCTGCGTCTGCCTCCTGGGTAGCTGGGATTGTAGGCGAGTGCCACCATGGCTGGCTAATTTTTGTATTTTTAGTAGAAACAGGGTTTCACCATGTTGGGTAGGCTGGTCTCGAACTCCTGACCTCAGGTGATCCACTCACCTTGGCCCCCCAAAGTGCTGGGATTACAGGTGTGAGCCACCGCACCTGGCCATAGCCTTTTGATTGTCTGCCTACCACCAATGTCTCCTTTCCAGTTCTCCCTGAATGCTGCTGTTGGGTTAACCATTAGAAGGTACAAATGTGGCCATTGTCATTGCTTTCAATGACTCCCAGTTGCTTTTAGATGGTGCCACCAATACGTAGCCTAACATTAAGTCCGTCTACCTATTTCACCTAAAGACTTTTCTATACCATATTTCAGTAAAATTGGATAATTTAATGTTTTCTAAATATACTCTATGCTTTCCTGTGTCTTGGTTAACAATTTCCTTTGCCTGCAATGCCATTTCTGAAACAGCTATCTGAGATTTGAACCCAGGTTTTCAAATTCTGATCCAGTGCCCTTTCAACAATTAATTCCATCTTTGCAAACAATTCATGCACACAAATTAATGTATTGCTAGGAATCCTGATAAGATAGACAGAATAATAGTCCCACAGTGATGTCCAAGTCCTAATTCTTGGAAACTGTGAATATGTTGCCTTATATGGCAAAGGGGACTTTGCTGATGTGATTAAGACCAAGGCCTTTGAGATGGAGAGATTATGCTATATTATCTGAGTGGGCCCAATCTAATTACATGGGTACTAAAAAGTGAAGGATTTTTTTTTCCAGTTACTATCTAAGATGACAGAAAAGGGACCAGAGAGATGTGATATTGCTGGCTTAAAGATAGAAGAAGGCTGCCAGGATGAATGTGACTTCTAAAAGCCTGAGTAGCAAGAAAGTGGATTCTTCCCCAGAGCCTCTAGGAGGAAATAAAGCCCAGCTGACCCCCTGATTTTAGTTCAGTGATATCTTTGTCAGACTTCTGACCTACACAAATGTAAGATAATAAATTTATGTTGGCCAAGAAGCTAAGTTTTTGGTAAATCATTATAGCAGCAATAGAAAACTAGTATGCCTGGGTTCCAATTCCAGAGTTTACTAAAATAACTATAAATCAAAGAAATTGGAACGTAAGATTTTTAAAGCTTCCTTCCAGAGAAGGATTTGGCTAAGCTATCTTGTTCCTTCAGAGATCAAGACACTACTTAGTTAATATAACAAATGAATGTATGTTAGTATGCTAACCAGTTTTTTCCCACAAAAACAAAATTTTTTTTTTGTTGAAATGAAGAGAAGTTAGTAAAGGGGTACAAGTATACAGTTAGATCTATCAGGCATGGTGGGACAGATACAGTATAGATTAGGTAAGTTATAGTCCCTGCTTTTCTGGTACTTACACTACTTATCAAGGATAACAGACATATAAGAAATAATTATAAATTAAATGAGCACTAAAAGGACAAGTTTGAAAATAGGGCCTTAATTGAAAATCAGAGAAGTTTTGGAAGATATGCTATTTGTGATGAGAGCTAAAGCATGAAGCAAAGAAACTAGAGTTTTCTTTAGTGAACTTTCTTCTCTGAGACTATTTCCCCTAAAATATTTCTTCTTCTCTGAGGGCTGATTTCTTTAATGAATTAGCATGCCAATTGCATCACTTAAAATGTTTCAGAAAAGTAACGAAATAAATCTGAGCAAATGTAACTTTTATTCTCTTAAGAAGAAATTTAAAGGATTGATGATTGTAACTGTTTAATCAAGTTGCCAAGGATCCAAAATATTTTTAGCCTTCTCAACCAACCTCAGCAGGTTGGCCCCCACATTCATATCTTTAAGAACATGAGATTTCTGCTTGAACTTAGAACTCATGGTCTGCTTCCAAAGCTAGGAAAGAAATGGGGAGTTGTTTGCTTAACATGTATCTCTGTTTTTACTGGGAAAATTTAATGAACATTCCCAAAAGCAACTCATTCTCTACTCTACCCCAAGAGTATTTCCCTTTCTGTGGAAGGTTATGGCCAGAGTGTTTATAGGTTATATGATACTGTTAAAAATAGAACTTGGAGGTATGTCACTATCATGCAGCAGGGAATTGCCGAATAAAATAGTAAGTAGATTCTCTAGGACCAATGTAGTGTCTCTCCTAGTGGATCGTGTAAAGGGCTTGAGCCTATAGTATCTTGGGTCCCCAAAACTGTCAGGTTTTCATCCTGTGTAGATTGCACTGACCACTGAAATTCAGGCAGGCTCCAGAAAGCTGCATGTACTCATTCTCTTTCATATTTATCTGGTACATATCATTTGTACCTCTTGTTTGCTTATTTAGTAGTAAGCCAAAGTGAAAGCCACCTTGAACCAGGTCCAAATCATTCTTCTTACCAATCTTTTAACCTGGATCATTCCTTTGTCATCTGGCTTTGTTTTATTACTCAGAAATCATATGGCTACTCCTCACTGGAAAGAGGTAGGGAAAATGGGTATCTGATATTTTCACTCTATTGTACATCTTTATGGAAATTAACTGTTGGTTAGGTAACCTATAGCATGTAAGACCCTATATATAGTTTTAGAAACCAGTTAAGACACATATCTTCCAAAGGAAAGACCACCGTACTGATATGATGAAAATGTCTTCATGTTTTTTATGAAAGTGATTTAAAATAACAGTTTCTTTAATTTTATAAGTATAAATTCTGTATACCACTTAATGTTACCTATGTAAATTCTAGATCAGGTTATTTCCAACTTTTTCTTTTGCTAAGCCTGCTATAGGTAACCAAGACTTGGATAAACATTTATAACTTTATTTATTTATTTATTTATTCATTCATTCATTCATTTTGAGATAGGTCTCACTATGTTGGCCAGGGTGGACTGTAGTGGCATGATCTCGGCTCATTGCAACCTCTGCCTCCTGGGCTCAAGGAATCCTTCTCTCTCAGCCTCCCAGGTAGTTGGGACTAAAGGCATGCAACCACCACACCTGGCTAATTTTTTTGGCATTTTTGGTAGAGCCAGGGTTTTACCATGTTGCTCATGCTGGTCTTGAACTCCTGAGTTCAAGTGATTTGCGTGCTTGGTCTCTCAAAATGTTCAGATTACAGCGTGACCCACTGTGCCCAGCCTATTACTCTTTTATATCAAGGCCAACGGATTCTCAGTTTAACACATTTGACATCAAGGCAAAATCTTAAAGATCAACTGAAGAATTAGATGGCTGTGGCAGACACTACAGCAAAATAGTGTGGTCAATTTTATTGCATTTGTGTGGTAAGGGTTACTATTGCTCACAGAGCTTCTGTGCATAACTCTGGGATCTTGCACACACAATATTAATGAAGCTAAAGTCATAGATGGGATCAGAGTTCAAAACATACTATTCCAAAATACTTTAAGCTGAAGGAATTTTACAAAACACAGAAACAGGAGGTGCACTCTCACCTTCTTCTACCTCGCCTCTCCTGAAGCAGGTCAGAAAACCTAAGAAGACTTATGGCCTTCACCTGAAGCAGATATTAAGACCTTATGTGAGAAGTACTTTCCCTCTAAACACAGGGAAAATGCATCCTTCTCTCTGAAGACATGGAGACACAGAATCCAAACAAACAGGCCCTGCTAAGTTCCACCCAGTTTATTACTGTTAGATCATACGCACTTTGTTCAATCTCATTTCTCCACTTCTTCATCAAACCCAGCATTAAAATACACAAATTTAACTGATTCTTTAGGTTTCCATTTCCTTATGAAGGCTCTTGCATCACTTAACACTTAAATAAATTGGAATATTTTTCTCTTGTTAATCTGCCTTTTGTTATAAGGGTCTCAGCCATGAACTTAGGATGAGTGAAGAAGATATATTTTTCTTTCCTTGCAGATACATTCCCAATTATGGTTTAATTCCAGTCTAGAGTGAGAGACAGAATAGTCCTGTATAATTTTAGCTAGAATAACTAGTAAGCATGTCTTAGTTCTTTTTCTAGATTTTTCCCTGAGGACAGAAATGATGTCAATTTTATTGTTGTAGCTCTCACAAGGCCAGGGTTCAAACCTTTTCTCTGCTCTTCAGGACTGATCTGACTTTTGGCAAGTTATGTGATCTCAGTTCCTCATTGGTCCAGGAAGTCTTGTATGAATAACTGCCTTGAGGACTGTGTGTGAGTGTGTGTGTGTGTGTGTGTGTGTGTAAATAAAATGTAGAAATTTATATAAAGAATATAGTGTAGTGTCACTTAGTCCAATAAATGTGAGTCATTATTAACAACTGGATATACTACTTAATTGGAAATTAAGCTTACTTTTTCCACTAGCTACCTGTGTGTTCTTGGTTAAGACATTCAACTTTCTGGGCCTCATTTTCTGTGGGTTAAAGGAAGGAGGTATGCTAGAGTCTATAAGTTGGCTTACAGCTTTGAAGTTCAGTGATTCCTGGCTTTGCCTATCACTTATCCCTGGGCATGCTGCAGTTGTTTGGGGAAAGAAAAAAAGCCCAAAACCCACCAAGGAAAAAACAATGGAGTCAGGTAATGTGAAAACTTCACCATGTAGTTTCATAACCGAATTTCTGTTGTTTATTCTGTTACCATGGGATGAAGACAAAATGCCGATAGTAACGGATAGAATGTCTAATAAGTGGAATGACCCTTTTAAGAAAGAGAACTTTTTCTCCCTCATGTCACATGGAGAAATGGATCCTTCCATGGTGTTTTGTAAATGAGCTCTTGGCTGTTGCTGGGTTGTAAGTTCCCAAGTTTAAGTTTTACCACTTATTGGCATCCAACAGAGAAGCAGAGTACTTTTATTTGGAAATACATTTGGAAAGGATTCCAGAGAGCCCAGGCAGCATTCATTGTACTCTAGTTTGGAGATTTTCACCTTTTCTGTGTGCTGTAACTAGCTGGCACTCTTCCAACTGTAATTTAGACTTACCGTGAACTGTAGTTTTTTTTTTTTCTTTTTTAAATGTGCATGGTGATTTTTTTTCTAACCAATAATTTCTTTTACTGTCATTCTAAATTCTAATTTTGCATATGCTTTTCTTATTTCCAAGCACTCTCTAACCTCTATATTTTTATTCTTATGGAAAAAGTACATTTTATCTGTGGTTTTTCATGATGTTAAAACACTTTGGATATTTGGTGAATTTGGGTTCACTGATGAAACCTTTATTAATCTCATTATAAGCTTCTATCAGGATTGTCTGCTACCCCCACTGCTTTATTTAAATTACATTAGGAAACACCTCTGAACTGTTAAGCACCCCAATTTATCCTCTTTTAATCAAACAACTTCAGGCCACAGTGACTCTCATAGGGAACTCATTAAGCAAAACCCAGGGTTCATTTGGGCAGAAATTTTATTTTGTAGAAGACAAGAGAGTAGACAAGTCTATATGCAACCTCCTCTTACAGCTATCTATATATTAAGACCGAATGATCGTTGTAATCAACCAGGTATTTGCACAAACATCATTTGTATGAAGCAGTAATCAGCCAGATGTCCTTTGTGGTCTTCAGATTCAATTTATTAAATGGACAATTATTTTGTTGTTGTTGTGAGAAAATCATTCTCCTCCAGGAACAAAGATGAGTAAGAGTGATATTGACCCACAAAATTGTATTAGGGTTCAAATTCTTATTCTGCGTATATGCACTAATAATAGTGAAAAGTGTTTGGTGATTTTAAAAATAAAAGCTAATAAAGGACTCCACCTTGGAAGAGTAAGAGAAGAAATGTACATAGTTATCAAACACAATAAAGTTAAAAGAAAGGCTATATTTTGGTGGGCATGGGGGAATCAGTGTTTTTCCAGATGTAGCCAGTTAGGCCTGAAGACTGAGTCAAGGACAAGCATTTTCTTTTCTTTCTTTCTTTTTTTAAATATATACTTTATTGCATTTTAGGCTCCGGGGTACATGTAAAGAACATGCAGGATTGTTGCATAGGTACATACATTCCATATGGTTTGCTGCCTCCATCCCCATCACTTATATCTGGCATTTCTTCCCATGTTATCCCTCCCCAGCTCCCCACCTCCTGCTGTCCCTCTCCAAATTCCCTCACACAGACCTCAGTGTGTGATGCTTCGCTCCCTGTGTCCATGTGTTCTCATTGTTCAACACCCACCTATGAGTGAGAACATGAGGTGCTTGATTCTCTCTGTTCCCATGTCAGTTTGCTGAGAATGATGGTTTCCAGGTTCATCCATGTCCCTACAAAGGACATGAACTCATCGTTTTTTATGGCTGTATAGTATTCTATGGTGTGTATGTGCCACATTTTCCCTGTCCAGTCTATCATCAATGGGCATTTGGGTTGGTTCCAAGTCTTTGCTATTCTAAACAGTGCTGCAGTGAACAAACTACATGTGCATGTGTTCTTATAATAGAATGATTTATAATCTTTTAGATATATACCCAGTAATGGGATTGCTGGGTCAAATGGAATTTCTGTTTCTAGGTCCTTAAGGAATTGCCACACTGTCTTCTACAATGGTTGAACTAATTTACACTCCCACCAACATTGTAAAAGTGTTCCTATTTCTCCACATCCTCTCCAGCATCTGTTGTCTCCAGATTTTTTAATGATCACCATTCTAACTGGCATGAGATGGTATCTCAATGTAATTTTGATTTGCATTTCTCTAATGACCAGTGATGATGAACATTTTTTCATATGTTTATTGGCCTCATATATGTCTTCTTTTGAAAAGTGTCTGTTCATATCCTTTGCTCACTTTTGAATGGGTTTTTTTTTCTTGTAAATCTGTTTTAGTTGTTTATAGATTTTGGATATAAGAAGGACAAGCATTTTCAATGGACTTTCTACTGTAGTCAAGATTGGCTCAGGAACTGGGGAGGTTGCGACTGATATAAAAAACTTCAGCATCCTTGTCAACTTGGTGAAACCCCGTCTCTACTAAAAATACAAAAAATTAGCTGGGCATAGTGGTGCGTGCCTGTAATCCCAGCTACTCAGGAGGCTGAGGCAGGAGGATTGCCTGAACCCAGGAGGCGGAGGTTGCGGTGAGCCGAGACCACGCCATTACACTCCAGCCTGGGTAACAAGAGCGTAACTCTGTCTCAAAAAAAAAAAAAAAAAAAAAAAAAAAAAATCTTCAGAGACTTCATTATCTGCCACTGAAGCCTCTGGCCCACTGACATAGTGGAGGCAAGAGTGGGAAAGTGGTGAGGCGGAGAGCATAAAGAGGAATAATCTGCTCCCTTCTCATAAATCTTCGAGGCCATCATGTTTAATTCCTATACCAAGCTTATCTATGACTTCCCTATTGCTTTCTTCTTACATTTTGTGGTTTATTTTTTCATATTTAAGTATTGAATTTATTAGACATTTACACTTGGTGTAACATATCCACTGTGGATCCAACTGATTTTTGGACCCAGTTGTCTCAATATTATTTTTTGCATGATATGTATTTTCTCAGCTGGATCGACGTGCTTCCCTTTTATATTCTAAATTCCTTTATGTATTTGAATTTATTTCAAATTGAGATTCTGGATTCTCTTGAACTCCCGACCTCAGGTGATCCGCCTGCCTTGGCCTCCAAAGTGCTTGGATTACTGGCGTGAACCACCACGCCCAGCCTGAGATTCTGGATTCTCTATACCATTGTTGAATTATGTGCTATTTTGATCCCGGAGAATATATATATATATATATATATATATATATATATATATATATATATAAATCTGATATTTCTAGTCCCTTGCCCATCCCCACCATTTCCTACTCTTTAAAGAAATTTTTTAAAATTATTTTTTATCTTTTCCCAAGAGCTGATCAGATAATAGACTGACTCATACTCCTCATCTCTCCCTTACATTAACATTAACCTAGAACATAGCTACTATAAAATTGAGTATTTCTACAGTGTGCTTTGCCAAATGACAGATATGGCAAGAGGCAGATCTGATATGAAAAAAAAACAACACACACATACACACACATACATACACACACACACACACACACACACACACACACACACACACAGCCCCAGACAGCTCTACTACTTGAGGGAAGTATTTCCAGAGACATAGAATCTGGATTCCAAAAAGTTTTTTATGTCAGAAGTGCTCTGTCACTCCTCAGCACAGATTCAGAAGGAGAACTACAATAGGTGGAAATAAAATAAAAGGGGAAGGAATTTTCATGCTTTGGAGTATGTTAATAATAACATTTAAGTGGTAAAAATTTAAAGCTACTTTTTCATGCAAACTTTTTTGCCAGTACAGAATATAAAATAGTTTCTTAAGATAGGTTAAGTTTATCTGCAAACTTATTAGTGTATGTAAATAGCTTTTCAATTGTTTCCAATTTTTAGCACAATAGTTTTTAGATTTTAAAAAGATTATTTTTAATAAAAAATAACCTTTATTCAAAATTATTTTTAAAAATCAGAGAATTTACAATTTTAAAAAGATTTTGGTAAATCCATTTGTTAAATAAACTACCACCATTTTATATTTGACAAATCTAGATTTTTGTTTTGCTAAAGGCAAGGGACAGTTATAAGATCATAGCTGTAGCAAATGTTCTTTTCTATTTATTGCAGGCTTTTTTTGTGGCACTTCTAGAAAGAAAAGAAACAAATGGATCATGCAATAATGCAAGAGAGATCAAAGCAATTCCTTCTGTCAACAATAGCAATTCATGCAAATCTCTAAACACCAAAGGCTTTCTATAGCTAAAGAAAAGTCCATAAGAGAGGATCATTGTGAAAATCACATCACAGAAAGTGCCATCAGTTTCCAAATGTTATGTTACAAGTATGTAAGTGGAATCTGCTTAAAGGCAACAAATTTGGTGTAGAAGAAGGGAAATAGAATTCCGATTTATTGATCACAAACTAGGATATTTTACATGCCTAATAGCAAAACCTTATACTGTCTACTCTTCAAGGGTACAGTGGTTAAGAGTGGGTACCTGAGCTGGGTTGCCTAGGATCTGAATTCACTCTTGGCTATTTACTAGCCATATAGCTTGGTACAGGTTATTTAAACTCTCTTTGCTATCACTTTTATCTCATAAATAGTAAAATAAGGTTATTGTTAATTAAAATTAAAATTGGTTAATTTCTACAATGCCTTTGCAGCAGGGCCTGACATATAGTTCTAATAAAATGTTATCATTTTTACTTTACTGGTGAGTAAACAGAAGCTCAAATATAAAAACGTTGCCTAAACTTATATACATAGTAAGTGATAAAGCTCAGCTTTTAGTACTGGTCTGTCTGAAGCCCTAGTTAGTGATCTCCTCCATACCTTTGCTGTTCAAAGTGTGGTCACTGACCAGCAGCCTCAGTCTTAACTGGAAACATGTTGGAAATGCAAAATCTTGAGCCCCCTTCAGACCCAGAGACCCGGAATCTACATTTGAACAAGATTCCCTGGACTCAGACTCTACATTTGAACAAGATTCCCTGGTGATTCCTGTGTGTATTAGAGTTGAGTTCTGCAGAACACACTGCTGCCTAATCAAACCTCTACCAAGGGAAAGGACAGTGGAGATTCATTTGAATGTAATCTGTTGCTTTAGAGACCTCGTGTACCCCAGGATGGGACTGGTCTTCAATACTCTTCTGCTCTTCCTTGTCAAGTATATAACCTACAGGCTAACTCTCAGGGCTGGCTGTGAGTTTGTTTCTTGTATGGACCAATAAATACTATTCTCTCTATATATATTTTATATGTTCATGTATATATATATGTGTATATACATGTATACATACATAAATATATAGGTATGCATGTATACATACATACACATATACAGATATATGTATATAAACATGTATATATACATATGTATATGTGTCTACATATGTATTTTCTGAGATGGAGTCTTGCACTGTCACCCAGACTAAAGTGCAGTGGTGCGATCTCAGCTCACTGCAACCTCGACTTCCCAGGTTCAAGTGATTCTCCTTGCCTCACCCTCCCAAGTAACTGGGATTACAGGAGCCCACTACCACACCCAGCTACTTTTTTTGTATTTTTAGTAAAGACAGAGTTTCAATATGTTGGTCAGGCTGGTCTCTAACTTCTGACTTTGTGATCCGCCCACCTCTGCCTTCCAAAGTTCTGGGATTACAGGTGTGAGCCACTGCGCCTGGCCCCTGTATGTATTTCTTAAAGAATTTAATTGGAGCTGCCCAAAGGATTGTGTCTCATGGTTCTGAGTAAAATTCTATTGAAGCCATGTTTAATAAAGGAAATGCTTACAAAGAATGTCAGAACCAGTGTAGTCATTTAACAGTAGTCTATGAATATAGATTATACACTTAGATAAAATTGGGTCCAAATCCTAATTTTTTCACTTAATCTTTTTCTTTAAACAGTTTATTTAACCTCTCTGAAACTTTGTTTTCTTGTTTTTAAAAACTGTGGTATTAATATGTACATCTTTGAGTTGGAAGGATCAAATAAAACAAATGTATGAGAAAGCATCTAGTGGTACACTAAGTGCTCAATAAATGTAAAATAAACGTGAGCAAAGCCTGACCTATGGCAGGAAGTTTTCAATCACCGTTATGGAAATTTTACAGAAGAACCATTTCATTTTTTGAAAATGTCAGACAATGTCCGCTCCTTGTGGAATGTAATGAGTTACAAACTGTACTTAAAAGAATATCTTCTATACTTAAAGATTAGGCAATTGCTTTTATGTGTAACAAGCCCCAGGAGGGCTCTATTTCTTAGAATCATCAGTTTCATTTTAGTATGCACAAACATTTCGTAGGAGAATTGTCATTAGGGAATTGGAAGAAATCTTGTCCCTTTCATCATGTGATTTAAAAAAAGTTAGTTTTATATCAGAACTCAAATTCTTGCATGGGAACAAAGCCCTGATTTTATTAATACAAAATGGAAAGCAATAAGGAGAAATTTGCTTTCAGTTACTATTTAGAGAGCATACCCCTTCCATAAAGGAGGGTGCACCCGAATAGCAATAAAGGCAGAGAGCAGCGTTGGTAAACCTCCCTCAGTTCCGGTTCTCAGGACCACAGTGAGCAATGCACAATAGAAATGCCTTTCAAGTTGTTGCAGCTGCTCTGCTCTATGGAGCACCCACTGAGTTAAAGGACAGACACTCCACATACATGGGAAATCCTCAGGGTCCAAAGCCTAATTAATTTCCTGAAATCTATCAAAAATGGTAGAATCATGTGTATAAAGTACACATAAATTTTGGAATTTAAAAATAAAAGTAAATTGAAAAAGAAAAGTACATTGCACACACTTTATTTTGTTCTTTTCCTGCCTTCACACGCTCCCTACAGATTCAACTTAAATGCAACCTAAACATTTTTGCCTCACAGTTGGCTTCAGTTACTTCACAGTTTTGTGTAGTTTGGCACACTTGAAGTTGGGTTTCATTGTAATTTGTTGTTATGTAGGTTGTCATGTAAGAATACCATTTCTGCACATGTTCTCTTGATTTCTTTCTGTCTTTTAAAAGAGAGAACAATGTTTAATGAGAATAAAAAATAAATAGAAAAGGATCTTGCACAATTTGGGGGCAACTTTTTGATTTTCCGCTAAAATAGTTTTACAGAGACTTGGCAGACTATACAAATATAAGATTAGATTTCGTTTTCAAATCTTTCTTTCTCCTTAATTGAAGTATCCAAATATAAAAATGTCTAGGCATGGACTTCATCTCTATAATGTCTGTCAAATTTAGAATCTATATACTTTTTTTCTGGGAGACCCTGGGAAGATAATGTTCCTAGAATTTCCTTCCCTTTGGAAACTCCAGTGGAGGACTACATTTATCACTAGGAGTTAAGAAAGATCTAGTCAGAGATGATGGTGCTGATTGCTTCCTGTCTCATTTTGTAAAAGAACGGGGCAAATCCACCCAAACATGCTAGAAATAAGTAAAAAGGCTCTGAGATATTTGCATTTCATCTCTAAATTCCATTCAGATAAACTTAATTTGCTTTTTCCATTACTGTGGGATAATTTTCCTGTTTTCATGACCTTTCTCAGTCTAGCCCTTGACTGCTGGGACTTGCTAGTCTGATTTAACATCAGTAACCCTTTGGAATATAACTTCCAGTACTTATCCTTCATCTCCCGATCCCGACTAGTACATCATATTTATCATAATGTGGCTTAGTAGATTAAAATGGGTCTGTTGAAGAGAAGAGGGTGTGAAACATTCACTTACCTTGGAGGAATAAACCTCTCATATTGTCTCACAGTATGAGAATCCATATGCCATGGGTAATTCTGAGACTTCAGCAATTTCCTGGTCCCCAGGACTACCATTGAAATGTATTTATCAGCAATTTACTTTGACTAAGAATTGGGACTTTAAAAATTATTATGGGCACATAATAGTTGTATATATTTATGAGGTACATGTGATGTTTTGATACAGGCATACAGTGTGTAATGATCTAATCAGAGTAATTAAGGCACTTATCACCACAAGCATTTATCATTTCTTTGTGTTAGGAACATCCCAATTCTACTCATTTAGTTATTTTAAAATATATAATACATTATCGTTGCCCATAGTTACCCTATTGTATTGCCAAATACTAGATCTTATTTATTCTATCTAATTGTATTTTTATACTCATTAACCATTCTCTCTTTATCTCCCCCTTCCCACTACCCTCTCCATCCTATGGTAACCATGATTCTACTCTCTATTTCCATAAGTTCAATTTTTAAATTTTTTAGCTCCCAGGAATAAGTGATAATATGTGAAATTTGTCTTTTTTGCTTGGCTTATTTCACTTAACATAATGTCCTTTGGTTCCATCCATGCTGTTGCAAATGACAAGATTTCATTCTTTCTTATGGCAGAATAATAGAGAATTGTAATGCTTTCTGGAGTTTCCCTCCTTTGTACAAAACTGGCAAGGAGCATGCCAGTAACTATCATGCAAGCTGTGAATCTTTCCTTTGCTCTGGGATTTGTGCTGGCTCCTGGGGAGTTGGTAGGTAGTGGAGATCCCTTGAGTTTTAGAATGCAGAGTTAGAAATCTATTCCAAAGCATTCTGAGTGATGTAGGGGCTTCATGATGCCTCCTAAAGTTATCAAGTTTCCTGATTTTCTCTGTAATATAAAATGTGGTCTTCTCTGAATATTCCTGAGATATCCTGGCTACATTTTAGCATGAAAACTCATGTCTTATCAATTCCAACTCATCCACATTGGGAAGTGTTTGATTAGTACATTACAGTTTGATTACCAGAATTTTCTTGTTCTTAGTGGTATATCAAATCAGTGTTCCAGTTTACAATCAAGTCATCTTAGATTCAAAAATGTACAATAGACCTTTGTAAGAGGACCTTAAAAGAGCTCTTACTTTTCAAATCTGGAATTCAATAGGAAGCACAGTTCTGGCTGTCTGTCTCTATATTCTGTTCTCCAAAGTAAAAAAATAAAGGAGGGGGGAGAGAAAATAAAATGATCTTAAAATAAGTCAATTAAGGAAAAGCAAAAATATTTGAAAAATGATGTAACATTTCAGTTTATATTCATTTACTATGAGCTGTGGGTCTGAGAGCTCTATTTCTTTTAAGCTTACTTCAAGTGTCCATAATAAATGAGGTCTCAATTTGCAAATACTAAGCCACAGTAGTAAAAAAACTGCTTAAGTATCAGTAATCTTCACTTCCAAGAAACAATACCCCCTGAACTGAATTCATGGATTTGGTCTGATCAATTATTGCAATAGTGAAAGTGTCTGAAATTCTGAAATATACTGCTTATACTAGAGTCATGATATCATTAAACAAGTCTTCGTTTCAAAGATAGCTTATGCATTCGATTATTTTTAAATATTCACAGAGATCTTAGCATAGCTCTTTATTGTTTGCTGGGGTCCCTCCATATTTAACATTTGTTAATATCTGTGCTTGGTTTTGAGTAAAGTCAGGGAAGAAGGATGTAAGATTTGAGATGTTTATTGAGCATAACTACCCTGAATCCTTCATGGCTACTGACCAGGCAGTAATGGAAAACGGGAACCGTGAAATAAAAATCTCATCAACACAGTGAAATTCGTTCTTCTCTCTATATATAAACCTCATGTGTTGGCTTTGGCAGTAGTTTGAACTTTGTCATTCCAATAAAGTTCCTGAAATTCACTGGATATCACTTCTTTTACAGGAAAACATCTGCAAGTATATTTATCTGGTTATAAACAAAAATATTTCTTATTTTTTCAAGTGATCTATCAGAAGTATTTATTTATATTTGCAATGTACATTATTGGCCCATCACAAAAATCTGTGAACACATGCACATAATTAAAACATCCTTTGTATGTTTAAAAATATACCAACTATAGAAGCATCCATAGTGTTCTCTACCTCAGAACATTTTCGTTGTACTGTTGAATCTTACTTGGTTGAAGGGAGAACTGCTTTTAAACTGTCTTTGGGGAAATTTAGTTAAAACTTTCCACTCATACTTCATTCAGCAGACTTTGCAGTTTAAATCTTTGAATACACACACAATGCACACATAAACACTTATGTATATATATAAGATGAAATATATATTTACATATATAATGTTTACATATATATGTTTAAGGTGAACCTTTTTTCACATTTCTAACATAATTAAAATTAGATGCATCTTACAATCAATGGCAAGACATAGTTGAATTGACAGTGCTTTTCTTTATTTGAGGTTAAAATAATGTGGAGTCTTAAAACTAAAGCTATCTCACATGAAATACAGGAGGTAATGATGATAATTGCCAATTATTGCTTACATGATCTTAGGCACTGTTTGAAGCACCTTGCTAGCCTTCTTGCCTTATTTAATATTTACAACTACCCTACAAAGTAAATATTAGATAATTTTTACAGATGAGGAAAGTAAAGCCTGGATAATTTGAGTATACTTGCCCATGCCACTAATTGTAAATGTTAGGTTTTTAATGCGGGTATGTGTGATGCCAAAGCTTGATCTGTTAAGAGTTGCTTAACAACGCAGTGAATCAGTGTAAAAACACCAACTTACATTCATTTTTGCCTAAAAGCCTGCATGTGGAAAGTATTGTAATTTCTCTATGGTACTCTCACCATGTCAATAAAGTTAGATTAATGATATCATCATAATTTAGATGAAGTGAAACTCATCTAAATTTTGGTAAAGCATCAGCCTGTTCAGACATAATAACTTTTCTTTCTTCAATTTACATTTGCTGCATATTTTATTTAGACCAGGCACAGAGATGAGCAAATATTGGAGGAACGCAATGAGGAAAAGGGATCCAATTTAAGAGAAACCAAGGAACAGGCCCTGGGTCAAGAGTAAGGACAAACAGATTTGGGTTCTATTGCAGGGCCTTGTTGTCAATGTCTTGCTGTGAGATGTGAGCAAGACATTTTCCTTCCCTGTGACTAGGTCTCTGCATAATACTATTTAGAGTGCCTCTCAAGATTGTGAGAAAAAAGTGAGATTAAGTAAGATAAAGTAGTTTGCAAAGCATAAGCAACAGTCAATATATTTAGTATGATTCATTTCTAGTGAATTTGTTGCAGGTGTAAAGATCCTTTCATGTACGCCTTGAGCCTCACAATAGAAGGTGTGTCTGGGGAAGCAGAATTATGCTCTGGGAGCCTCAAATAAATCGTTTCTCTGCTCTGTATTTCTTTTTCAGTAGCATCAGTTGAATTACTATGACTTCTAAATATAGGCACAAATTTTCAGTTCTCTCTCTGTGAATAATACATAACTTGAGCCCCAGCTTCACCACTTAATTGTGCCACCTTGAATCTGCTACATAACCTCTCTCAGCCTTAATGTTATTTGAAAATGGGAATAGCACTTCTCATGCAAGGTTCTTTTGAGAACGGAATGGCATGAAGTGCTTAGAGTAGGCACACAATAAAGGATACAATAAAGCTTTAATAAATGTTGGCTATTTATTATTACCTTAATCAGCTGCAACCATCCATCACTTTTTAAGTCCCACTACTAAGTCCATATGAACACAGCAATTTTGTTATGGGAGATGTGAAAATACTATTTTGGACACCACGGATGCTATAGAAAATAATTAAATACTGTATTGAAGAAATTACATGTGGTTTAATTTCTGCCAACTTAATTATTTTGCCCATTTAATTCATCCAATTTGACATACTATAGAAAGCAATGAACTAGCATTCTTATTTTTTATAATGTATAGGCTGTCATTACATTTCAATCTATAAAAATAAACTTGGTCTAAGTAATTGTTCTGGACTAACCCCAAATATGATTCCTTTTTCTAGATGAGTCATGAAGTTTACACCAGCAATTTGTCCTTACGACACTGGTTGGATGCTCAATATCATTTATTCTAGTTGCTATTTCTGAGCCGTTTGGAATCCTCCATTTTATTTACATGCCATTTAGTGTAGTCCCATGTCTGTTATTTTGCTGCCCATCCTGAAATTCCTTCCAAATGTTTTCTAAAAATTCATCTCAAATACTGTAAGTTGGCTTCTTTTTCTCCTACTTACATTCTGTACTGCACCATCTTCATCTTTAGGAGGCAGCTAACATCAAAGATTCTGAATCCAGACCCCCTGAATTCAACTTCTAATAGGTTCTATGACCTGAGACAAGGTACTTCTTCTTAATACTTCAGTTTCCTCATCTGTAAATCGGGGTTCTTAAAGGTAGAAACTACTGTAGAGGGTAATTGGAAAGACTAAATGAGTTAACATGTGGAAAATGTTTAGAATAGTGCTTGGTAGATAGCCTATGTATGTAAATGTTTGCCATCATAATGACTATTTTAAAATAATCTCTCACCTTCAATTGTTATGCTATTAAATACATTCATTATTTTACCATTTTAATAAATTAAATGATATGAAGTAAAACCAAACAGTAGAGGAAACAAGTATAGAACACAGACCCAGAGAAACAAGAACAACAACAAAACTATGATGAGATTGGAAAATTACGAAAAGTTAGATAGGACAAGTTTCCAATAGATTAAAAAGTAAAAGTCTCAGAAATCTGAGATGAGGTAGCTGAAAAGATGTAATAAGGTGTTTAAAAAAAAAAAAGAAAAGTGTCAGTGATCAGCATGACGATGGAACTCTTCCTAGAGTGATACTGGAGGAAGGATTTCAAAGTATTGAGGACAAGCTGAATGTAAGGGAAGGTGGCAGCAGAAATATCGAACAAAAACGAATGGGGAGTGGTAGCTTTGTGAGGATATGAGGATATTGCAGATGAGTATGGGCTTGAAAGAGAAGAAGGGCCCATAGAGAGGGACAGATCAACCTTGAAAAGTGAGAAAGAGTTGAAGCCAAATTTCTCAGGAGATTATCAATAGAGAAAAAGAGCTTGAGGCAAAGGACAGGCTACTGGACAGGGAGTCAGACACCAAGCGTCTCTGTTCTACCTCTCCCAGGAACCACCACCATGACCTTAGGCCAGTGTCTTAATATTAGTGAGCTAGACAATCTCAAAGGTCCTAAGGTCCTTTTCATCCCTCAATTCTGATAAAATACACATGAGATGAAGATTGGGTAGGTAAAAGTTATACATGCCAGATAATTTTTGATCTTAGGAAAATAAAAGTCAAGGACATTTCTACATGGCAATGAAAATTAGTGAATCCCTGTTACACACAGGACCATGGATGAATCACATGCTGAGTGATAGAAGCCAGGCATGAGATCTTTACATGATATGATTCTGTTCACATGAGGTTCAAAAACAGGCAAAACTGGTCTTCGGTGTTAGAAGTCAGAATTGTTACCTTCTGGAGATGGTACTGACTTGAGGAAACATTTTGTTGTGCTAAGGTGTTCTCTATCTTGATTTATGTGGGGATTATACAGGTATGCCCATAGGTCAAAGTGATGGAGCTATACACTTTAGAAAGAGTTATACACTTTATTGTTGTAAGTTGTATCTCAACTCAAAAGAAAAATAAGTGAAGGTTCCAGTTTTTTTTAAGCGAAAAATATCTGCTCAAGATGAAAAGTAGAATGAGAAATTGAAGGCCTTGGAGCAAGACAATTTTTATGGGAGTGGTGACTGGGTCAATGAGGTAGGAATAAATGAATTATCTCATAGGAGGTACATAGATACTTTCATTGCATTTTATGGCAAATAATTACCATTATTGAACTACCTGTCATTTATATTTAATTTTACATATATATTCCATATGCACTCATGATATAGAATGATATACACATTAGATCAATGGTTGTCAAAATACTCTCCTAAGTGTCTCAGTGCTTCATGGACAATGCTAAGGTTCACCATGGGATGGTGGGCTGACCCCTGATGGTGGGTTTCCTCTGTTCCTGTATTGGACAGTGCAGCTCGACTTTAATCTGTTTTATAAACTGTGGTTTGGTCATGAGAATTAATACATAAACAGGAATTCAGTATTAAAACATGTTTGAAAATATGGTAGCAAGATATACATAGGTTACAGACTATCTATGATCCAGAACTTTATGATAAAATTCAAAATATATTTAGGCTCCGCTTCATAATTCATTTCAAATGAAAGTCTCAATGCTTGCCATTGGGCATTGCACACCTGAGTGGGTGTAGTCTCTGTACTCAAGTCATTTAAAAGCCATGACCAAAAGCCTCTCAAGTTGAGCCACAGAGTTTCTAATCTTCCAAAAGTAAAGATTCAGGGTGGAAGAAGAATTGCACTTTTTCTGTTTTGCCCATCAGTTCCAACTCCTAGGGATCCTCTATAAAAGAAAAACCTCATTTTTGCTCTCCTCCCTGCCAAGAGAATATCTGCCTTTTTGTTGAGTTTTTAGAGCTGTGGTTCATATAAAGAGAACTGGAGGTACAATGAGATTTTATGAGCATTTTATGGAGTGTTTGTCATACACTAGTTCCTTATTTATACAGTTGGGGTGAGAGGAGGAAGGAGGTGTCTATGATGATCACTGTTATTATTATAATTCTAACCACGTATCCCACCAACTGGAGTTTCCTGTTTTCACCACCTTTGACAGCCACCTCTGCCTTCCCACCCTGCAGGTTCATTCTTCCTCCATCTGTTCAATTGACATTTATGACACTCATCAGGCATTTGTTTTCATACCTCTCCAAATTTAAATATTGTTCATTCTTTTTGTGCTTACTCAGAACACACATCCATCATCAGCACAGTAACTGCTGAACTTTATCCTCTATAAGGTTTCCTTTACCAGAGACCTAGTGGATATTTAAAAGCTCCTAATCAGGAATGTTGGCAAAGTCTTTCATTGCAGAGAGAGGGAGAGAGAGAGAGAGAGAGAGAGAGAGAAAGACAGACAGTCAGATTGTATTTTAAAGTACTAGCTACCTTGATTAATAAAGCTGTCCACATCTTATATTTCTTCTTCCTTATATACCTTGGTGTCTTTGTGTACACAGACTTCCCCATATATATATATATGTGTGTGTGTATATATATATATATATATATATATATATATATATATATATATATTAGATATTCTAAAATAGTTTCAGTTACATTATCTTATTTTCCATTAAAAATAATCCAATATGGGCCATCTATGCTGATATAGCCCCTTATTGGCAACCTTATTATTTTAACTATCTCTGTATTTTATCTTTTACTCACAGATTCAATACTGGCTAACCAAAATTAGGAAGAAAAATATCTACTTGGCACTTTAGTACCATGAATTATTTTTCTCAAGATGAACATGTTTTTAATCTGTGAGAGTATAATTTATGTTCTAACGAACACGGAGTTTTAGAGGATCAGATGAGTGAAGCATCGAGAAGCTGGAACAGCACACCACATTCCTGAACTTCCCACACAAATGTTTCCATGCACTTTAGTCTGTTCCAAAACCTCAGCTTTCCTATAACCTCACGAGAAGACTCCTGCCATTATTCTTTTCTGATAAGCTTTAGATATATTTATTTTACTGTCTCACCTTCTGCATAAAATGGTTTTAGACGGACAGAAGGGGCTTCTAAAATTTATTATATTTCAAAGAATTGATGTTTGTGCTTCGTAGCCACAGAAACCTTTGTTTCAAACAAAATATTACCTTAAGCCAAGTGTGGAAAACAAGTAAGTGTTTAGGTGTCCAGGGTGAATTAGGACGGGGGCCAGAAGCCATGAGAGTAGGGTTCATTCTCACCTGATGGTGGCTCTGGAGGGATTCTTCAGAGCAGAGTGAAGTCTACTGATTTGCAGGCATGGTTCTCAATTCTGACTTTCCTTTAGAACCATCTGAAGAGCTTTTTAAAAACACCCCCATCCAGGCCAGGCATGGTGGCTCATCCCAGCACTTTGGGAGGCCAAGGTGGGTGGATTACTTGAGGTCAGGAGTTTGAGATCAGCCTGGCCAACATGGTGAAACCCATCTCTACCAAAATATATATATTTTATATTTGAGAGAGAGAGAGAGAGAGAGAGAGAGAGAGAGAGAGAGAGAGTGTGTGTGTGTGTGTGTGTGTGTGTATGCGCCAGGTATGGTGGTGTACATCTGGATTCCCAGCTACTTGGGAGGCTGAGAATCATTTGAACCCAGGAAGCGGAGGGTGCAATGAGCTGAAATCATGCCACTGCACTCCAGCCTGGGCAACAGAGTAAAATCCTGTCTCAGAAAAAAAAAAAAAAAAAAAAAAAGCCCCCACCTTGGAGATTGTGATCTAATTGGTAAGCATGAACGGCCCAGACAATTGTTTTTGCTCATGATCTCAGATGTTCAGTGTGCAGCCATAGTTAACAGCTGCTTTAGAGCTGTGTTTGGCAAATTTGAGTATGTATCAGAATCACCTGGGAGCTTGTTAAAACACTGCTTGCTGGACCCAGCTCTCTGAGTTTCTGATTCTGTAGATCTGGAGTGTGGCCCAAGCATCTGAATTTCTAACAAGATCCCAGGTGATGCTGATGCTGCTGGTCCAGGGGACACATTTATAGAACCACTGCTTTAAAGAAATGGTGAAATTGGCCAGGATTATATATCACATCTGCTACAATCTGAAAAGAAATCAGTTTCTACTGAGTTTGTCCTTTTCTACCCTTTTTGACTGCAAAATGATTATGTCTACAAGTGCTGTTATGGAAGTGATCAGTTATTTTGGGCAGGCATTTGGGGTCTTAGGTTGTGGTTTCCTCTCTGTATTTACCTTCCGTCCCCAAACCTGCCATAGTATTTTCCTGGATGACCAATTACACTGGAACCAATTTTCCAAATTATAAGAACATTGAGACAATATGTTGAACAGAGTCTTATTTGAAAATGAAGAAATGAACAAACATGATAGAGTCTGCAATGTCTGACTTATGAGTCCATGGGCTATGATGGATAATCTAGAGCAGATGGAAGCCTGAATCAGCCTTGAGGAAATTTTATTTTTGAGATGGAACCTCACTCTGTTGCCCAGGCTAGAGTGCAGTGGGGAGATCTTGGCTCACTGCAACCTCTGCCTCCTGGGTTCAAGCAATTCTCCTGCCTCAGCCTCCCAAGTGGCTGGGATTACAGGCTCATGCCACAAAGCCCGGCTAATTTTTGTATTTCTTGTAGAGATGGGGTTTCACCATGTTGGCCAGCCTGGTTTCAAACTTTTAACCTCAAGTGATCTACCCATGTCAGCTTCCCCAAATGCTGGATTTACAGGTGTGAGCCACAGTGCCTGGCTGCCTTTGAGGAAATTAACCAAAGTGTCACTCAGCTATCCTGCTGCCTTCACATCTCTTTCTGTACACTTTTATTACTTTCATGACAGAGATCTAGGGAGAGGAGCAGAAAATATTTACTTCATGACAATCATTGGGCCAACCAGATTTAGAAAAAAGAGTTCATATTTATGAAATGATAAACAAAGTTTAGGACTCAAGTAGACTTCCTACCAGATTATCTACTTGGAGGCATGATGTAGACTCAGTCACTTAGAATCACATAGCATGTGAGATCAAGCTGAGCATATGTAAGGTACTTCCTTGAACTGGGAGGACGGAGGCTGGGGGTGAGTGGGTCACAGAGCCTAGATACTTATTTCTTGTGATAAACATAGGTATGATAAAGCTGGGTCAGTGGAAGGGTCCACCCAATGTACTACATCATTGCTTGCAGTGAGTGCAGCAATAGAGTTTGAAGAAGGGCTGGTTGGCATGGGGAGGATTGCTGTTGACTGTTGTGGATTAAATTGTGTCCCTTCAAAATTCATATGTTGACATCTTAAGCCCTAGTATCTCAGAATATGACTTTATTTGGAAATAGGGCTGTCATAGATGTAATTAGTTAAGATGAGATCATGAGTGTGGACCTTCATTCAATTTGACTGGAGTCCTTATAGAAAGGGGAAATTGGGACACTGAAAGCCATGCACATGGGGGGAATGCCGCGTGAAGGTGAAGGCAGAGATTGGGCTGATGTTTCCTCAAGCCAAGGAGACAATCCTGCTGACACCTGGATCTCAAACTTCTAGTCTCCAGAACTGTGAGATGATACATTTCTGTCAAGCCACTAAGTTTGTGCTACTTTGCTATGGCAGCCCTGGCAAATTAAAATACTGACCTTGATTGGCATATTAGACAAGTGATGTGGTGGAAGCCCCATAGCACTGCTCCCTGGGAACTCAAGCATGTGTCTTATGAATGAGCCAACATTGGCTAAGGCACAGAAGACCAGGCATGACCATCCAGAAAAGTGACAACCAAAAGGGCAGGTCCATGGGAGCAGCCAGGAAATAAATAAGCTAGTAATAAATACTTGTCCCCTTCCTGTTCCCTGTTTCCCAATTAAAGCTACTAGGTCTCCAAGATGGAGTAGGAAATAGCTGTTGGAGTCAGAACATGTCACCTGTTTTCCGCTGTAGGTATTCAGAGTTCCAGTTCAAGGCTATTGGGAGCAAGGATGGGGGGAATACAAAGCATGAGATTTACATTACTTGAGATGAACATTTTAAACAAGATTAAATTTTAATCATTTAAAGAGACCAGAATGTAACAGAATTTACTCAAGATATTGCTAAGGGATGAGAAAGGGAAACTATAGAAAGCCTTGAAAAATTGTGGCCAAAGAAAGAATAAAGTGTTTCATGTTTATATTTATTCCCCTGAGAGTTATGCTTATTGGAATTGGGCAAAAACTAGTAAAAAAGTAATAATTATAATACAAAGCTAATACCATACACTTAAAAGTATCTTCTGGTCTAAGCAATTTACATACATTTTATTAATTGATCAATTCCTACGGAATCCTGGAGAGATGTGGAATAAACTATTCATATTACAGGTTAAGAAACTGAGTCCGATGGAGGGTAACTTGAGTTAAGGCCACTCCGCTAGCAAGGGTTAAGAGCCAAGATTTCAACCAGCAAATGTCTGAGGAGACCCAGGAGGGCCTGAGCTCCCCGTGGTGTGACGCTGCCTCTAGATACTTTGTTTTCGAATCTCATTGCTTCTGCTTTCCAGCCACAAATGGACTTTTCTAAGGAGCCTTCTGGGAATCCTCACTCAGAGAAATAGTGCAGCAACTGCCTGCGACATGCAACTATGAGATATGGCTGCTACAAACAAAAACACCCTCACATTTTGAGATGAATTTCAGTCTCCTTCAGAATTTCTGGAAACAAGTGCTCAGTTTACCATTTCATCTGGAAACAAAATCTTAATCCCAGTTCTAGGGACTAGTCAACAACCCACCCTGATTCCAATTAATATGGCCTTAGTCATGACTCAACGCTTCATAAAACCAAGTTAGGTTGATGTGAAAAATAAAATTGCCACTCAGGTTAAGAAAAATAAGGCAGACTATAAGATTGTGTATACACCACAGTTCTAATTCAATTCCAATAGAAAGAAATTAAAATATCAACCATGACTCTTCCTTGATGAAAATGTAGTAAGTTATATGTTCTTTTTTATCCTTCTGAATGTTCCTTTCTTTTTTCAATGAACACGTATTTCTTTGCAGAAAACTTTATTGCTACAAGGTGTTTGTAGCCACTACCAAATGCTTCAGCATAACAAAACATTTATCTTCCTACATTTCAGGAAAACATTTCCTAGTCTCATCGTCATTATTGTAACACATTCTGCCTTAAAAGTTACATTTCTGCCTTTCCCCATTGTTTAAAAAATGTTATATCTCCTTTGCCACTGTTTTCATTAGTGTGGTTATACAGTATCCCATGATTGAAAGTGGGGAAAGAGATTTTGCGGCTTTCATTTCATTTTTGGTGAACCAGCAAAAACAAGATTGATGATTTTTCCGTGTGCATAAGGTACCTTTCATCTTGTAATTGGTTTTGAAGTATTCTCAAGTTCCATGCCAAACTCCACCCTGTGTGCTGAGATTTATGAGAAAAGGAATTATCTGAAATCTCTAAATAGAATGAAATTAGCAAGCAAAAGGGCTTTGCTGACCATGTGGTCCAACTCTCTTATTTTACAAATGAAAGAATAAATACCAGAATGACTTGTCTACAGTCATTCACCCAGCAAGCATCAGAGTCCAGACAAAAAGTCCAAACCAATCATGTATATAAATGAGGCCTATATAAGTACTTTAGCAGATAATAGTCATGGCAATCAAATGACTTTGATCAACTAATATCAAAGTTGTTTCTAAGGGAGAAATTAAGTTTTCTAGGAAAATGTCTTGAAAACCTGCATGGGATTGAGGTTGAAGTCTTGAGGTGACAGTGGTTAGAAAGAGAGATAACTATTCCATTAGATGTAAGACAAGAATAAGGTGTAGTGTTGGAGCTACAGCCTATTAGGCTAAAATGGCCAAGGAAATTATAAGATCAGGGGTGTTTAATTTTATGCTGTTTCAACAGTGGAACAACTACAGGCTATAATGTGAAAAACCAGGGTTTACTAGAATCAGGAGATCACAGATGGTAATTATTAACCACTGATTAATTATAGAAATATTGTGGATGAAATTGAGTTTCCTGTGGAGCAAATAAAGGAGCTTTGATACATTCATCTCTACATTTTTGGGTATAAGTTGTCCTAAGTTGACCTATGAGATCTAGTAGTATTATAGCTAGCAGCTATTGGACAGCCTTTCATGTGTTAGGTACTGCCATAACAACAACTAAGTATTTTTTGTAATATTTAGAACATCTTTACAAACTCGTTACTGCTACCCCTTATTTCTAGAGTAGGACACACAGGCTTAGAGAAGTAAATAGATCCAAATGTTACCTCTTCCACTTGCTAGGTGGTTGATCTCAAGCCAATCATTTGGTCTCTGAGTATCTGTTTTCTTAACTCTGAAATGGGGATAATAATTATGTTCAAATTGAACATGTAGTACTACACAAATAACCTAGCACAGCATCTTCAATAGAGAAGGTGCTCACTAAATGAATTGGTAGATGGAAATTTGGACAAAATAAACATATATTTGAAAACATTTCTTAAATGTTGAATGAGGCATAAAGGAAGTATGACAATGTTCATTCTCATTCTGTCTTCAAACATGACTGATGAAGATGTATACTGAATGATATGGTTTGGCTGTGTACCCACCTTCAACTCATCTTGAATTGTAAATCTCACAATTCCCACATTTTGTGGGAGGAACCCAGTGGGACGTGATTGAATTATGGGGGCAGGTCTTTCCTGTGCTGTTCTCATGATAGTGAATGAGTCTCAGGGGATCTGATGGTTTTAAAAATGGGAGTTTTCCTGCATGAGCTCTCTTTGCCTGCCACCATCCATGTAAGACATGACTTGCTTCTCCTTGCCTTTCACCTTCTGCCATGATCATGAGGCCTCCCTAGCTATATGGAACTGTAAATTCAATATACCTCTTTATTTTGTAAATTGCCCAGTCTTAGGTATGTCTTTTTTTTTTTTTTTTTTTTGAGACGGAGTTTCGCTCTTGTTACCCAGGCTGGAGTGCAATGGCACAATCTTGGCTCACCGCAACCTCCACCTCCTGGGTTCAGGCAATTCTCCTGCCTCAGCCTCCTGAGTGGCTGGGATTACAGGCACACGCCACCATGCCCAGCTAATTTTTAGTATTTTTAGTAGAGACGGGGTTTCACCATGTTGACCAGGATGGTCTCGATCTCTTGACCTCGTGATCCACCCGCCTCGGCCTCCCAAAGTGCTGGGATTACAGGCTTGAGCCACCGCACCCGGCCCGGTATGTCTTTATCAGCAATGTGAAAACAGACTATTACAGTAAATTCGTACCAGTAGAGTGGCGCACTGCTGAAAAGATACCCCAAAATGTAGGAGTGACTTTGGAATTGTGTAACAGACAGAGATTGAAACAGTTTGGAGGGTTCAGAAGAAGACACAAAAATGTGGGAAAGTTTAGAACTTCCTAGAGACTTGTTGATTGGCTTTGACTAAAATGCTGATAGTGATATGGACAATAATGTCCAAGCTGAGGTGGTCTCAGGTGGAAACGAGGAACATGGGAACTAAAACGTAGGTGACTCTTGTTATGTTTTAGCCAAGAGATTGGTTGCATTTTGCCCCTGCCCTAGAGATTTGTAGAACTTTGAACTTGAAAGAGATGATTTAGGATATCTGGTAGAAGAAATTTTTAAGCACCAAAGCATTCAAAATGTGACTCGGGTGTTGTTAAAGGCATTCAGTTTTATAAGGGAAGCAGAGCATAAATATTTGGAAAATCTGCAGCCTGACAATGTGATAGAAAAGGAAATCCCATTTTCTAAGGAGAAATTCAAGTCAGCTGTAGAATTTGCGTAAGTAATGAGAAGCAAAATGTTAATATTCAAAACAATGGGGAAAATGTCTCTAGGGCAGATTAGAGGTCTTTACAGTAGACCCTCCCATCACAGGCCTAGAGGCTTAGGAGGAAGAAGTGGTTTCATGAGCGGAGTCCAACATTCCCGTGCTGTGTGCAGCCTAGGACTTGGTGCCCTGTGTCTCAGTCACTCCAGCTGTGGCCAAAAGACACCAATGTAGAGCTCAGGCCATGGCTTCAGAGGGTGCAAGCCCCAAACCTTGGCAGTTTCCACAGTGTTGAGCCTGTGAGTGCACAGAAGCCAAGATTTGGGATCTGGGAACCTCCGCCTAGATATCAGAGGATGTAGGGAAACACCTGGATGTCCAGGCAGAAGTTTGCTGCATGAGTGGGGCCCTCATGGAGAACTTCTGTGGGGCAGTGCAAGAGGTAAATGTGAGGTTGCAGCCCCCACACAGAGTCCCTCTAAGGCATCACGTAGTGGAGTTGTGAGAAGAGGGTCATCATCCTCCAGACCCTAGAATGGTAGATCCACCTACAGCTTGCACTGTGAGCCTGGAAAAGCCACCAACACTCAATGCCAGCCCATGAAAGTACCCTGTAAACCCACAGGATAAGAGCTGTCAAATGCCATGGGAAACCACCTCTTCAATCAGCATGACCTGGATGTGAGACATGGAGTCAATGGAGATCATTTTAGAGTTTTAAGATTTGACTGCCTCACTGGATTTCAGACTTTCATGGGGCCTGTAGCCCCTTTATTTTGAATTATTTCTCCCATTTGGAATCATATTTACCCAATGCCTCTACCCCCACTGTATGTAGAAAGTAACTAACTTGCTTTTGATTTTGCAGGCTCATAGCCAGAAAAGAGTTAGCTTCTCTCAGATAAAACTTCGGACTGTGGACCTTTGAGTTAATGCTGAAATGAGTGAATACTTTGGGGGACTGCTGGGAAGGTGTAATTGGTTTCAAAATGTGAAAACATGAGATTTGGGAGGGGCTGGGGTGGAATGATATGGTTTGGCCATGTCCCCACCCAAATCTCATCTTGAATTGTAACTCCTATAATTTCTGTAGGTCATGGGAGAGACCCAGTAAAGGTGATTGAATTATGGTAGTATGTCTTTCCTTTTCTGTTCTCGTGACAGTGAATGAGTCTCACAAGATCTTATGGTTTTAAAAACAGGAATTACCCTGCACAAACTCTCTTTTGCTGCTGTCATCTATGTAAGACTTGACCTGATCCTCCTTGCCTTTCACCTTCTGCCATGATTGTGAGGCTTCCCCAGCTACATGGAACTGTAAGTCCAATAAACCTCTTTATTTTGTAAGTTGCCCAGTCTCAGGTATATCTTTATCAGCTGTGTGAAAACTGGCTAATACACCAAAGTAGCCTATTATAAGGAAGAAACATTTTATTCTATTCCAAAAATTTAGTACATATTGGGATTATAAAAGGCTTGACTATATTTTCTCTTCCCTCTCTTGCTTCTCTTAGTTTCATTCTTCTTCCTTAATTTTTTTTGATATTAGGTGCTATTCTTAAATAAAATTAATATTATAACTTAAACAACTCCCCTAGCCTGTTGCCCTTGAAGAGGGATATGAGGTTCATATTCTTTTTTCTGAGACAGAGTCTCACTCTATTGCCAAGGCTGGAATGCAGTGGTGCAATCTTGGCTCACTACAACCTCCACCTCCCAGGTTCTAGTGATTCTCCTGCCTCAGAGTAGCTAGGATTACAGGTGCCTGCCACCATGCCCAGCTAGTTTTTGTATTTTTAGTAGAGACAGGGATTTGCCATGTTGGCTAGGCAGGGTTTGAACTCCTGCCCTCAGGTGATCTGCCTGCCTCAGCCTCTCAAAGTGCTGGGATTACAGGCATGAGCCACCATGCCCAGCCAGGTTCATATTCTTTATAGCTAGGTAAACCCTCTGAAAGTAGGAAAATTTTTTTCTTCACCGATCTCTCACAAAGGCCTAGGAGAGTTGCTCAACTTACAGGAAGTATTTGAAAAACATTTATAAATGACTGAAAAAAAAATTTAAAAATTCAATGTATGGTTCTTTTTATAATATTATGCAATACAATTGTACTGCTGGGCACTCCTCCATAGAGTTAGGGGCAGGGAGAAGATACTGCCTGCCCAAGCTCTGGTTCTAAACACAGGCAATGGACACCATTGTCACTAAGATATTACTGGTCAGTGATGGTCTTTATTTTTTGAATGAGGAAACTGAGATGCAGCAAAAATGTTCTAAAACTGAGTGCAGGAGCTTTTACACCATTAGTGGTTTTCTGACTAGTTGACCACAGAGCCTCCCTGTTCAACTATTTCAAAACTGTTTAAACTGTCAGGCATTCAATAGCCTGACTGCTTTATCTGTACATGGGAAAGACCAAAACCATAGGCACAGAATGTTGACTTATCTCTTCTTCCTTTCATATCCGACTTTTCTTCAATTGGTTCATTGTTTTTGTTGTTATTGTTGTTGCTTTTGTCTTTAGTGAACAAAACTCTTAGTTCTCCCCAGAGACTTAATTTGATGTCATATTTTCTAAATTTAAAAAGTTTGCTGAAGAATTTCTCTAATGTCTCTGTACAGGCTAGCTGAAGCACACTGCCAACAAGAATTTGAATTCAGTGTAATTTGCTGGAAATGTTTAAGAACTTGGCATCCCAACTTCTCTGCTGTCTGCTATGTTAAAATTTAAAAAGGCCCCTCTGCTGCTTTTTCATCCCCCAACTCTGGAGCCCAGACCTTAAACTCTGACTTTTCCATTCTTGCTGCTCACTTAGGAGAAAGAAATTCTGGCCCCAGGATGGCTTCCTCAGAGGATCGTCCTGATAACTGAAACCCCAGTGTGCCTTGATTAGTCCCTTTTGGGTTTTAGTAAAAGAAATCTGGGAGAATCTTAGCAAGCCTTGAAATCTCTGCACAAGTATAGAGATGTCTCTGTGACAAAAAGCATCTAATGCCATTGTTAATAGGCACAATAGAAAGATTGGAGCGAGTTTTTAGTGACATAACCAAGCAGATCCTCAGACTTTCCTATAGCCCTAATTAGAAGCACATTGGATTAGGTCACTAGAGTCAACCAGTAAGCTCATAGATGATCAATGGGGAATATAGAAAGAGAAAACTATATCCCCAAGACTGATATTTTGTGGAGATTAACAAGAATATCTACACTGTTTGTGTATGAACATCTGTGAGATTAACAATGAATTTTAGACACTATAAACATATAAGTATAATTACAAAGATATGTAGACAAGAAATAAAGCATACAAATTTATAAGTCATATGTCCTTCAAAATTTTTTCTTTTTTCTCTCTCCTCTGTTTTTCATCAATCGATTGAGGTCACACAGCTGTGATTCAGGCCTTGGTGACAGAGATGAATCAGAGATGGCACAAGGGTCTGGAATTCTTGGCCAACCTTACAACAAATTGTTCATCCATCAACCAGAAATGATGCATTGCTCTGATGCAGTTATGGTGGCCCCCAAATGTTTGCTGGGATATTTTGGAATTATTCCTATTACTTAGGCAGAGCCTCCTATCTTATTTCTGCTTTTTCACATAATACTGAAAAAACAATGAGTATTAGGAAAATTATTCTTAGTTCTTTGAGTCTTCTTCAAAATGCCAGAGTGCTACCATGTTGCTTTCTAGTTTACTTATAGTCTCAAATAAAACTCTTTTCTTGGTTCAAGTTGAACTTATATAATCAATATTACTCCTTTTGCTTGGGCATAACAGCTAAGATGTGATATACTCAAGTAAAAGGAGTAATATTTATTATGTAAATTATTATTATTTTCCTGCACTCCAATTTTAAACATAGGTTTCTCAGTGGGTTGTGTGCTAGGTATCTAAAATGCTGTCTACCAAGCCAGCCTCAGATTAAGTTAATTTTAATTAACTTTCACTTAAAAACTATTGGTTAAGAATTTGGGCTTGACAATCTTCCTGGTCTAGATTTCATTAGTAGTTTAATCACTTATTTGTTATGTGTCTTTAGACAAGTTTTTAAACTTTGAAGTCTCAATTTCCTCACCTGAAAAAAGAGAGAATAATACTTACCTCACAGATGTGTTAAGGTAAATATTTTATTTATAAGAAATAAATGAGATAATGCACACAAAATAGCAGTTTACAAGCTAAATGGCAGCTGCTTTAACATCATAATGTTACGGGCATATGGCTTGGTTTAACAATAAGGCTTACAGCCGAGAATAAGGAAATTACTGAGAATAAAGTAAGTGCTCCATATTTGAGGTCTAGAGAAGCATCTTTTGCAGAGGTCCACTACCTCTCTACCTGGCAGCTAGGAGAAGCCATTTCATCTCAAAGTAGAGCAGGGGGAGGTTGGGGTTTGATAAAAGGGAGAATATCCTCATTTTTATGTAACTGCAGTGCTGGTGAGCAAAAGCTGCTCATTTTGACTTTCTTGTGGGAGAGAGGACAGGAATACTTTCCCTTGTTGAAGCCACATGGAAACAACCTCAAGATCTGGGGAAGCTGCCATATCATACCCCACAGATATTCTGTCTAGCTACTTAGATTGCTTACCTATACTTGCCTTTTGACATAGATGAAATAGTACTGGAGAGAGATGATGAGATTTCCGGAGTGTGGAAGAAGGATTACTTAGGAGCCACATACCCTGAATGGGAGGGGGAGCTCCTGGATCACATGACAGTAAGGGGTCAGTGAGGCCAGAGGGACCACAGGAAGGATTGGGTTCCTCTGGAAGAAGTAGTGGAGTTTCCCAAGAAACTGACAATGTTTGAAAACCAAGAAACTGATAATGTTTGAAAAGAAGTTGCTTTGAACAGAATCTGGGAGTGAAGCTCTAAAATAAACTGCTGAATCTTAAGAACAAAATAAGGCTGTTTTTGTGCAGTAAAAATAGAAGTCAAAACCTAGAAAATTGCTCAAAACCATGCAATTAAATGGAAATTAAATAACATGTTCCTGAATGACTTTTAGATAAATAATGAGATTAAGGCAAAGATAAAATATTTCTTTAAAACTAATGAGAACAAAGAAATGACATGCCAGAATCTCTGGGACACAGCTAAGGCAGTGTTAAGAGGGAAATTTATAGCACTAAATGCCTACATCAAAAAGTTAGAAAGATCTCAAGTTAACAATTTAACATCACAACAGAAAGAATTAGAGAAGCAAGAAGAAATCAACTCCAAAGCTAGCAGAAGACAAGAAATAACCAAAATCAGAGCTGAATTGAAGAAAATCAAAACACAAAAAAACCATTCAAGAGATCAACAAGTCCAGGAGTTGGTTTTTTGAGAAAAATAAATAAGATAGGTAGGCTCGTAGCTAGACTAATAAAGAAAAGACAGAAGATCCAAATAAACATAATCGGAAATGACAAAGAGAATGTTATTACTGACTTAGCAGAAATAAAAACAACCATCAGACACTACTAACACTGCTATACACACAAACTAGAAAACCTAGAAGACATGGATAAATTCCTGGACACATACACCCTCTTAAGACTGGACCAGGAAGAAATTGAATCCCAACCAGACCAATAATGAGCTCTGAAATTGAGTCAGTAATAAATAGCCTACCAACCACAAAAAGTAAACAACCTGATGGATTCACAGCCAAATTCTATCAGGTGTGCAAAGAAGAATTGGGAGCATTTCTCCTGAAAGTATTCCAAAACATTGAAGAGGAGGAACTCCTACCCAACTTATTCTATGAGGCCAGCAGCATCCTAATACCAAAACCTGGCAGAGACACAATAAAAAAGAAAACTTCAGGCCGACATCCTTGATGAACACTAATGCAAAAATCCTCAACAAACTACTAGCAAACTGAATCCAGCAGCATACCAAAAAGTTAATCCACCACAATCAAGTAGTCTTCATCCCCGGGATACAAGGTTGATTCAACATATGCAAATCAATAAATTTGATTCATCATATAAACAGAACTAAAGACAAAAATCACATGATTATCTCCGCAGATGCAAAAAAGAATTTTGAAATAATTCAACATCTTTTCATGTTAAAAACTCTCAATAAACTAGTTATTGAAGAAACATACTTCAAAATAATGTGAGCCATCTATAACAAACCCACAGCCATCATTATAGTGAATGGACAAAAGCTGGAAGCATTCTCCTTGAAAACCAGCACAAGATAAGGATGTGCTGGTTTTCAGTACATTTATTCTGTTCAACGTAGTATTAGAAGTCCTGGCCAGAGCAATCAGGCAAGAGAAAGAAATAAAGAGCATCTAAATAATAGGAGAGGAAGTCAAATTATTTATGTTTGCTGACAATATGATTCTATATTTAGAAAGTCCATAGTCTTGGCCCAAAAGTTCCTTCAGCTGATAAACAGCTGCAGCAAAGTCTCAGGATAAAAAATCAGTGTGCAAAAATAACTAGCATTCCTATACACCAACAACAGACAGGCCAAGAGCCAAATCAGGAAGGCAATCCCATTCACAATTGACACACACACACACACACACACACACACACACACACACAAAATACCTAGAAATAAAATTAACCAGGGTGGTGAAAGATCTCTACAAATGAGAATCATAAAATGCTGATCAAAGAAATCAGAGAGGACACAAACAAATGGAAAAACATTTCATGCCTATCGAGAGAAAGAATTAATACTATTGAAATGTCCATACTGCCCAATACACTTTACAAATTCAATGCTATTCCTGTCAAACTAACAATGACATCCTTCACAGAACTAGAAAAAAATTATTTTAAAATTTGTATGGAACCAAAAAAGAGACCGAATAGCCAAGGCAATCCTGAGCAAAAAAAAAAATCAAAGCTGGAGACATCACTCTACCTGACTTTATACTATGGGGCTATGATAAACAAAGCAGCATGGTACAGATACAAAAACAGGCACATACACCAATGGAACAGAAGAAAGAGCCCAGAAATAAGGCTGCACACCTATCATCTGATCTTTGACAAAGCTGACAAAAATAAACAATTGGGAGAAGATATCCTATTTAATAAATGGTGCTGGGATAACTGGCTAGCCATATGCAGAAGACTGAATCTGTACCCCTTCCTTATACCATATACAAAAAATCAACTCAGGATGGATTGAAGACTTAAATGTAAAACCCAACACTATAAAATCTCTAGAAGACAGCATAGGCAATACCATCCCAGACATAGGAATGGACAATGATTTCATGACAAAGACACCAAAAGCAATCATAATAAAAACAACAACTGACAAGTGGGATTGAATTAAACTTAAGAGCTTCTACCCTTTAGTAAAAGAAGCTATCAACAGAGTGAACAGGCAACCTATACGATGGGAGAAATTATTTGCAAACTATGACAAAGGTTTAATATCTAGCATCTCTAAGGAACTAAAATATACAAGAGAAAAACAAACAACCTCATTAAAAAGTGGGCACAGAACATGAACAGACACTTCTCAAAAGAAGACATACATGTGGCCAACAGCATATGAGAAATGATTATTAGAAAAATGCAAACAAAAATGATCAATGATTATTAGAAAAATGCAAATCAAAACCACAATGAGATACCATCTCACACCAGTCAGAATGGATATTATTAAAAAGTCAAAAAGAACAGAGGTTGGCAAGGTTGAGCTGAAAAGGATACACTTATACACTGTTGGTGGGAGTGCTAATTAGTTTAATCATTGTGGAAAGCAGTATGGTGATTCCTCAAAGAGCTAAAAGCAGAACTACCGTTTGATCCAGCAATCCCACTGTTGGGTATATACCCAGAAAAAAATTAATCATTCTACCATAAAGAAACATGAATGTGAATATTCATTGCAGTACTCTTCACAGTAGCAGAGTTATAAAATCAACCTAAATGTCCATCAGTGACAGATTGAATAAAGAAAATGTGGTACATATACACCATGGAATACTATGCAGCCATAAAAAATGAGATCGTGTCTTTGTGGGAACATGGATGGATCTGGAGGCTATTGTCTTTAGCAAACTAATGCAGGAACAGAAAACCAAATACTGCATGTTCTCACTTAGAAGTGGGGCCTAAATGATAAGAACTTATGAGCACAAAGAAGGAAAGAACACATACTGGGGTTTACTTGAGGATGGAGGATGAGAGCAGGAAGAGGAGAAAAAATGATGACTATTGGGTACTGGGCTTAATAGCTGGGTGATGAAATAATCTGTACAACAAACCCCCATGACATGAATTTACCTACGCAACAAACTTTACGTGTACCCCGAACCTAAAATAAAACTTTTTAAAAAGGCTGTTTCATTAACTCTCCATGAAGTTGGATAGATTTGTTAATAGAACTCCCTGCTTAGGGGGAAAAGGGAGCTTGCTAAATTATAATTTTGTCATGTTGCAACACAGACACAGCATGTTGAAATAATTTAATCATTTTTGAGTCTTAAATAAGATCATCTACAAATGTGATATCTCTGCTCTAATTTTATGACATTTAATTTTTTGACTTCATGGAATTTCCATAGGTTTAGGCCATTTCAACCTTTGATTTTCATTACTGTTCCCCTAAGAACCTTTTTAGATTTATTTAGGGTTCTCTTCCCTCCATGAAATCTTAATATCCCAGTTCTATCTATTGTATATCTCTTTATGTGTTCAACATATATTTGTGCTTTATACATAATAATAGTAAGATTTTTTTTTTCACCTCAAGAATCAGTTTTTATCCCTTTGGGGGCAATATTGCCCCTGTGGAGAGTGCATGCATTTGAGTGACAGAGAGAAGCCCCTAACTAAATTGGGCCTTAGTTTCTTCATCTCTAAAATTAAGAAATCAATTCAGTTCAATCAATATTTCTTATGCTGTAGGCATCGTTCTAGGGCCTAGGGCTGCAAAGCTAGGAGACATGGATCCTATTCTTACAGAGACATGGATGCAAAGAAGGAGACATGGATGCTATTCTTACAGAGATGGTTGCTGTGTATTCTGCACAGAGCATTTTCATATGCAATATATTCCATAGCAAGGTTTATGATGGACATAGTAGTTTTTCTTGAATGGTGTCTTGAGGAGATTGTAAACTGTTTTTTTCTTTTCTAATTTTAAAAATTTACTTCTAATATAAAATTAAAAATATTTTTGACTGAAAAAAGAGATTTCCCAAAATGTTAAAATTGAGAAGACCCTAGAGATGACCTCGTCCAAACTTTAGACACATACGAAACAGTTGTTGCTGCTGGCTATTGAAGTGGCTCTAACTATACATCACTTCAGTCCCAACTCTGTTGCCAACAGAGTGAGTGACCTTGGTTAAGTTAGTGACCATCTAGGTCTCCATATCCTCACTTGTGAAATTTAGATGAACTAGAGAAATGTCCAAGGCTTCTTTCATTAAGAAAATTTTAAGATTCTCAGATTTTTTTTTCTTATGTGTACAATGAGGTGTGCTAGTATTCAAAAACAGTGTAAAAATTAACATAGCATGTTATTTATTAGAAGAGTATACCTTACTTTAGGGATAAAAACTGAAAATAAGCCAGATTGTATGGCCAGACTGTATGTTAGAAAGCAAGACTGATTATTTGTTTAATTTTCATGTATTTTCCTAAATCAGCTGAAATCATAATCTCTGTCACCCAGACTGGAATGCAGTGGCATGGTCTTGGCTCACCACAACCTCCACCTCCCAGGCTCAAGCGATTCTCCTGCCTCAGCCTCCCGGTTAGCTGGGATTACAGGCACATGCCACTACCGCCTGGCTAATTTTTATATTTTTAGTGGAGATGGGGTTTCACCATGTTGGCCAGGCTGCTCTCAAACTCCTAACCTTATTATACGGTCCACCCACCTCAGCCTCCCAAAGTGATGGGATTGCAGGCATTAGCCACCATGCCCGGCTTCTTTTAGTCTTTTTTAATGTTTGCTTTTTCTACCTTCAAAAAGTATAAGTGAAGTTTTGCCTGAATTGATTATTTTACTGTGGTTGAAGTTGATTTTGGGTATACTGTCTAACATTTTAATTCTTAGTTCAATGATCAGCAATTTTCATTATTTACTAAAATTACATTTAATTACCATTATGAGAAGGTTATTGTCAATAATCTGTTCTACTCCCTTCTGGATCTCATTTACCTCTGTGGTATTCCCGAACATCTTTTTGTCTATAGGACTCAGGCCAAGACTGGCTAATCCTTTGTCATGATTTAGCACTGAATCATTTTGATTATTCTCTGATGTGTGTTCTCAGATGTAGAATGTCCTCCTATAGCATTCTATGCAAAACTGCACATAGCAGCATTCCCTAGTGAAATTTCATCAGCACTTTATGTGATGCCAAAGTAACATCAAATACCATAATATATGCTTCATAATAATCTTACTTGCTTTTCTTTCTCAGCTGTCAAAGATCATACAGATGGTTTGGTGAAAAGTCCACATTTACTCCCACAGAGTTCCCTTCACATTTCTACTCCATAATAATTTCTAACATTCATTCCTAATCAGTTTTTATTATAAAACAGCTTCATTTTGAGAAGTGGGATAGAACCAATTTTCTCTAGATGAGAGGATGGTAATCCTTTCCTGAGGTTGTGTGTGTGGGTTGGGAAATGGTGGGAAGAAAAGATTCATCACAGCCCACATACTCTCTGTGGACATAATTCTGATGTGAAACATTATGGGGAAAGGATGAGAGATCGACAGCATCAGTGAGGGCAAACTGGTGTCCTAGGACAGTGCTAGCCAATAGAGCTTCCTATGATGATGGAAATGTTCTGTCCGAACTATGCAATATAATGTCTATTGAGCACTTGAAATGTGGCTATTGTGACGAAGGAAATGAGTTTTTAATACTATTTAATTTGTTCCAATTTAAAATGAAATAGCTCCATGTGGCTTGTGGCTCCCTATTCATATCACAGCCCCAGGAAGCAATGTGACTAGAGCGGAGGCCCAGAGACCTGTTAAAAGTTGAACTTATATCTCTGCTACACTGTTTAGTAACTGTTTGTAGGGAATAGTTTACCTCATCTTCATAACAGAGACAATAATTATACCTGCCTCTTAGGGCTGTTGTGGTGAGCAGAAGAAACAATCCATGCAAAATACTGGTCACAGTGCCTGGTACATTATACAAGTTATACCTATTAGGTATTATTTTAATAGTTTTTTTAAGAGATGTGATTTGGACTGTTGTATCAAGAAGTTGAAGTTAGGTATCCAGAACTGAAGGTTGAGTTTCTCCTTCATAATCTCCTCACAGGAACAATAGTACCTCCAGAAAAAATTGAGTAGAAAATCCTTCTCGAGAGAACTTTGTAAATCAGGGACCCAACCTTCCTAAGGTTAGTATTTACTTTCTCTCAACATTCTTTGGTTCTTCTCAACATGTGTCTGTCTTCCTATTTCATTTTGTGTCATTATTAAAAATCCAGGAATGTAAAATTTCTTCATAGAACACATAGTTGGCAGTGATAGAATTATTTCTGGTTTTCAGTTCATGTTCCCTTCCAGGTATTTGTGGAAAGGGATAGATGTCTGTGGAGAAGCCGCCAAATGTCAGATTGCTGAGCAGCAATCACTTTTGCAACTTATTTGGAAATAACTTGTGCTTGAACTCTCTGATTTCTGCTGTCAATCCCTTTCCTCCACAACGAGGCACTAAAGCAAGCAGTGTTTAGATGTCTTAATGGAGGTGGTCTTAGAACGATGATAAAATTAAGAAAGAAAAATTTCCTTTCCTATTGATCAATACAAGTCACGTACTTTTATAGGATGCTTTCAAATACACACCTTAAATTTAAATTACATAATCCTTGCCTTCGGAAGCACCACTGGACTTTAGGGTGCAAATAAATAATAGTGGATTGTTACTGGATGCCAGTGAAAGTGTTTCTAGCTTCTATGTTAATGGAAAGTAAATTCATAATCAGTGATACGACAATCAGTACCTCATGTCGACCCAATATGCATTATTTTTTCCTCTTATGAATCAGAATAAGAAGAAACAGATTTTGACTTTTATGCTTCCTTTTTGCTTTTCATTTCTGTATGCTGTCAACATAAATGAAAAAGGATGTTGGAGCTTTTCTCCACCTTTCCCCCAGAATTAAAGCTGACTTCTATGTTTTCCATCCTGCTCAAAATTGGACAGGGCCAAATGTTTACTACAATCTTGCCTCTCTCCTTTAAGGAGCACATGAATGTATATACTCTAACACTTATTTGAGGCTGAGTGTCCCTTCATAGCCAGGTGTGCATTTGTTAAATCTGAACTCATAAGCAAGGGTGTCAGAGTATTATGAGCTACAAATAAAATAAAACCTGTAACGTCTGGCTGAACATGCCGTCCTTCTGCAGAGGATAATTTATTGTTTGTTTTCTTTCTCTTGCTGAACTGCCACACTCTGCCTTTTGACTTTTTTTTTTTTTCTTTTACGGGAAGTTCATACCATTCTCTATTTTCCTAACGATTCTCACTGATAGTGATAAACTGTGATACCAATATGAATTAATTAAAGATTTTCATTAAATCTCAATCCTGGAACATTTTAATAGACTGCCTCAATTGTTTTTGTTTTAATTTGTGAAACACAAGTGTTCTTGAATCCCAATTCCTACTATTTTCCTAGGAATGAGACTACATTAAAATCTTAATTAGTCCCTTAAGCTTTACAGACATTATTTTATTTTTATGTCTGATGCCAGTTTAGCACAAAGTACTTTTGCAGTAATTTTCCTTTGGCATTCTATTTTTTTTATCTTTGAGGTTAGGCTTTTAGGTTTATGGAGAACGTGTACAGGGAGGGCAACTGTTACAGCAATCATATTTAATCTGTACCTCTTTGCAGAGTTACTTGCATGATGAAACTGAAAAGAAAATCTAAACTAAAATAAAAATTATTATTTGAAATCTTTTTCTAAAATTCTACAAATATTTAATTGGAACTTATGAAAATTATTTTATTTATTGATGCAAGAATGCTATTTACGTTGCTACTATTATATGTTGAGTTTTTGATCAGAAAATCGTGTTATTAGACAATATAGACTAACACTTTAATTTCAAAATCATTAAAATAAAGGTGAAAAGGAGGTTTTTGTGTTGTAAGTATGATTTTTTTTTTGCCTGATTCAAGAAAAAATTAGGCCTATCTTCCTGAGGCTGTTCCAATGGGATATTTATATATATGTATGTTTGACTCTATTAATACACTGTATTGATCTACAATTCATCTAATTGGTGAGAGGGTATTAATGGATTCCATTAGCCCATTTCTAATTTGCACTTGTTCTAAGGACCATAAATCTTTACTTCATCTACTTGTAAGGAAAAGCCAATTCCAATAGAACTGGCTAAAAACAGGACAAAGGAAATTTCTAGGAAAATTCATTAGCACAAGTAGGATCCATTCAAATACTCCTGAAGTCTCTCTTTTAGAGATATCAATTCCATTTTTAAAAAACACCTGCTGATAATAGCAAATTACAAACACAAATTTATGCAAAATCTGTTCTATGATACTAGAGGTTATTCAATTGGTCCTGAATCCTCCATCCCAACTGACCTGCACCATTTTTGTCTGTGATTGTTAACAGTGATTTTAAGAAATGTTGTCTAGGAGTGATACCCTATGCAGCTAAAACAATGAGGTCTACTTATTAGGGTTATTGTAAGCAGAAGAGAAAATGCTTGTTAACTAACTAGCACAGTGTTTGCAACACACAATAAGTACAGTAGCTATGATTATATGAGGGCCACTTTGGCATCTCTAGTAGTTTAGACAATAGTGACAGAGTTGTCAACAAGTGGTCCCTGTCATCCTTCTTTGAGAGGATTCTCTCAGGTATTTATCTTATGGCTATAACACAGTAGAAAACCAGACATCATCTTAAAAGAACCCCAGAGCAGAGTTGATAGAATTGTTGGCTAAACAGCACTTAACCCATCCATGCCAAATAAAACCATCTGGGAATTTTTGGTATTAAAGCATTAAACTTTGAGTGTTGGATGGCAGGGAGAGATGACCCAGTCAAGCCCTTTATGATTCAGAGAAGAAATCTGATAACCAAGGAAGAAAAGAAACTTGCTGAAGATTCCAAAGCTATTGAGTTTAACAAGCTATGAGTATAGCTGAGATTTTCACGTCGTACAGCCCTATACTTGTTCCAATATTCCACAGTATTTCCACCTTAGAAAACGCTGATTTGGGAACCATACTCCTTTGTTTGGCTTTAGTGAATATTTGTTGAGTGCCTGCCATGTGCAAAATGCTATGCTTGGTGTTGTGGAAGGTGTGAAGATAAACAAGAGCTTGGCCTTCAAAGAAACTTACATATACATATATATATATATGTTCCTTATATGCAAATTTACATCACATATAACACCTGAGGTTCCAGATGGTCCAATCTCTATGTGGTGTAACATATAAAAAAATAGCAGTATCTACTGGCTCTTTGAAGAAAACTTCAATCTTGAACATTCCTTAAAGTGGTTTTATATGGTATGCGTATATATTAGAAATATTTCCTGTTTTTAAATTTCTTATTCATAGAAGCCTCTAAATCTTTAATCTCTCTCTCATCCACACAGCTCCTTCATCACCACTGTCTCTACTTCATCACCATCTTCCCTTCTCTATGTACTTTTTTTATTGAAAAAAAATGAGAGACAAAAGAAGAAAGAAACAGAAAGTAAGCGAGAAAGAGAAAAAAGAAGAGGAAGGAAGGGAGGGAGGGAGGGAGAGAGGGGGTGAAGGAAAGCCCAGGCACAGGGGTTCATCCCTGTAATCTCAGTACTTTGGGAAGTTGAGGTGGGAGGATCGCTTGAGGCCAAGATTTCGAGACCATCCTGGCCAGCACAATAAGACTTTGTCTCTACCAAAATAAAAAGTAAATAAAAATTAGCTATGTGTGATGGTACACTCTTGTAGTCCCAGCTGTTTGGGAGGCTAAGTTGAGGGGATTGCTTGAGCCAGGAGTTAAAGGTTAAAGTGCGCTACAACTGTACTTAGTCAGGGAAACAGAGGGAGACCTTGTCTCTTAAAAAGATAGATAGATAGATAGATAGATAGATAGATAGAGAGTGAGAGAGATATCTTTGTATCGACTGCTTTCTTTTGGTGGGGGAAGGGTGGTAAAAATTAGCTTTCTGTCTTTCTGAATTCTTTCAAGAGTCCTGGTAAAATTTTTCTTTCTACTTTTTAATAAACAAGTAATAATATGTGGGAAAAAAAGGAATGAGTCTTTGGCAACAGAAGATGAAGTCCTTGAAAAGGTGTGATGACTGACTATTCTATGTATCATTATCAAGGATACTGTTACTAAACAGTATTTCTGATCATGACATTGACTAACAAGGTGATTATTGATGGTCACAAGATTTATGGCTGAGTTTCAGTTACTCCTCACATTGGTTTTTGATTATCAAAGTAGAGAGGGGAACGCATGGGAATCACTTGAATTTCTAACACATTTTTTTATGTTAAAATAGAGAATACAATATTCTCTTAACAGGTGGCACAAAAATTTATTTTACATGAAAGAAAACTGATTTTTAAAGAAGTTATTGATATGCCTGTTTAGATTTGAAGTTAGAGCTTTAAAGGAACCACATGTGAATTATGAATTGTCTGTCTCATATGAGATGAGAAGAAGACTTGGTGATTTTGGAGGGCAGGGATGTAGAAAGTGGGGGTTTGGGGTCACTGAGAGAATGTGATCAGAGTCTCTTTAATGATTCACAAATTCTTGCGTCACTTTTTGTGTCCTTTCAGGCCATTCCGCATTTCTTTATCAATAAAATAAATCATCCCATGCCTTAAAAATGCTAGACTGCAAGCAATAAACAATAATTTATCATCCCATTGGCTTTAATATATTAACTAAGTATCAATTTGGCATCTGATGAGCTGTCTTTTGCAGTAAAGACTAAGGAACTTTAACTTTTCTTTTAATGGTCCAAATTAGCAAGGTGATTAGGGGTCTCATTCTATTTTATTTCTGCTAGATAATGTTCACCGATTCCTCTTGTCTGCCATCTATCTTAAAAGTTATCTACGTGTTAATATCTTTGTTTTCTCCTAAACTTTCCAATCTTTTTATGGGTGCCATGTCAGTACTTTCAGGTAATATTTTCAAGCTCAACTTCTGAACGTTTCTTATCAGTGGTTTCATGACACCTGCTATCATTAATCTTCCACACCACAGTTTTGTCACAAGGAGTTTTATGCTACTTGCTAAGACTTTGCAGAAAGCGTTTGCGGTTCTTATATTATGAATGTTTATTGATATGTCAACCTACTCTGTGAACGCTCCCATGTGAGGCATTTTATCATTTCCTCCTCTCTATACCTATCACGGTGTTCAACAAATATTTATTTAGTTGAATTGCTGAATGCTTTTGAAATTTATGTTATGAAACATACTGAAAAATTAGAGCTAAACGACTGAGCATATTAAAGCCTCATAGAACTAAAAGGATAAGTTACCACTACTCTTTAAGTTACTCTAGGATTTATTTTAAACAATCAAAGATTGAATATATTTTATGGGCCAGGTGCTTTACATATATTAACTTGTTTAATCTTATCAATCTGTATGAAGGTAGATATTATTATTATTATTTTACATATGCTGAAGCTGAGGCTCAAGGAAGCATTGTAATTTGCCAGATGTTAGAGAGGTAATATGTAGCAAACAAGAGTTCAAATGTTGTCTTTTCAGACTTAATCATCTTTCTTACCTGTCAGGAGACCCCTGCTATCTTCATAAGATGCCAACATTAATGTAGTCAACGGAGGTGAACCCTAAGAAAAAAAATTAGTTACATTGTTTTCTCCAATTTCCAATGACATTGGGAATTTCTAAATTATGCTACTTTTTCCATAATTATAAACATTATGAAAATAAGATAACCTGAAGAGTAATTTCAGGCAAATGCAGAATTTGTAGAGACACAAATATTATTAAAGTTTTTGGAGTTGGAACACATGTTGGACATTTAATAGACAGAAATGCCGATGTGTTGTGTTATTGGCTAGGAATAGTACAGAAGAATCTTCATCTACCAAATTTTATCCCTTACCTTAACTTCTACCTTCACAGACATAGAAAATGAAGTTTATTCTATAGAGGTATACACATATCAAAAATTCTTATTCTATGATAGCTTGTAGGCTTGTTGGATTCCAAATCTTGAATTCAAATGGTATTGAACTGTGTATGTTCCATGTGAATATTGATTGTGACTTTTAACATAAATTGTTTAAATTAAAAATGAATCCCTCTGAAAAGTGCCCCTTTTTGGGAGATTGGTGTTATGTAATCATGTAATCACATTTTTAATTTCCATGTTTTGTAAATTAGAAGTGGGACTCCCAGTTGTGTCTTAGTATTTTGGGACAATACAGCAAGCCACTTCTGCTAGGCATCACAATTTACTGAAAGAATGAAGCATATTTATCCCATTTATTATTATTTGACAATAAAATTATGTAGACTAAGTGAGTATCATCTTATCATTCAGGATAACATCAAGGGCACAGATTCGGAATTTTATATCTTGATGTATTGTTAAATTTACTTCATTTTGTTGTGGTTGTTGTTGCTCTGCCTCTGTCTCCCCGTTGTCTTTGACATATGGAGTTGGTGTTACATCCAGATATTAATACTAGATACGATTGAATCTATTCGAATGGATACATATAAAAGCTATTCTGAAAAAGGCATTTTCTTATCGGTACCTTTTGACAAAAATTTATCAGTTTGTAAACAAGGTTTTTCTGTTTGTTCATTTTTTACTTTAAGTTCTGGGGTACATGTGTAGAACGTGCAAGTTTGTTACATAGGTATACATGTGCCATGGTGGTTTCCTGCACCTATCAACTTGTTGTCTAAGTTTTAAGCCCTGCATGCCTTAAGTATTTGTTCTAACAATCCTCCTCCTCTTGACCCCACCTCCCTACAGGCCCCAGTTTGTGATGTTCTCCTTCCTGTATCCAGGTGTTCTCATTGTTCAGCTCCCACTTATGAGTGAGAACGTTCATTGTTTGGTTTTCTGTTCCTGTGTCAATTTGCTGAGGATGATGATTTCCAGCTTCATCTATGTCCCTGCAAAGGACGTGAACTCATTCTTTTTTATGGCTGCATAGTATTCCATGGTGTACATGTGCCACATTTTCTTTATCCAGTCTATCATTGATGGGCATTTGGATTGGTTCCACGTCTTTGCTATTTTAAATAGTGCTGCAATAAACATACATGTGTATGTGTCTTTATAATAGAATGATTTACAATCATCTGGGTATATACTCAATAATGGGATTGCTGGGACAAATGGTATTTGTGGTTCCAGATCCTTGAGGAATCGCCACACTGTCTTCCACAATGGTTGAACTAATTTACACTCCCACCAACATTGTAAAAGCATTATTGAGTCATTTCTTCATCCCAAAGTTATGCTTTATTCATGAAATAGTGATTCACTATTTCACCTCCATCATGTGGAGAGTAGTAAGAATAATCTTTTATTATTATTATTTTAAAACAAATATCCACACTGCTTTGTTACGCCCTACATATATATTCTCTTAAAATTTCTCATAGGTTTTACTTCCATAAAATGATTGTGTCTGTTCCATTCATTTTCAAGACTGGTTAGTGTTGATAAACTCATCTTCAGAGGGACAGTGGTGACTGAAATAGAAATGAAAACATTATCAACTTCTGCCTCCTAAAAGCCGATATGTTCATATTCTTAGAGTCATTCTCCATTTTTACATAGAGCTTCATTTTCAATATTTCAAAATAAAAGTTGTCCTGCTATATTTCAAAAATTTAAGATGCCATCAATACTAAAATGTAATATCATTTTATGACAATGAGAGAAAAAATGCTGCCAGAAAAACTCAGGCACACCATCAATTATATGACACATTCTTATTTTAGAGATATTAAAATGTGAAAATCTTTACTTCTTAGAATTGATGAATGCAATATTTATTTTTATTATTAATTCTCCTAAATGACAGCAAAACTCAAAGCATCTCACTTTTATTTGTTGGATCAAGCTTAATTTGATTCATTTTAATACATAAGATGAGTGATTAAAGTAGAAGGTATCAAAACTTAACCAAGTTGTTGAATATGGATGAAACTCTGCTGTGAATGAAAGAAAAAAGGGAAATATAAGTGTCTATCTGAACCTTCAGTACAGTTAGCACAGTATTTTAACTCCAGATAAATGTGTTTTGTGGTATGGAGAAATGTAGTGGTGTGGATCTGGAAATCCTTACAGCTATGAAGCATTACTAATTACAATAAAATGTAACACAGTCTTGTAAATTTAAAAAATGAAATCCAAGGCTGTAATTGTTTTATGAGCTATACTTCTACTCTATGGATAAGCTAGGTAACACATTTGTGAACATTTAATTTCTGCACTAGCATGACAATTTTATCTTGTGTATTCTATTTAATAGCTGTTGTCTCTCTGGAAACATATTTATAAGCATACCCAACCTCTGAATGCATAAATTATTTAGTGGGAGAAAATTAAGAACTTTCAAAGCAACGTAAACTTTTTGAGGTCACCAAGGTACAATTAAGTAAATTATTGCCCCACAGTTCTAAATGGTACCTAGTAGCCAGGAAGAGTTTAATGCACCTTTCAAAGTGCCTAATTTACTCTCAGGGAGGAACAGAGTAGTGGACAGGCTCTGGATGATGAATTACGCATCGAGATGAATTTTCCCAAGTGAATTGGGCTCAGTGTTGTCTGAATAAAATTAATGCCTCACATTTATTTCAAACATGTGAAGGCAAAGGTCTGCAAATAGTTTCAAAATCTAAAAATGACTATTTCATTTAACAAAATGCAGTAAAGGGCAAGGGAAACTCAGTTACATAAAACAGGATTATTGGCGATAAAATGTTGGCCAAGGCAATTGAATGAAAAGAATCCAGTGTATAGTTTGGAAGGGTCACAGAACAAGTAAAACTGAGGATGAAATCTCATCTGAAAGATAGCTAAACTTTCTGTAATTCTTGGGTGTTTCAGAAAGGACTTTGTTGCAAGACTTTAACCTGTTCACCTTGCAGAATCTATGATATCTGCCAGGATCACAACTCAAGGTGGTATGTCTTCGAGTGTGTATATTTATTGAATAATTTCTATTGCAAAGAAATGATACAGTACTTTTGCCTCTTGAAAAATTTCCTCTGTTAGTCTTATAGTTTCACAGAGATTACATGAATGTCTGTCAACTTACATATTATTGCTTTTCTTCTGGGGAGTGATAAAAAACTCTGGAGTTATTTTTGAATCCTAGGGCTCTCAACTCATGTGATCCTTACTTTCAAATAGTCTTAAGCAACTGAAACGTAAAGCACGCTGACTTTGTATTATCACAGTTTTACTTTCACTGATGTCTGGCTATTCAATGCATTTCATATCATATTTAAGACTACTATAACTAAATGTAATGCTCTTAGACTGTAAGACCATTGAGGGCAAATTCTATAACAAAGTAGATTGTGTTACTCTTTACCAAATAGTCAGGTTTCTCTCCCTGTGGTGCCATCCCCCATAAGAGATTATGTATCCCTTTTGACTGAATTTAGGGATAGTCGTGGGAGGAGGTGACATGTAAGTAATTCTGGGCAGAAGCTCTGAGATTAGTGCTTGATTCACCTGAAACCTGGCTTTGATATATCATTACTGCCTGTGGGTAAAAATAAGCACCTCAAAACATGATTTCCCTCTGTCTCTGACTCTACCTTCAGAAGCAGTCCCTCTCCTTTGAGAATTTTGAGAATATTCTTTTGTACTTTACCTTACATTTTGTTCTTCTTTTCAGCTTCATTGGGAACATGTCATTTTTTTTCTGTCACTGGCAAACTGGCGTATGTGTCACTAATTGTTAGCTCAAGGCACTGCTATTGATAATTTCAGACAATGACATCATCCAAGATGAACCTGACTAATTGTTGAGGATACCAGTGTCAGTATCTGCTGGGCAGAACCCTTTGCCTTGAGACTTTTATCCTCATGAGCCAAACTTTTTAACAAAATGATTCTTTTGGGTTTGATTTTTTAAAATTTTACTAGATTTCTTCCTTATAGTCAGTCATGAGTTCCTGGTTGCTGAGTTAGAAAATAATCAGAATGACAGCCATCATAGCTTAATCAGAATCTTTGCTTCAATTCTGCTTCATGTCTTTGAACCAAATTTGTAGTATAAAATATATCGAGGGGGTTCTTATATGCCAGCCACTGTTCAAAGAGCTGTACATATTTAGTCTGTTGAATCTTTACATCAGCCATGTGATGAAAAAACTGAGAAGTAGAGAGGTTAAGAGACTCTGCTGTGGTCACACCGAGAGGTCACCTAGGCTGTCTTCCTTAGAAATCAGTCTATTATACTTAACTATGAATAGTTTACTATTCACAGTTTTTTCATGGCAGAAGGCTTAAATGTACATCATTACACCCAGTATACTATTCAACTATACTTAACTATATTTTAACTTTTAAAAAAATTTCACTTTAAGTTGTGGGAATATGTAGGTTTGTTACATAGGTCTACATATACCACGGTGGTTTGCTGCACCTATCAACCTGTCATCTACATTTTAAGTCCTGCATGCATTAGGTATTTATCCTAATGTTGTCCCTCTCCATACCCCCCAACCCCCAACAGGCCCTGGTGTGCTATGTTTGCCTGCCTATTTCAACTCTTCAAAAAAATTTCCTTTTGGAAGATTTTTTACACTTTAACATAACCAGAGCTCTAGTGGCCACAGCCCATTCACTTTCCATTTATGCCCGGTCAAGGTTCGTATCCTTAGGTTATGACCCTGTGTCTGCTCTCATGTTGTTGACAAACATTAAGCTGATAATGATCATCTCAGATGTCATCTTGTCATTTTATCATGACACAAGGCTTAAATGTACATCATTACATTCAGTGTACTATCCAAACTCCAGAAAATACTTGGAAGCAGTGAAATTGCATTTATTTAAAAATATGATCTATTTAAAATGTTTTAGCTGAGACATATTCTTAATTCTTTTTTTAAGTTGGGATATGGAACTTTTATTTGTATTTTTCTTAAAAAACTTTTTTCAATATATCAGCAAAACAGCTTTGTCAGCCTGTGTGATTACCAATGTTGGATTGTGTAGAAAACAGATCTAAGTTGAAATCATGATTTGGCCTTGACAATGTAAGAACCCCATGAGACGTAAACTGCTAACTAATTATTACCCAAACACCAGTTACATACTATATTGTAAGTAAAATGACTTTATTTGTTTATAATGAAGTCATTATAAACTGGAAATATGAGAAATTATTTATAATTCTTTCTGAATGATTAGAATTCAAAACTATACATGTGTTATATTTACAACCACTAAAAGTACCTGTGCATAGTCTAATACATAAAAACTGGAATGGAATGAACCCCAGTCATGATGACTGGGTTAGGATTGTGAGGTTTGGAGGCAATTAAAAAATTATATATTTGAAATATTTGCTATTTTTAATAATAAAAGTAAAACTCATGAAACTAGAATTTAATATTTAAAAACAGTTTCAACCAGTTTAGCAATTATACATAATAGTACATTTAATTTCTCAAATTGTACTCTTAATTATATTTATTAACAATTGAATTGTTGACATCTAGTTTCTTCCAACTATATTGTTCTCTGTTCTCTTCCTAAGAAATTCAGAGGAGTGAAGTAAGGTGCATGGAATGGTTTACAGAAATAAGATAAGCAGAGATCTTATCCTGGCTCCTTTAGGAATATATAAGGTAATAAAACTCCACAGAGTTGTTTTTGCTGGCAAATATTCAAATACCAGCCTTTGACTTAGAGCTTCACTGGCCAAAAGTTGGCAAGGTATGCTTCTGTGCAATGTCTGTGAATAAGAGTCCCTAAACTGACTAAACTGACTAGGGAAATTGCCAGGCTGTATTTGAATTTTATTAGTAACGTTTTAAAGAGCTAGCAACAAAGATCCTAATTAGGTTTCCTTAATTCTACCCTAGGTAGTTCATAAACACAAAGGTCAAGTTCAAAACCAGCCACTTTCGTATCTGGAAGGGCTGAGAAACAGGCAGCAGCACATGTGCAGCCACTTTTCTCCTTTATCCAAGGCAGACAAGAATCATCTACTTTGCATTTTCATGATATTCCCACATTGGGTTTCAAATCTTTTCATGAACGCTCTAAGCCGTTCGTATCAATTGCTTGGAATTATCATATGGAATGAAACTATTCAACATTCCACACTGAACCCACTGGTTTTTCAGATGAGAAAACTGAGATTCTTAGAAGGAGGTAGGAAACAAATTCTAAGTGTGTTCTATTTTCAAGGTACTCTGACAGGTAGGTATTTGGCATGTGTTCCTTCAAAAAATATCATTAAGATTCCCATTGGACAGATGATGAAACTGAGTCTCAGAGAAGCTAAGCAATGTGCACAAGCTTATGGTCCTCACTAGCTACAGATGCAGAATTGCCATACAATTCTCCTGATCCCATCTAGAAAACTAATATATTTTGTTCTACCACCAAACTAAAAGGTAATGTTATTCTTTCTCTGAAGAAATTAATGCATGATGTTAAAAGAATCCTTCTTGGGTCAATGACAGCCACTCATCTCTCTGTGAACCACAGAAACAGACTCATAAATAATAAAACACTATGCATAGCAGCCACCTGGCACCTAAATATTAATAGTGTGTATGTGAAACACTTTTACATAACCATATTAAAGGCATTAAATAAATGTCAGGGCTTGAAAAATTACCACTTTGGGTCACTGCTGGCCACTAAATTCTACAGTCTGACTATTAAAGCAGTGATTTTTTTTTTCTTTTCTTTTTTTTTTTTAGACATTTGCTTTTCTGGGCTTTTCTTTCCAGGAAAAATTGTATCTTTCTGAACCATAAGGAGAGCAGTTTGAAGCTTAAAATTTGCAAACATCATTACTATTTATGAAGTTTGAGCCATAGTTACTCCTAACAATTTCCACTCCTTTTCTCCCAACTCAGTGTTTGCAATCTCTCTGCAACCTGGGCAACTCAGTCTGGGAAATTCTCCACAGTGCAGAGCAGAACCAGGACCCTCTCCCTGTGTAGAAGACAGGCTTTTACCATTAGTGATGAAGTATTTGTTCCTTTCTCCAGCTCCTTCTGGGAAAATGGACTTCCCAAGAGGGAAGCTTTTCTGATTAGGAAAGTTTTGCAGCTTCCCTCCTCCTAGATAAATCATATTGTGAATTACTTTTGTTGAATTCCTTTCCATTTGTTTTCTATTTAGTTCTTGTTTCATTCCCTGTAGATCTCATACATCCCTCTGAATAGTAAATTCTAATCTGTTTTCAAAATAAGCATGCAATCGAAGAAAGAAATATTAGGAGGAAGGTCAGAAAGAAAAAGAATCCAGCTAATCTTGATTATGTATTTAAAGCTTATTTAGGAGCTAAATCTGTCTCCATAGCTCTACCCTCACATTAATATATTATCTGACGTCTGTAAAAAAGAAGGCAAACAGATACAATTTTTTTTTCTGGTTAATTTTAAGCAAAATGCAGAACATGTCATCTACACAGCCCTGGACCTCGGCCGATTTCCAGAACTCTAGATCTGTTTCCAGAAACTTCTGTTGCTTTGTCAGTACAATTTCTGCTAGACTGACCTTATGATCTCCAGCATCATTTTCTAGTCATTCTTTTCCAAGAAAAGCCATAAGGATGGGAAGGAAATTCTCTGGAATGTGACAAAACTGGCACAATGAGAACCTTATAAGGTTTGTGTTGGCAGCAATGCAAAACTCACACTGGCTAGGAGTATTAACCATACCATGTGTGGTTTCATGGTAGCTCTTAGGGTTCTCAGTAATTAGTGTCCATCATATAACCAAAGCATATCATAATTTTATCCATGTTCTAATAGGAGATATATTGCTTTAAATATAGTCATATGTAATATCCTAATTTTCTAGGCAACGTTTTGAGCTCTTCTACATTTTAGGACTAGAAAAATAGTGCCAGCTTCTGACAAATATGAAAAATCATGTTTATGATGGATTGTAACATACTTTATTTCCTTTAAACATTTATCCTGAAAAGTATTTATTAGTGCAACGTATATTTTTTTGTATGAAGAAGATGAAAATACCCTTATTCTGACTGCTAAGATACAACCAATGATAACATTTTAGTTATTTTCTTCTAGTATTTTTTTGCACATTTAGTTACATATCAATAATCACATCATTAGAGAATACCGCGCGATTTGTTTCATCCTTTTTCACTGATATGATAATAGCTATTTTGCTATATGCTATTTGATGTTACAATAATAAATCTCTTTGAGGAGAAAAGAGAAGTTAGTTTTTGAGAGGTGCCATTAAGTAGCTGCCTCTTTATTCTTTTTAAATTAATGAGAATTATTTATATTTAAAATTTGTGCACTTTTTATTCTGCATATTACACTTCAATAAAAAGCTTATTTAATACAAGATCTCAAATTAATTAAAACATGATTCACCACGACTTCATAACATTCCATTATACATTTCTACTATGATGGTGAATCAGGCCTATCCTTAGACATTTAGTTTTAGTGTCTAATGTAAATACTGTGTCTATAAATGCATTGGTATTAAATATTCATCTGCATCACCTTACCTCAGGGTAGAGTTCTAGCATTATTTGCCTGTTTCTTGAGAAGAAATATATTATCATGAGGGATAATGATTAATGTAAATACGTTTTCTGCAATCTAATTATTGGTGGGGTAAACTGGTGGAACTATTAAATTCCTATCATCATAGCCTGAAAGAGAAGGTGGGACTACAAAATTCTGAATTGGGCCCCAGATAGGTGAGATTTTCTTTATCCCAGCAAAATGAACAATTGTCTGTTCAGTTCAAGTAAAGCATTTTTGAGCACCAAGTACATGGCAGGATTCTCTTAGACACTAGATACAGAGATACAAAAGGTACAGCTCTATACTTGTTTAGAAATAAGAGTTGATCCCAGAGGTAGACTCTTAAACCAGTGTGGACATGAATGTTTCTCCTTATTTCACAATCCCTTTCTTTGTGTATTAGAATAATAATACTTAACCTCAATGGCTTGTGGTGAGAATTAAACAGCATTTACAGAGCACTAGCCAAGGGTGCTATTCAAAACATTTAACAATCCATATAAACTGGCATCCATCAATTGGAACAAACGCTGGTTTGGACAAAATGGAGGCAGGCCGACCTGATGCCTTCTGGCCAAGTACTTTGCGCCCTCATGTAGCATAGGTATTGGCATTCATTAGTTTTTCTTTCTTTATTCCTTTTGATTTCCTCAAGAAAAATAAAATATCCTCAAACTCATATCTACTTTTTGAATGAAATTATTTTGCATTCATAATATCTGGAGAAAGCAACCTCAGAGATATGGTTTGTGATCAAACACTCTTCCTTGCATTTTTACCCAACGGGAGTCATTGGGCCTCTTCAACTGTTCTTCCAGTTATTTCTTTTGTGTTCAACTCCTATTTATTTCTACTGCCAGCAGTCACAGCAGCTTGTTAGGATAAAAATTACATCATATATTTACTCCTAAAAATTGGCAGCAAATATAGGAACCATGTGGGAGGTGGGATGGGACATGGGCCTAGTCATATAAATATAGTAAATGAAAAATCAAAAAAACCCAAACCCTATTTTCTGGGAGTGAGTTTTAGGTTTTTGATTACCATTTAAACTGTTAAACTGTACCTAGTTCACTAAAGTAAAAATAAGTAAATAAAAAGGATTATTACAAAAGTGAAATAATATCTACAAGTATAAAAACACTCATCAATTACTGTAGATTAATGTTTTTAGGTGATTATGATTAAGTGACTAGAGTTCAATAACAACAACTTGGAATTATATTAACATTTGCTCTTCAAATTGAGAAGATAAATACTTTATACTATAGGAATGAACCATCTGAGCTTCTCAAATCTCCTATCACCTTTGAGTGCTAGTAAGATTCCTACATCTTGCTGCCATCTGAAAAACTTTTTTTTGGAAACATAGGAAATGTGGAGTCAGGAATGAGACTATTAGGTGGTATAATAAGGAATGAGAGTTTTCTGTAAATTCATTTCAAAGAATGTCATTCAAATGCCCATGGCATAATGTGGCTGTTATTTTACTCAACATGCTGCTTTGCCTCTGATAAGTGCTTAATGTACATCGAGGGAATGAACAGGGACAGTAGACACCAGAGGTAAAGTGTTATCTTTGGAAAGAATATTTACTCTGGAACCTGAATGTCCATCCAAGGTACACTTGTTGATTAATGCTGAGGATTACCAGTATCTACTGGGCAAAACCCTTTGCCTTGCTGTCTTCTCTTCTCATGAGCCAAAATTTTTAACAAAATGATTCTCCTGGGTTTGATTTTTTCAAAAATTTTACTAGATTTTCATTGTTAGGGTCAGTCATGAGTTCCTGGTTGCTGAGCTAGAAGATAATCAGAATGACAGGCATCTGGTGTCTATGATGCATTCATTCAACATAGGTTGAAGATCTCCAGTTCCTTCAGTTACTATCTAAGTATTCTCATATTCCTTATATATAGCATGATAAAAATAACATTTGCAGAATTGCTATAAAGTTTAGAGACAATGTATATATAGTGAATGGTCAGAGTCGAGTCATAAGTAATAATAACAATCATATTTGCTGTTTATAAGTAATATAAAAATCTAGGAACTATGAAATTGTGGGACTTTAAAAACAACAACAACAAAAAACCTCTCCTTATGGTATCCTCAACATAAATGTAAATGAGCAAATTCAACAGTTGTGACATAAGAGAAGTAAAATTAGGAAAATATCTCCAAATAAACATTTTTTAAATGAAGGCTTTACTTCTCTTTTGAAGCTTCTGTCGAGTCAAGTTGATTTCCACAATATTTCAATTTTTAGTATAAACAGCAATGCTTTGATCTTGGTAGGAGGCATCTTCTGTGAGTTCTTGTACAATATGCAGTTAAATACCAGTCTAAATATTTCACATTTCCTTTACCTTCTCATGAAGCTTCACTGAATCAAACACTGTAGGAAAGCTCATTCAAAAAAAAAAAAAAAAAAAAAAAAACAACAACAACTCAGATCCACCCAAATTAAAAACTCTGATCCAGCCAAATTCTCTGGAGGCAAAAGAATGCTTTAGTTTGTCAATATAACATCTAAGGTAGAAATAAGGTGGAGTAGAAAAATAATTACCTTCTTTCAGGAGGGTCTTAGTTATAGCCTCCTTTTTCTGTCACTATTAGATAAATATTATGCAAGAATGTTCTCCAAGGTTTCTCTCTGTTCTTGCACTTCAGCTTCCAGGGACAGAGGTCTTGCATTGGCTCTGCTTTGCTCTCTGTTCTCCTGGACGTCCTTAGACCCAGAGCCACAGGTAGGGTAGGCTGTTTCTCAGCCTCTCTCTTCTCTCCAGCAGAGTTGGAGCCCAAATTGGGAGCTTTGTGAGAGAAAATAAAAATGGTAGCTGGTGCAGTTCTAATTTACTGTAATATGTGGTACCTTTAGAAAGGTGGGGAATCAGCAGGATTGGGAGAAATGGAATAAAAGAAGAAGAGTCACATACCACTGCAGTCTACGCCTTGGGGTGGGTGCACCGAGGAAACATGCGTGTTTGCTGCCATACCCTTCTCCCCCAACACCCATCAAATGAGATGTCTTTAATTTCTTTAATTATTTCTGTAATTGTTTATTGTGGTCAGGTCAAAGTGTTTATAGCAAACTTTCTTTGGCCACCAGCATTAGTTAAATAATATTACTAATAGTCAATTTGCTCACCATGTGCCTGGATATATGCTAAATACATTAGTCACTGCAGTTACTCCTCTCATTGACTCTTCAAAGTGGGTATTATTATTATCAATATCTTACAGAAAAGAGGAGCAAAAGCCCAGATTTCAATCCAGATAGCATGTCAGTACAGCCTGAGCTCTAAGTCATTACTCCGTATTCCTCTTTAGCCATGTCCCAACCAGTGTGTATTAAAAGGAATCAGGTGTAGTGATTAACGAGATGCACACGTCATACATTATAAATCTAAGCTGTACTTGAGGGCCTGCCCTCAGCAAAATTTCCTTTGTACAAAAATTGGGGTACAGGAACACAATCAGACCTTCCTATTTTCCTGTTTCTATTCTCTCTACTCCACTCTAGCTCATTCTGAATATGGCCACTGACTGATCATGTTACATCTTGTTTTAACAACTCTTTGGAAAAAAATGCAAAACAAATCGAAAACCTCCTCCATCATCAAATTATTCTGTAAGGTACCTTTGCATTGGAAGTGTTTTGATTGTCTTGAGCTTATCTAAAGTCTACATTGTAAATGAGTGCTTGTCAGCTTAAAGTCAGGGAGACCAATGACATGTTGCCTTATGTACATTGAGTGTAGAAAGAGCACTGTGCTCCATAGAGTATAGCTGCCAATTCTGAACAGTTAAAGATGAAACTGAATATTTTATTTTATATAAAAATCAGAAAAGTTGACTACCACTGTATTGAATTTCCTTGTTTATTTTGGCTGATTAACAAAGCTGATGGTACCACTCAATCAATTTCTTGAGTACTGGCTTGTGTAAATCTACAGTCTACATGCAATATTAACTGAATCTGAGTGCCTTTTACAATTGTTTCAAACGTATGCACATTATTTCCTCCAAGACAATATTAAAGATAGTGAATTTTTTATAAACTGGCATGGAAACATAATGTTTTTGCACCACGTTTAAAGTTTTTATGGCATAATATATGTGTCTTATTAATATTTTATGAAGTAAGCCATAGGTAAATTTATTAAGTTCTTGATGCTTGATGTAGTAGCATTTAAGAGAGGATCTTTTCTTTATTTCTAATAAACTACAAACAGTATACATATTTTTTATCTAATTGGCATAGATCAAGGTAAATTACATGGCATATATTACCAATTTAATGCGTACTGTAAGCATAGTTATTAAAATATAAATTTTTCTTTTCTTTTTTTGAGATGGAGTCTTGCTCTGTCACCCAGGCTGGATTGCTGTGGTACGATCTCAGATCACTCCAACTCTGCCTCCCGAGTTCAAGTGATCCTCCTGCCTCAGCCTCCTGAGCACCTGGGACTACAGATACGCACTACCACACACAGCTAATTTTTGTATTTTTAGTAGAGACATGGTTTCACCATATTGGCCAGGCTGGTTTTGAACTCCTGACCTCATGATCCACCTGTCTTGGCCTCCAAAGTGCTGGGATTACAGGTATAAGCCACCACACTGGGCCAAAAATAAACTCTTTAAAGCAATCACTAAAACACTTTTTCTTCAACTTTTCCTTTCTCCTTCAAATCTGAATTGGTTTAGCATCAAAGTTCAGTACTGCCATTTAGGATTATTGGTAATCAGTTTCTATCTATCCTGCCAGTGTCTTTCTCTGGCACTCCCATCTATAAATCCTGCTCTCCAACCAAACTGGATACTTAATTTTTCTCCAGGATGGTCACTATATTTCCTTCTCTACATGTATACTTTTATGCTTTACCCTTTTCTCTCACCCAAATGGACCTTTCTTTTCTTCAAGATTCCATTAAAATCTCATTTCCCCCCCTGAACAGATAAAGACTTTATTCCTTCCCATGTACTATGGACAAGATCAAATAGATTCACAGTACAGCTTAGACATATTGTTGATGTAATTTGCCAAATACTTAAATATATATTGTCTCACAGAAGACAGCAAGGAATAACCCAAAAAGTCAAATAACAGAAAGGGAGGTCATCCTTACTCCATAGTCCTTGAAGACATTCATAACCAACTTCTCCCATAGTCTTTCCTGAGCTAAGACAACATGCAGACTTCTCAAGGCAGCATTCCACTACCAATCAGAGTGTGTGCAGATGATGGAGCAGTCAAATCAGAATCTGGAAGCATCTGTTCTGCGTCTGGCCACATCTCTTAAGAGCTGTGTGAATGGAAGCTTCTATTTCTTTATTTGAAATGGGATAATGCATATGAAAGCATATGAAACATTTTTTGAACTTAGTTATTATGAATAGGCCATGTAATATAGTCTCAAACTATTGTTTGAGTCTTCTCTTGAGGTAGAGCCAGTGGTGTGCCCATTTAACAACCAGGTCTCCAGGAAAAAATAGCTTTGATTTGTAGCAATTGCTGACTTCTTTGGTGCAAATACCAACCACATTACAGATTTTAAACTACCAATGGGACAGCATTGAATACAGACCTGGAAATCACAGCACTGTTATATAGTGTTTTCATTATACAGATACAGTAGATGTCAGTCTCCGTAAGAGCATAGATAATATTAGAAGGTAGTAAAATAATTCAGAAGTAATGGTGTTTCAGTGTTGCCTTTTGTTTTAGATCTACATTTAATTTAATATTTAGTATTTAACAATGGCTGTTTTTAGCAACTGACCTGCAAACTTTCTGGCAGTTTAACAATTGGCTTTCATGAGTGGGTGTGAGTCAGCTCTAGCACACTGCTGGTAGTGTCCATATCTTCTTTTCCAAAGGTATTAGTGCAAGAGCAGTGTTTGACTGAGTAGTAAACTCCAGTGTTTGCACATGAAAAGGACTTAATTGCTATTTTTAAAATAAATTGTGGTGTACTTTAAAAAAAGGCTGATTGCTCAAGATATTTAAAATAGGTATTTATTCAAAAACTATTTGTTGAGTGCACACAATTTGCCAGCTACTCTGTTAAGCTAAGATAGGAGGAAAAACATCATATGGGTTAATACTTGATTACCAAATCTTCAAAAGTAACGGCTCAAAAAAAAGTCTGATGAATTATTTGTGAGTTCCCTTTAGGTCCTCTGCTCATGCTTACAACTAAGAAAGGTAACGGCCAGGAAGCTCTTTTTTTTTACCTTCTCTCTTTCATTTCGTTCAACTTCACCAGAGGTGACAAAACAGCAAATACTGGTTTACAGTTACATTCGCGTTTTACTCACCTCCTTACTTTTTCTGATTTTCTCCGTTTTCTGATTCTCTTACAGCATTGCTCAGCACAGGGAACCTTGACACAGCAGCCCGCTCCATGGCAAATGTCAGACACACTGCTAGGCATGCAGTTGGAAGGGGCACTGCTGCTGAAACTGTCCGTGGCTGGGAGATCTACTCACCTGCCATGCCGACACCCACAGACTCCCTTGGAAGCAAGTCCTGCTATTATTCACATTCTGTGAGTGAAGAAACTGAGGTTATAAGAGATTACTTATCTTGCTCAGAATCATTTCATTAGTATGGATTATAGCTGGAAAAACTCTTCTTTTTCCCCATCATAAGACTTTGATTTTTCCTCCTTCAGATAACAGAAGAATGTCTTGCTACAATTTTTGAAGTATGGCAGTCTGGAGAACCTTTCAAAAGTGAAGAAGAGGTAGGTGATATATCATATTTAAATCTGCTTTTCAAATTAAATTGCCTTAACGGTTTTTATTTGACTTTCTTCTCATTTAAACATAATAGAAGGCTGAATAGTGATGTCTTGATATTTGAGGGCAAGTAACCACAGGATCTGAAATTCTTTTAAAGACGTCGGTTACAACCTGGATTTGGGCATGTAAACTATGAACCAAATGGAAAGTTAACCCTCATGAGATTTTCTCTTCCTCCTCCTCCTTTTACCTTTAATTTTATGTAAACATTTCTATTACTGATGTAAACCATAATTATTGTATACTCCATGATGCAGGAATACCACATATGCAGCACAAAGTATAAGAAAAATTTTATATGATGTGGCTATTTACACAGTAGGCCAATACTTAGGTGCCAAGAGAATGTAGACCAACAAGTTAACAATGGAGTAGAGAGCTGGGTCCCAGCTCACTCATGCCAAAAGCCTACTGAAGAAGCTCTTCCACTTTCTTGGTAAGATATTCTGCTGCTAGGCACAAAAGGGCCTGTATGAGCCACAGTCAGCGAAGACACCAGGCCTGTATTTAAGGAAGCCACTATGGCTCTGTTTGCCCACTCGGTATTCTAAGGAGAATAAGGCTTTATGTTATGGAGCCAAGACAAGGAAATGGGATGATTAAAAGCACAGAAGTGATTTTAAGTTTCAAATAGAATTCAATGCCAGAAAAAAAAAGTCAAGTATCATCAGAGATGTCTAATTAATAGTCGGTCAATCCCCTTTCTCTATACATTTTTCTCTTCTGTGGGGCAAAAATGATTGGTTAATTTTATTCCAAAACAGAGAGAACCTCTGAGAATTCTGTAGACATTTCTATGCATTTAAAAGGGTAAACTCAATAATCTTCTGTGATTTTTTATTCTAGATAAATATACAGTTGTTTAGGCCAGTCTAGGTAACAATAATAATAAAATATAGGGATTTACAACGTGTTCCAGCATGTAATTCTCATCATTCGCTTACAAAATGGTGGAGAAAATATTGCTATTATAATTTATGGTAAGGAAACGGAGGCTCCCAGAGATGAGTTGACTTACTGAGCCACACGGTTGTAGGTAGGACTTTTGTTAGGATCTCAGGCCTTTTGTATCCATGTCCAGCTACATCACACACTTTCTTTCTTAGACCAGGGACAAAACTCACGGAAATGAAACAGGAGGGTCCGTTCTTGAGCTATCGGTGTTTTGTTAATGCATTTGGTACAGTGGGCCAAATTAACAGAGTTGTCTATTTTGTCAGACATTATTGAAAAATGGATCTGAAAAGATGATTATGAAAGCCTTTTCCTTACAAGGTCTGAATCACAAACGTTACATTTGGGGGATCACAGAACTATCTCCTTACTATGATAAACAATTTGCATATTGAAGATTATAATGTACATAAACCTAATTTGTGGTAAATTGAACCTGAAGAAAAATTAGAGAGTAAGGATTGAGAATTACTTGAAAGTTAAAGAATGCAATGTGCAGTCACTACTAAAAGCCTACATCCAAAGAATTTTTATGCCATTAAAGTGCCAAAAATATAATGCTAATGGGAAAAAAACGGCATATACAGCATGATCCTAATTTTGTTTAAATAAATACTTCATAGCTCTGTGTATGCTTGTGTGTTCCTATGTAAGAGTGTGTGTGTGTGAATATACAATTGGAAGGAAATACTGGAACCCACAATAGTGTGAGCTTTGGCTCTGTGATGGGACTTAGTTGATTTACGAGTGATTTTGGGAGTGATGCTGGCACAGTGCGTGTGCTATGGAGTGAACCACTCACTTTGACTCTGAAGTCCATCACTTATTGCATTCCGTAAGGTATCCTTTGCCTTCATTGTTTCATATGAAGTGGGACTAATATTAGGATCTACCTCCTGGATTGTTGCCAAAATTAAAGATGATAAATATTAAAATATGTCAAACAGTATGGTCGTATGGTCATTGTACGTAGCAATTCTTCAGATATGGCAGCTGTTAATTGAATTTTCTTCTTTTATACTTTGCTGAACTGTTCTAATTTTCTAAAAAGTATTGTTTGTTTTGTAATCAGAAAATAGAAATAAATTCACAGAAGTATTTAAAGGTATGATAATTAATTTAACTAAATTTTTTTTTTTTTTTTTTTTTTGAGACGGAGTTTCACTCTTGTTACCCAGGCCGGAGTGCAATGGCACAATCTCGGCTCACTGCAACCTCCGCCTCCTGGGTTCAGGCAATTCTCCTGCCTCAGCCTCCTGAGTAGCTGGGATTACAGGCACGCGCCACCATGCCCAGCTAATTTTTTGTATTTTTAGTAGAGATGAGGTTTCACCATGTTGATCAGGATGGTCTCGATCTTTTGACCTCATGATCCACCCGCCTCGGCCTCCCAAAGTGCTGGGATTACAGGCTTGAGCCACCGCACCCGGCCAACTAAATCTAAACAGTGAGTTGGTAGGAGGAAGTGTAGTAAGGTAAACTTCCTAGTTTTCCACATTTTAATCTTTTAAATTTAATTTAATTTTTTATTATTTATTTATTTTTGAGACAGAGTCTCACTCTATCAGTCATACTGCAGTGCAGTGGTGCAATCTTGGCTCACTGTAGCCTCAACCTCCTAGGCTCAAACTATCCTCCCACCTCAGCCTCCTGAGTAGCCAACACACCTGGCTAACTTATGTATTTTTTGTGGAGACAAGGTTTCACCACATTGCTCAGACTATTTTGGAACTCCTGAGCACTAGGGATCCTCCTGCACCAGCCTCCCAAAGTGTTGGGATTACAGGCATGAGCCACCATGCAAGGCCTTAATTTATTTTTTAATTCTAACAATAATTTGGTAAGATAAGGTATGTTTCCTGTCTACTTTTATAAATGAGGCTTTGATCCCGGATCAGGCTCTCACTGGTAATTAACGGTTAAGAAATAAAATTCCAATTGAGTCTTGTTCCCAAATCTAAACACGTGTCAGTGGTCTCCACTTTACTTGCCTTAGCCCTTCTCAAAGGCATGATCCCTATTCCCTGTGTCCCTACCTTGCTAGGTAGTTGAGTGAGAAAAATGAACCTCCAAAAACACTAGAAAAGAATGAAGCAAGCAGAAGGCATGACGGGAATTCAGAAAAATGATTAGAGTATCCTGAGGTAGTCAGAACAGGGAGGAAGCAGAAATTGTGTTAGGCCCTGATGGATCAATATTAATAACACGGGTTAAAGGGATATGTCCATAAAGGCATGTGACTAAAAGGGCAATAAAGTGGCAACACTTCCTGCCCTTCAACTAGGGTTTTGTTTTGTTTTGTTTTGTTTTGTTTTGTTTTTTAATGAGTGGGAAGAAAACTGAAATGTTCTCCAGCTTTGCCACTACACTTTCTTTCCTGTGCGGCCATACTTCCAGTGACTTCTATGATGGCATTAAAATATTTCCCAGGCATTACTGCCGCTTCCATCCAGTGACAAGGAGGTGTGTGGTGGAGTCAATATGCAAATAGAGAACTAAGGAATATCTGAGTTCTAGGAACTCCCACCCCCACAGAGATGCACAGCCTCTCACAGTATTCAAAGACTTGCACAGAAATCCCAACAGGATTCTCTTCACAAAGTAAGTAATTTCCAGTCTTATCACTGCATACAATCCCATGCTGGAATGCACAGTTCAGCATTACTGTCATCACATTGGTAGCTTTTTGCAGCTGAGAGACTGTCTTAATTATAAAAAGGAGTGCAATTTAGGAGAACCAGGAGAAATGTGGATGCCATTGGATAACAGGCCCAGGTTTTAATGGGCACCCATTGATTCTGAGGTCTTGGTTTCCTGCTCACTGATCTTAAGAACATGTGAACATACTGGAGACATATTTGAAGGATAAGTGGTTTGGAGTAACTTCTAGGATATCTCTAACATTTCTGTGATACTAAGATTTTATGGTAATTACTACCGTTTTCCAAATACCTATTATGCGCTGGATTTTCACGTATTTATTTAACAGATAATAGATATCTACTCTCTGCCAGGCATTGAGGATACTATACTGAACAGAACAGACATGCTTTACTTTTAGGTGACTCATAGTCTAGTAGAGAAAGTCAATCAAATAAAATTAAATCTAAGTGCCAAAGTGCAGAAGTATATGATGGTGATACAGGAGCAGGGCAAGGAAGTGCTGGGATAGAGAAGGATGGGTCCCTGGGTAGGGCTCCACTCCCAGGCCTGTGGCCACAGACCTAGGTGAGGACATTTCTGTTTTCCCGCCCAAATGTTGCATTTCCCAAGATCATACTGGCCTGTCACACCCCCACTACTGTGCCTATAAAAACCTTGAGACCCTAGTGCGCATGCACAGAAGTGGCTGGACGTTGAGAAGAACACATTGGTTCAAGAAGACACAGGCAGCTGGACTGAGAGGGATGCACCCGCTGAAGAGCACACTGACAGACATTGGCAAGCTGGCTGACCTACCAACCACCCACGGAACAGCGTGGAGTTTGCTGGGGCGGTCTGATGAGAGCCTAGCTGCTGAGCAGCCCGACTCCAGGGGAAAACCACCTTCCCACTCCATCTCCCTTTCAGCTTCCCCATCTGCTGAGAGCTACTTCCACTTAAAAAACCTGCACTCATTCTCCAAGCCCAATGCTTCTGGTACACCAAGGCAAGAACCTCAGGGTGCAGAAAGCCCTTTGTCCTTGTGAGAAGGCAGGAGTCTAATTGAGCTGATCAACACAAGCCCCCTGTGGACGGCTGAACTGAAAGAGCACATGGTGACACACTCCCACTGGGGCCTCGGGAGCTGTAAGCATTCACTCCTAGACACTGTCGTGGGCTTGGAGCCCCACAATCTGCTCCTGGCCTGCTCCCCCTAGGGGATGTGAGCAGTGGGGTGCTGAGGAAGTGAGCCACACCCCCATCACATACCCTGAGAGGGAGTCAAGGGAACTTTTTGTGTTTCAGTAGTTGAAGAGCACACAGAAGGGATCTGCTCAGTAAGACTAAGGAAGGTTTCCACAAGGAAGTGTGGACAGAGCTAAGATATGACAAAGGAGCAGATATTAAATACATAACAGTGTGAGGGAATGAGCGAAGTATGGAGATCAGGCTTCCAAAAAGGTTATTCCGATTACAGCAGACAGAGCAAAAATTAAAGCAGAAGAGACTGCAAGGAAGGAAGGAGCCAGATAATGCAGATCTTTTACAAAAATTCGTGGTCACAAGTTTGCACCCAGCTCTGTGAATTAGGCTATATCCTCACTTTGTAGAATAGGAAGATGAAGCTCAGAACAGAGTAACTGGCCTATGTTCACAAAACCAGTAGGTACTGGAGGTGGGGTTGGAATAAGATCTATCTGCACCCTTCAGGGCCTGGATTTTGAATCAATCGATTCTTCCAGTGTTTCACGATCTGACATTGATGCATTGTCCAATAGATGTTCCCCGTAGATGACCCATTAGGGACAACTTTATTCCCTGGGCTAAGTCATTGCTCACTTGTAAACAGTGTACCAAAGAGAGGATACCCTGCTGTGTTCTGCCAGGTAAGAATTATGTCTGCTTCACCCGTCAAATTTGAAACCTTATTTATTTTTTTTTTTTTGAAACAAAATCACACTGTCACCCAGGCTGGAGTGTGGTGGCACCGTCTTGGCTCACTGCAACCTCTGCCTCCCAGATTCAAGTTAGTCTCATGCCTCAGCCTCCCAAGTAGCTGGGACTGCAGGTGCACGCCATCTTGCACGGCTAATTTTTTTGTATTTTTAGTAGAGATGGGGTTTCGCCGTGTTGGCCAGGCTGGTCTTGAACTTCTGTCTTCAAGTGGTCTGCCTACCTGGCCTCCCAAATTGCTGGAATTACAGGCACTAGCCACTGCGTCTGGTCTTGAATCCTTATTTCAAACTGTGTCTACTTTTCAGTTTTCTGATCAAAGTCATCAGTCGTCAGAGCTCCCCTGGATTACTATTGTGTCGTATGTTGACCCAGGAAATAAAATAAGCAGTTACACTGTTCCATTCCCATAAGGCCTTCTTTTCTTTTTTAAGCAGGAATAGCAGCATCGGTTGTTTGCTATGTACCAGTTATTCTGCTAAAGCATGTTATATATATTACCGCAAGACAACCCCAATAAACCACCCAATGAGGTAGAGATGTCCCTTTTTACAAATGAGGAAATTGAGTGCCACCAAGTTTAAATGGTTTGCCTTAGGTCACACAGTTTATAAATGACAGAGGTAAGGTTTGAATCCAGAAGGCCTGTGCAACCCCAAAGCTAGTTTTAACATAATATTAAAACTTTAAAAAAAGAATTAGTGTTTTAAGAGAATTCGTGAAATAAGAAGATTCCTAAAAAGGTTGCATGCTGGGATATCCTGTAATTCAACAATAATTACATTGTTAAACAACAAAGAGCTTCTCATAAAAAGATTCTCTGTGGCTATGGCACCAATTATAGATGCTTTAATAAATCGGTGATTTCCTAAATTAAGATACAAAGTTTAAGATGCAGGGATAGTTCGTTAAACAAAAGTAGTTCACTTCTCAAAGATGAAGGATACCTGTATTTTGAGGCAGTGTGTCGGGGCTGGGGTGGGGAGGTGGAAGGGGAAAGAGATAAGGAGTGAGATATTCTATCTAGGTACTCTTTAAAAATGTTACAAGTTTGTTTTCAAAGTTTATATGGTAAGAGGGTACAGTGGGAGAAAGACTTCATCATTAAGGCAGAGGACATCCATAGAGCAAGATCTTGCCTCTGAAGGCTGTTATTTCTTCCTTTCTAAAAAAGAAAGTTTTCCTTCACAGTGCATTTACGTCAAAATTCTAAAACCTCTCACATGAGCCTATCATATCAACCTTGTCAAGTCTCACTTGTTGAAATGAGTGGGATTTGAAAACTTCTGAGTGTGCTATTACATTTTCCATTTATGTTCAGGGAATATGGCTGTGTGAAAAGGAGGCCAAGAGTTGTGGGGGTGGCGGATTTGAGGGAGAGACAACTCTAAATGAGTGAAACCAAATAGACTGATTGTTTCAGGTGGTGGAGGGTAGTCTCCATGAAGGACTGGGCAAGGACTTTGTGATGAAAATGTATTTTACTTTTTACAGTTTTAACATTTTGCCCTCACTAAAATAATTGTTATATCAAATGTCAGAGTTGAAATAAAAGAATCTGATGTTTCTTTGCTTCAAAACTGTAAACAATTTACAAGTGATCTATTTATTCTCAATGAAACAACAATAGATACTTCTTTTTATTTTCTTCTTGTCTTATTTAGAGCTCATCAAGGACAAGGAAGCATCATGTAGAAATTTGATGTTTCCATTAAGATTTCTCAACTTCTAGAAAACAAATTTGATATTTGTGTCAGGTTTGAGAAAATGCAACCCTAAACCTAACCCTAATTGTATTTTAACCCTAACCCAAATTCTGTGTAATAGAGGGTACTAGGCAAGGGAGTGACCAGATGTTTTTTAGTGAGGGCAGAAGTTGTTTACTGATGTTAGAAAATTCACATAACTTGGCTGGCAAGACGGCTGACGCCTGTAATCCCAGCACTTTGGGAGGCTGAGGCTGGTGGATCATTTGAAGCAAAGAGTTCGGGAAAATTCGAGTAACTGTCACTTCTAAATTTCTATTATTTTTATTCCTATCATTATAAGTAAACATCTTTCAAGTTTACCAAGATGCTTGGCCTATTTTAAAACAAAATTTAATTTGGTGAAGATGTTTCTTAAATAAGTAAACAGCAAATTTCTGATTGATAGAAAGCAAATGTTTTCCACTAGTAACCAGTAGAGGGAGCTGTTGGCATTTGATTTGGCGTTATAACTCGACCTGGAAGTTCCCTTAATTAATTCAATGTTTGAAATCAAACCACAGTTTAAATGTAATGATATTAATATGCAAGAATAGACGTGTAAACGTGGAGAGTTTCCATTCGCATTAAACTTTCTACATAACCACAGATTTCTGGTTCTTCCGTGGGCCCCTTTTAGAGAGCTTATGTTATAGAAATGTTGGCTGCTATAAATTAAAGCTTCTCAGAATTGAGTTCATGTACCTAGGCAATGATTCAACATTTCTAAGACTGACTGCAAGTCAAGAAAGAAAGCAGCTTCTTCCTTTAGCACATAAAAAAGAAAGCAAAAAAGATGTTTGACCTAGAATGATACTTTAAGTTTTCTAAAGAAAACGTGTGCATGCTAGGTTTATAATAAGTTTGAGTATCTCCTATCCAGAAGGAAGAATCCTCTGTAGTTAATGTTCTGGGTATATTTGATGCTGTCCTTGTGGTGAAGTGTAGCATATGGATTTTTCTTATATTTTCTTCACCCCAAGTTCGTTTCCACAGCTATAGTTTAAAAAGCAGTTATTCACAGCCTAGTGTTTAAAAGATACTTCTCCTTTTTGTAATAGATTTAAGCTAAAATGGATTACAAGTAACAATTTCCAAGCATCTCACCAAGTATTATCTTTATTTCAATAAACCTTAATATGTAGTGCACACACAAACTGCAGTTGTAATTATCTGCAGATAACCTTGCAGAGAGCTAGGGAAAGGATTACTCTAATAGTGCTTCTCAACCAGCCTCAGAATTCAGTTGTAAACTCTCTAGGTAAGAGAAACGTCCAAGAGAGAGTTTGAAATAATCATTCTGATTCAATTAAAAGTTTCCCCTAATATAAACATAAAATAAACTACTGATTATTTAAATCTATGATAGTAAAGACATGAAATCTTACCAAACTTGAAATAGAACATTACTTTAAAAAATAAAGAAGAAAGCAGTGTTCTGTTTGATACGGATTAACAAATGAACATTAAGCACTCTACCCAATCGTCACCAACAGATTTAAGAAGATTATTCCTTAAGGTTACACTGAAAGCATACTAGAGATAATAGGGTTAATTGTGTTCCGAGTACATAAAGAAGTGCCACTTTCTGGGGACAGTATGCCACATTGCAATTTGCAAACTAAATGCTAAACCAAAATCACTTCCCCTGTTCACATAACATGTGGAGCTTCTTGGAAAGAAAAAAAAAAAGGTGTTTTTTAACTGAGTGGGGACAATGTTCTGTGTGATTTCCAGGAAGTGTGTATTTTCTCAAATCACTTATGCTTTTTAGTGTGTTGGACCTGGTCTGTGTTTTGTGTTGATTTCTGGGCCTTCCAATAAAAATTAATTTTGCTATTCTTTCTGAGAGAACTTTTTAGAAAGAAAAATGAACCACTCATGCAGAGTTGAAAGACAAGGAGCAGAAGTGCTGCATTATACTTCTTTGAATGATTGAAATCTAGCTGGAACAAAAAACCCCAGCACTATTAAAAATATAATTTTAGGTGAAATTTTGTTCCATGTGAAGCATTAATTTTAATAGAGACTTATATATAAGCTCTCATTTGAATAATAATGTAAAATTAAATTTAAATTGTAAATAACGTCCAGATACTAGTTGTTTCCTGGCTCAAATTCTTTAGCACATATGGTGCTAGCATAAGCTTGTGCCTGTCTGCCTACTCTGGGTAATTTTGCATGCAAATAGTTTTAGTGCCTATGTTGAGGTGCTAAAACGTGTTTAGTACACTTGAAAATATTTGCATTGCAAAAGGAGAGCGAATCTCCTGAGGAAAATCAAATTGATATTTTGTATTAAGAGACCACTTTGGACACTGCGTGGCATTCTTCTGGGGAGAATTCTGTTTATAGTGCAACTAGCATTTTTAATTGACCTTTAGAAAAGAAGGTCTGGCTTCAGCTTTGCCAGGTTTATAAACCGTTGGACCATCTTCTGGCAGCGTTCGCCACATTAATCAGCAGGAGAGAGAAAGAGAAGGCAAGAATCTCCTTGCCTTGGCTGGACTGTAGTGTTTCATGCCTCAATTTGGTGGATTGGTAGGATAAATATGCTAATTATAATGAAAAGTTTCAGCTGGAATGTGCCTAACTAATTAGCTAACTAACTAACCAACTAACTAAGGAAAGGCTTTAGTACAGTGGAGCGGCGGTGGGTGCTGGGTGTGAGGCCCCACACACTCTTCCATTTGCCTCACTCCCATCTGCTGCATTTATGGGAACCAGTTCGTTAAGAGTCTGAATTGAATCCAAATAAAATGCATTTCTGATGCAAGCCCAATGACTGGTGCCATTCTACGCTGCATTATGTCAAATTAGAGTTTGTTTAGAAAAGAGGTTACAGAGATCCTACATAAATGTCGCTTGCATAGAACACCGATCAAATAAGAGTTCTGCACAAATTTGCCATCTAATTCCTATAAACAAATCAAGCACCTCCCCTTCTTGATTTTGCTCCAATTCACCATGACTGATTAAAAAATTAGAGCTCTAATAATAAATAAAATTCGAGAGGCAAGCTAGCAAGAGGTTTGTGGAACTTTTCTTATAGTAGCAGTTCTTTCAGTGCTTTTAGATAATTTTATTACATGAACCAGTTCAGGTGTAGTATGCCCCTATAAAATGAAAGAAAGTTCAATGTCCGTAAGAGAAACAGATGATATTAGGACTAGAAGAGGAATTCAAATTGTGAGACCCCTCTGTTTGCAGCTCCCTCCTTTGTCAAGAAATGATGCCAGATGGAATCCTAATAACTCCCATTGTTAAAGCAGCTCTATTGCTTCCACCCCAAGCACCATGCAAGAGTTACCTACTATAGATGCTTCTATTGACTAAAACCTGCTGTAGGATCCAGATTGTTTCTGCATATTTTACTCCTTTATGCTTAATTTTTTATTCTTTCATTCCTGCCACTTCTCACAGTGTGCAAGGTGCAGTGTTTTGTGTCCGTGAATAGCCAGAGACAGGTAGCAGGCAAGAGCCAAAAGGAACTCATTAGGAATACAAACCGGTAAGGAGGAGCTGACTTACTGTGTTAGTGAAACTTCTGCTTGCAATCTAGTTCCTTAGAACAATCTTTTATACATATATATATATATGTATATATATATATATATATATTTATATATATATATATAAAGCCTCTGTTGTCTGTGGGATCCTAGCACATCAATCAATGCATTAAGTAAATAAGGCAATAACTAAACAATAAATCCTTTTGAATTTCAGGCATGCACGAATCTTTTGATATATAAATGATAAGAAAGGTTTAGGTTCGGAGGCTACAACCTCTGTTCCAGTAGTTTAGCATACAAGATAAAGAGTTGTTTTTTAACTGTGGTGCATTGCTCTTTCTGGTTCTCACATTGTGGGGCTTCTTTTACCCATTTGGTGGTGGTGTGTGTATGATGCACAGCCTGGGTGTTGTTTGCATGTGTGGTGTGTTGGGTGGGGGGTGGTCATGCTGTTAGGGGGAAGCCTACCACACATTTCTGCCATCACAGACGGTGGGCAAACAGCTGTCTCCACAGCTGAGACCACTGGAGCTGCTTGCGCTGCTCCAGTAACTCGAGAGCACACGGCTGGTCCCTGGATGGCACAGAGCACTGTGCCTGCAGCAAAGCGCCTGAGCTTTCCTGGGGCTGAGCAGGCGGGGTCTTTGCCACCAGACACAATAAGCATGTAAAATGGGGTTTCATGAATTATTCATCCTTGGTGTCCTATGAAACAAAGAAATGATATGTTTGCTGGTAGATAACTGTGTTGTGGCATTTGTAAATCTTTCTGAATTTGGAGTTGATCATGTTTCTTGTGTTGATGGGGAAATATGTGTGTGTGTGTGTGTGTGTGTGTGTGTGTGCGCCTGTGTTTTTTCCCTAAAACAAAAATTTGGGAGTTCAACACAATAATCTTACAGCAAAGGTCTTCCACGAAATATTGGAGTGGATTATGCTATTTTGGCTCATGATTTATGAATTTTAAAAATCTCATTCAGTGAAAAGGGATGTTAAAATGGTTTCACTGCAATAAACTACAGCAGGATACCAAGTTCTCAAGGAGATTGTTTTTTTCCTTGGTAGGCAACCAGCCCACTTTTGCTAATGCAAGTTTCAGAACAGTGGTGCCTCCAGCATGACACTACAGCATCAGGAGGAGCGATTCTTCACTTTCACTAAAATATCAGCAAAAACGACACTTTGGCGAATTGAGTCTTAAATTGTTCTGGTGACAGTTAAATACCCACTAATTTAACACCGGTTAAATTGGCAATAAAATGACCCCCAACTGAGTTAAGCCACCATCCTATTCCTGCACAATAGCTCCAGACCTAATGCCAGTGATCTGTAAAGCCACTGGGTAGATTTTACGTATTTGCATAGCAAATATTTCTAGAGTGTTGTATAAAGTAGCTAGCTACTCAAACTTATCATCGTTATTTTTAATTAGTATCTGTGTATTCCTTTCATTTATTCTTTAATATTTCAAAGAAAACAGATGATTTACTAGTTCTTCATTATCTTTGAAACACAACCTGGCAAAGCAGATCATGATAACATTCACTGTCATCTCTTCAGTAATCATCTCAGGTCTGTCTCCCATTAGTCACTCATGCTTTCTCCATCACACTTTTTGTTTGCAGTATCTCCTCTCAGTCTACCTTTCAGGTTGCCTGTGAAGTATTGTGTATCCATAAACCTCCCACAGTCTGATATGTTTGGCAGGGAAAGTCAGGGAGAAGGCACGTTGATTGTGCTGAAAGAAAAAAAAAAACAAGCAAAAACAAAATATGGATCTGCCAATTATATGCTGGAGTGAAAATACAATTCCTTCTTGCTTTCAGGTGAGGGAGTTGGCAATTGGGGTGTGAATTGGTAGGTAATGGGACTTTCAGTAAAAAGAAGTGTAGTGAATGCCGTATGATGTGTGTTTTGGGGATTTTTTTTGTTGTTATTTGCTTCCTTAAGCTCCAATAATGTACCAGATAGTAGACTCCAGATACACACACACACACACACACACACACACACACACACGCACGCACACACACAGTTAATGATTACCTTTCTGTACCTTAGACATGCAGAATTAATTAAGATTGTAAATAAAATTATAATAGGACATAAGTTGCTTCTTACCTTTTGGAAAGAAAATAGATATCCAGTGGAAATAATTGGTAACATTGTCCTGGAACCAATGAGATAATCGTTAGGCATGGAGGTGACAGTCTTAAGAGGAACAAAACATAAACAGAGCCCCGAAGGACTTAGGCAGAGGTTACTGGAAATTTTCCTGACTTCCCATTCACTGCTTGCATCACCTCTGCTTCCTCCTATGTCCTTTGTGTTAGTGTGAGACAGCAGAAGTTGCTAGTATTTCCTCTCCTCAGCCTGGATGCTTTTTCAGCTTCAGTTGATTATTGAAAGAGCCCATATTGCTATGATTTTCTGGAGCATTATCACCTGGTCTTCTAACATTTTGTTGTTGGAAGTATGTAGAAAAAAATCCTTTATGAAAATAACAGGCAAATTCATGTTTCTAATTATGTATATTATTCCATTTAAATATCTGAGATCTAGGGCTGGGCGCATTGGCTCACGCCTGCTATCTCAGCACTTTGGGGGACTGAGGTGGGTGGATCACTTGGGTCAGGAGTTTTAGACCAGCCTGGACAATATGGTGCAACCTATCTCTACTAAAAATACAAAAATCAGCCAGATGTGATGGAGGGCGCCAAATACCAGCTACTTGGGAAGCTGAGGCCTGAGAATCTCTTGAACCCGGGAGGTGGAGATTACAGTGAGCTGAGATCATGCCACTGTGCTCCAGCCTGGGAGACAGAGCGAGACTCCATGTCTAAATAAATAAATAAATAAGTGAGAACCATAAGGACATTTAAATAGAAGGTATTTAAGGACATGTGCTGTAATAGCAATCAAAGAGAAGAATCAGCAGGAAATTAATCAACAATTTATAAAATTGATAGTCTATGTAAAGTTAAGAAAACCCAGGATCTTTAGATCACAGACACTTGTATTTGAATTCTGTCTCTGTTGCATTTGTGCCACAATGACATTTAACCTTCCTAAATATATGGCCTTATTTGTAAAATGGGGACAAAAATATATAGAATATTTGTTAAAAATCAGAACTACTGATCTAATATTTGTGAAACATGCATGGTAATTTGTAACCCTCTAAAAACACTAAAATCACCTGGAGAGCTTTGAAAATCTATTGCTGCCCTGTTTCCATCTCTGACCAATTACATTCAAGTCTCTGGAGACTGGACCTTGGCATTATAGTTTTTAAAATTTCCCCAGGTGATTCCAGTGTCAGCCAAGGATTTCATGGAAAAGTCGAAAACCGAATGAATACTCAGTAAATATTTTCCAGCTTTCCTTGTCTATGTGGTATGAACATTAGCCTAATTAGGATGCAGACTTTTATCACTAAAAAAATTCTTAAGGTCGATTCAATTCTCCATGCTTTGAAGGTAAAGAAGCTGAAACCAGGAGGTTAGTGGATGGTGGCAATAAGACAGATATCCTAGTATTCCTTTTAGAATTTTGGAGTTGTCCTCCCTAACACAGCTTTTAACATGGAAAGAGTTCTCAGATGAGGCTAATCTGATCTTTCCTTTTCAGCAGTATTTTATGGCAATGAGGATAAAACTAATGTGAGAAGCAAATGATTAAGTCTTCAACTATTGTCTGTATCTTGGCCTAGTAGCATTCATTCATAGAAACCTTTGAGCAGGAAAACCAAATCTCAGCCCTGCTTCTACATGGAGGGTGCATGCATATGTAGTGTGGCTTCTGATATTCGGTGTCTTAGGGTTTCTCCAACTAACTGAGCATTTCCTGTGTAATTGATATGGAAAATCTGAGTGATTTACCACAACACAGTTATGAACCATCATACAGGTGCATTTAATTTTTAATTACTCTTAAAAAGTTTTTAATAACTAGTAGCAATAGCTGCTAATTGGCATATAAGCCATTTTTGTACCAGCAGGCAAACTGTAGGTTGACTTCTGCACACCCACACCCAATCAACTGAAAATTGCTTGAATGCTTGTCTTATAATTACTGTGCTTAATGCTATTTGCATTGTTTGGAAGCTTTTGTGATTAATTGATTTTTTTTTTTCTTTTGTACCTCTGAACCTGTAAATGAATGGCAAAGATTAGTCCTCTGCTCAGTGACGTCTTATTTACATTGAGTTGTTAGACATATTAAAGGGAAAAATAGTGGGTTTTGTCTTTACATGCCAAATATATTTCCTCTCTTTATGCTATGGTTATATAGACCCCATGTGGTAGTTGAAACTGCTCTTACTACCTGCATGTCTTTCTTGTTCTCTCATCAATGCTATGCAGAAAGGCACAATTACATTTTTAGGCCAACTCTTAACCTCTACGCACCTTTATACCTTCCACTTATTTTTCTGGGTAAAGGGCAATAATTTGAGAATGCCTCCATTTCAATAGAGGGCAACATAATTAAAGTTGTTTAGTTTATTCCTTGAGCATCAATAATTGATATATATGCATGCTAGTAATTGTGCATTTGATCTGAAAGTGGCAGTCACAATTAAGCACAGAAACAATCATGAAATAAACTGAGATTATTGGTATGCTAAGGCAATGTTAGAAAAAGATGATAGATCTGCCAATGTTTTCATAGTACTAAATGGCAAATAAAATTTTATGGTGACAGAGGCAAAGGATAAAAACGTGACTTTATAATTGTAGGCTGTTTTATATTGGTTATGAACTGATGAAGACATGAACATGGATAATTCTTACTCTATTTATTCACTCACTCACTGAAGAATTATTGGGAATATGATGTGCCAAGCAATGTGCTAGACAATGAGAATCTGAAAAAAATAAGTCAGTATGGGAAAATATGGTTTTGGGAAGTAGAAAGGCGCAGTTTAAAAATCTTAGTCCCATAAGTAGTAACTGTGTCTAAGACATTAAGAAAATTATTTGATGTCTCAGAACATAATATTTGTCATCTGAAAAGCAGGGAGAGTGTTATCTACCTTGAAAGCTCATTATAAAAATTAAATGAAATACTGTACATGAGGTATTTTGTACATGGTTGGTGTGCATTGTTTACTTAATTCATGCTATAATTTTAATTAGACCAAAGAATTAGTCCAGTGAGAGAATGTGATACGCCTGTCACGGGGTTCTCTGATGGCAGGCAATAGAAACTCAGAGGACCAACTAGAACACTGGAGAATCAGGCTTGCAAACAGAGGAAGAACTAGGTATATATCTAAGGATTTGAGTACCGAAGCTTCTCAACAGTCTTGGAGGGCACTGCTAGTGTACAAATGTGTTCAAAATTCCCTCCTTGTTTTTGTGTCTTTGTTCTTCATGTTGAAAGAGAGTGAGAAGAGGAGAAAGAGACAGAGAAGCGGGGAGCTATGGATGCCACTAGAAAACAAAGAGTGTTAAGTGATTAATAACCCAAAGTCAACATAAAATGTTATGTAACACAGTAACTGATTACAGTGCCACGAGTAGGTTTGGCTTCATGGACATGTGATTTTGCAATGACAAAGGGCCGTATGCCTAGCAGGCTTCACACTGTGTTTAAAGTTCTGTGTCACTATTTTGAAATTCTTAATAGTTTTTGAACAAGGGGCTCCACATTTTCATTTTGCTTTGGCTGCACAAAATTCATAGCTGGTCCTGGTCCCCTGTTCTAGAGTGGGGATCTAGCGCTGTAGAAGAGCAGAGAAGGGAGAACGTCCAGGTAGGGATTCATACAAAGACCAAGGAAGGGTTCAAGGATTGAGAGTTAAAGTATCAGACAGCGGTGGTCACATGGAGAAATGGGAGAGAGCATTCAGATGATGGAAACCTAGAAACAAAAGCCATCAGCAGTTCTTAGAATGAAAGATATTAAGCACAGTTCTGGCGTAATTTTCACTGAGCCATTCTCTTTAAGAGCAGTAAAGTAAGTAAATTTTGATGATAGATTGGAGAAAAATCCTTCCATCTTGAAGTCTGCAAAACAACAGAAGAGGCCTGCAGGAACTACAGGAAGAGTCCCACAAGGGCTAAAAAAATCTGGTGTGTTTTTAGGCCACTGGAAACTTGTGACTTAACTGTCATCTAGGTCTTCCATCCAGCCTCCTCCTGAAATCACTGGGAGCATGAGCTGTCCCCACTGTAGAATCTTGTCTTCTTGGCACCGAGTTCATGTATTTATGGTAGTGCTTTAGAGTGGGACTGTAGGGGCAAAGAGCAGTTTAGTTGCTTACCATCTATTACCTTAGAATTTATGCAACCCTGCTTCTCAGTGTTCTCACAGATCATGACTTCTTCCATTATTTTATCAAACATTTTTATAGAATCTCAGGGTTCTAGCTCAGCTCTTTTCCAAGGCATAAATATCGTACTCAACAAGTGCCCCTCCGGTTCATTCCAGTTTTGAATTTTCTTTTTCTTTTTCTTCTTTTTTTTTTTTTAATACGGAGTCTTGCTCTGTGACCAAGTCTGGAGTGAAGTGGCACACTCTTGGCTCACTGCAGCCTGTGACTTTTGGGCTCAAGTGATTCTCCTGCCTCAGCCTCCCAAGTAGCTGGGACCACAGATGTGTACCACCAGATCTGGCTAATTTTTGTATTTTCAGTGGAGATAGGGTTTCTCCATGTTGGTCAGGCTGGTCTCAAACTCCTGACCTCAAGTGATCCACCTGTCTCGACCTTCCAAAGTGCTGAGATTACAGGTGTAAGCCACTGTGCATGGCTTGGGTAGATTTAATTGTCAAAAAGTTCCTTCTATTGAGCTGAACTTGCCGTCTTTGTAACATTCACCAATACGTGTTTTGGAGTCACCCAGATTAAGCCTGACTCCTCATCCTTATGCAAATTCAAAACATATTCTCTAATTACAGTGAAAACGTTCTTCCGCTGCCCCATTCCAGTGAGAAAACATATATAATGTTTCCTTTAAAGAAAGCTTCTTCAAGTACCTTGAGAATCTCCTATTAGCTGAATAGGATTATGTTATGTTTCCAGGAAAGCACAGACCTGGAAGTTTCCCCTACAGATTCATTTTGTCTTCTAAACTTCATACTCTCTGTGGGAACCAACTTCTCCATTCCCTCTGTCATATGTAATGCACCAGGCTCATATCCAGCTGAAGCCATTGCATGAGAGACAGAGCCAGTCACAAACACGCTTGTGTCAGGAAAGATAGCCCAGACATTTGCCATCTGTGTCTCAGCTTTCTCCCGCTCTCTTCTTAGGTGGCTTGTCTGGGGACACACCCACACACTATTTCCCACCCACCCTGACAATGGGAAAATTGGCACATTGCACAAGTTTTCAGAGAGGCCTTATTTTACAAGATTTCCTTCAAATTATAGTGAGTTTTTTTTTTTCAAGGATATGCTGGAGTGTCATGCATTCAGATGGGTGAGTTGAAGTTAATCTACTCAATGATAACGAAATCACATTCAGAATGACTTTTGTTCGTTTGTTTGTTTTTAGGAAAATCAAGTCAATGCCTACAGGCTCTTTTCATGACCATAAACGTTCAGTGCTTAAAAGGGAATTAGAATTGTACATATATGTATATTTTCCAGAGAGTCATACTGACCAAGGATCTCTTCCACAATCGAGAACTGAATACCATGTCTCCTTTTCTTTAATTCTGTGACAATATGCTGCCTCTTAATGCTGAAACCAAACCAAAACCATGGCCTTGTGCTCCCCTAGCCCTTGAATATCAGTTTCAGGAATATAAGAGATCATCTGATTTTCTTTCTTTGATCTTCTCTTTCTCACTTCTTATGCTCTTAATTGTTTTTGTACAATTTTTTTGCTCTTGATTATTTGATCCCTATCCAATGAAGAACTGTATAATCAGGAAGAACTTAACTGGAATTGTGATGGTATCAGCAACAGATACAGAAATTCAGAGAATATAAGGTAGAACTAACTATAAAAATAGAAGCTAGACTATTTATAGAGTACCTACCATGAGCCATGCTGTCTGATGGGAATGAGGCAGACATTTCCTTCAATCCTGCCTTGCAACTCTGAGGCAGAAATTATATATTTTAAAGATGAGTAAAAAGTAAACTGAGGTCCAAGACATTTACATGATTATCCCCAATTCAGCCTGCTTTTAAATGGTGGAGGCAGGATTCAAAGACATTTGACCTAACTTCTAATGTTTCAACTGAAGAAATGAATAGAAAATTCTGGTCTTAAAATACTTGGACATGGGCTGCATGTGATTGATATTATCTTATGATGCTATAAGATGCAGTGCGCATGCATATAGCACATTATTTCTAGTGTCATCTGGAATTCCTTTGGCTAAATATTGAACTAAGATTTTATAATGGTGATCGAGATTTTGTTAACAAGTATCTTTAAACCACTTCAGATTGGATGAGAAGGATATTTATATGTAGAGCTATAGTTGATTTTGCAACAGAGAACCATAATTTTTGTTAATTCTGCTTAATGCTGCTGGCCTTGTCGTTTGTTTTCTTGTAGCGAAGACTAAAGAGACATTAAAATATATATTAAAATATATTTTGGATGCACACATTTATATCTCTTTAATTTTGTTGAAGACAATATAGAGCTGTAAACATTCAAAGGGAATCTTTATCTTCAACTCCCATTTACTATTTCAAAATTTATTCACAGTATCAAATCGCAATGTGCTTCCCTTTTCTTCTTTTGGCCTACGCGTACTGTGTTTCCCTGTTCTTTTTTGCCTGCCTTGCTTAGTAAAGTAGAATGTTAGTCTTCCAAGGCTGGCAATGCAGACAGAATTAAAACATAGACTGGGCAACTATAACGTGGGTCCAGCAGGGCTGTCTGCTCTGTGTAGGAATTACTCATTCCTTAGCCACATTGGAGGGGCTAGATTTGCTTTTCTTAACTGAACTGGCAGGTGACAGTGGTAGACTAGTGCAGACATATCTAATACAACCCAAATGGAGGCTCAGAGATCCATCCCAGAGGGAGATTCCCTATTATCAAATTCGGAGGATCCAGGCTTAGTATTCTTAGAGGATAGTGGATTTTCTTGCTAGTATTAGAGCTTGCTAGTATATAAGTATTAGAAGGTTAATTTTCTTAGAAGTGATCTAAAATAGGAATTATAGGCAAGAGAAGGAAGGGCTAACAAGGTTAACATGTGCTTTTAAAAACCCACGTTTCCTTATTTCTCAAGGTCATTGAGAAATTCAAATCAAAACAAGATGTGAAATCACAATTCAAATAGGAAAGGATTAAACTAGCTGGTGACAAATAGATGCATATTACGGTCTGACTTAGCAGTCATAAATCCTAATATCTGGTTGGGAAGCTTTTTTGGCTTTGCTTGTAAAATGTGTTGTTTGTGTTTATTGCTGGAGTTAGGTCATGGTGTAGCTGCTAGGACTCTGGGCTCTCGAGTTAGAGGAAGCTGACATTCTTCATAAGCTTCCTCACTATGTGACCTTAAATGATTTATCCTGTTTGCCATCTGAGATGTGATAAAAATGCTGTTATAGGGTTTGGTAAGGAATACATGAGTTAATATATGGAAAGCACTTAGAAAGTAGCTTGGCTCAGGCTAAGTGCTCAGAACTTGTTCTGTGTTATTTACCATCAAGCAGATAGAATATTAAATATTTTCGATACTCATCCATAAAAATCTTTGGTGCTAGAGAAGCTTTGTAATGCCTGAGTATTTTACTTCCACAAAGACTTCAGCTGAGAAGCACTCTATTCTGAATGATGTTGATATTGAGGACAGTAGGCAGCGGTAAGGCATAACTTCAGCTCCCAAGAGAAAACTCCATGTACTTTTGTGTCTTGGTTTAAAAAGATGATTAATAATTCTATGGATGGGATTAAAATACTCTGGAGAGCCAAGAACGATGATTATCCAGAGAGAGGAAGCCATAGATCCCTGAACTCACATCTGTGGTCTGTTACAAACCAGGGTTGGGAATGCAGAAATCTTAGTCACAGTTGTTCTGAGAGAGTGAGGAGTTGGCGACCAGGGATTGTAAATGCAACCTGAGAACACAGTGCCACTCGGCTGTATGGTGGTCTTTATGCTGTGGCACCTTGACCAGACATGGTGGCATTACATGTAGGAGGCCAAGTTCTCTCCAACATGAGGTGCTGAAACAACCTTCATGCTTCTCAGTTCTAGCCTGGTCTTCAGTTCCTCCATATCACCTTTTTCTTTGGAGTATCATTAGATGCCTTCAGGGAACTTTTGAATTATTTTTAAAGATTTATGTTCTAATAGATAACCAGGCTTATGCATGATCTCTCAACTTTCCCTAATTTTATTGCTAAAGGAAACAGGAAACTCTGACCAGTTGATCAATGTGAAAGCTGCATCTGAAATCCAGGACTTCTAGTTCCTGGGTCAACTGGTAAGCAGAGAGATCTACTAGTAATGTGCTAGATTTATTAGATAATAATAATATGGTGATTATTATGCTGGTAAATATTTTTGTGGGTACTTATATACCAGACACTGTTTGAAGTGCTTTTTATTTATTAATTTATATAGTTCTTTTCATAAGACTATGAGGGAGGTATTATCATTATTTCCATTTTACAGATGGATAAACTGACACATGATAAGGTTGATTAATTTGCCCAAGCTCACACAGCTATTAAATGGCATAGTTAGGACTTGACTTCAAGTAATTCAACTAACGAGTCCATCCTTTTAAGTATACAGATAAGCTACTTGTTATTTAATTCTGCCCACACACAGTAAAACTTATTCCTATTAATCTGCTTTACTTTAAAAAATGTCTACAGCTTTAGATTATTGATTAGAAGCCAAAAATTCATCAGAAACCACACATGCCTATTTTATACTTTTCATATAGTTAACTATGTACACAGAAAACTCTTTTTAAAAAAATTAATCTGTTTCTGTGTATATGTTAAGATCTACCACATGGAGGGCATTTCGCTGGGAAGGAGTAAGCAATACTCAGATTGTTAACATATTCTGGCCAATTAAGTTAACAAAACAGTCATGCATAGAGTATCCACTTTTGAAAAATATTGAAAATTGAAATTCACACTCAACTGTACTCATCATAATTCAATTTAATTTTAATTCTGATTTTGAGGGCATGGGAAGTTTTGTATTACCTCCAGTCTTCCTGATTAATATAATTACATTCCCAAGAAGGATGGATATAGAAGGGGTTGGCAATTAAAATGTCTTTAAATGATATTTCAGGAACTTTTCTAAAAGTTATTTCATATGACTATATCCCTGGGGTCCACCTTTTATATCTGTTATTTCCACATTAAAAACGCAACAGGTGAAACAAATTTGAATTATTTAAGCCTAGTGATTTGCTGGAGATCCTGAAATGAGAATTTACCTCCACCTTTAATCTATGCATAGGCCACAGTGGGATTCACAGAAAGAAGAGAATAGTAGGAGATGTTCTGTCAGGAATAAAAACATCAAACTTGATAAATTACAGGATTTGTACATGAGAACTAAAAATTCTGAATAACAACCAATATCTCTCATCCACAAATTAGCAAAACAACATTTATGCTCTATACCCCGATACAAAATGTTTTATATGTGGAACTTTTGTTTTCCTTCCCCAGACAGTATCCAGAGGTTATTTCTTTGTTCTTGTTGTAATTGTAATATTTTTACTCAAAGGTCCAAATACAAAACTCTCATTCACCTCACCCTAATATAAAAAAAAGTCTGTGCAAGACTCCCACCTAAAGAGTTCTTTAGAAATTAGAATAAGATACATACTATAATTTTGCTATAGAATTGGTTTTTTTAAAAAATGAAATAGTGAGCATGGTCAAAAATAATTTTTTTCTTTGCAGGAGTAGTAATGCTAAAAATTTGCTATATTCTCGCAGATCTCAAACTTTGACCATATTATTTATTTGGAATTTACTCTATAGCAAAGTAAAAAATAACAATAGGGAACACACACCATCACACACACACACACATACACACACACACACACACACACACACAAAGAGACAACTTGCACGGAGGATCCAGCATCCATCCCCTGAAGAGATGTAATCTATGCGTAACAATACTTAAATCAGCACGACATTTACAACACATGTTAAGTGGTTTGTTATTTATTTCAAGACTTTAATTGGCATAATATATTAACAGCATTGTTGCAAGGGTTCCACTTAAGGGTTTATTATTATTTTTTCCTAAAAAGAGAAAGAAGAGCCGGGAGAAAAACATTCAACCAGTATTACGCTGTTGCCCCTGTTTTATTATTCCTTTAGCCTGAATTAACTGCTAAAGTTGAAGAAAAAAAAAAAAACAAAAAACTAGCTTTAGAAACTATATTTTAGATTCAATTCAATATTATGAAACCCAGACCAGTGTTTTTTTCTGACATTCTAATGTAACCTATTAGGAGAATTTTTTTCCCAGGGACAAAAACGAGACCAACTTTCCCTCCCTAAGAGCTTCTTATTGTTCATTTTCGTTGCTATTTGGAGAAAAAGCTCATTAAAATATTATGAAGCGCATAGCATAATTACGTGCCAGCCTTTGCCAATGAGGAACATCTGTAGCACGATGTATGTATATTTATATTACAGTAAACTTGAGTGCAGACTCTTTCACCCTCGTCTTTACTTTGCCTCTGTTCTGCAATTCTTTGTCCTGACTACAGAACCAGGCAAATGTGTGAAGCGCACAGGCTACAGTCAGCGCATTGTCAGCCTCTCGGGGCTCCAGCGCCAAATGTTATTATTCTGTCATTAGCCTGTAGCTCACGCCAGGGTAAACTGTGCTCTGCTAAATGCCTCCAAACCTTTTTTGCTCTTTTTATTCCCCCAGTTATTTTTAAAATGTATCTTTTCCCTCGTTCGCTGTCTGGCACAGAAAGCTTTGCAAAGTGCATCCAACACACACCCAGTTCCCAAATCCGTGCTTCTCTTCCTTCTTTACATTATTCCACTTGCTTTAAAACCGAAGAACCTTGGGCATAATAAAAACATTGAGAGCTTGCCTATACCACAAATATTTGTGGAAAGCACATGGTGCCATTTTGCCAGACTACTCTTATTTGTTAAACTGAGTTAAGTGTAACGTGATTCCAAAAACTGCCTTTAGAATGAAAGAAAAGGCTTCTAAAGCCAGGGAGATAATTACCGCAATCTGGGTTACAGAAAATGCAAAACAAAAGAGCACAATCCCATTTTGTGTGTGTGTTGCGTGTGCGTCTTTTTGTTTTGTTTTGTTTTTTCTTTGTTGATGTACCCAAACATGTAAATATTCCATGGCGTGTGTTGTACAAGGATGGAAATCAACTCAAATCTTTTATAGACATAACAAAACACACTGTGTAGTGGACAGTGGCATGTTAGTGGTGGGAATATCTTTTCAGGAGGGAGGGCTTTCTGTCTGTCTTTTTCTCTCCCTATGTAGCAAACACACACCCAAGAGTTACAGTTATCACTAGTGGCCAAGATTCTGACACCCACCTACCCTTCACTTGAAACTGTCAATCTAGTTTTGCACACATAAATAAACATTGATTTGCAAAGAATTAAGGTTCTAAAATCTTTCATATGAATCCATATACATGCTAAAGAATCTTCTAATTCCCCTCCCCCATGTTATTTTTATGGCGATTATTTTGTTATCAGTCTCCCTGTTGTTGGGAAGGTTGTCCTCTGGGATAGTTCGGTAGACTGGACCGTTCCCAGTTTTCCTTTCTTTGTCTGCCAATTGTTTCTAGATCGAAACCACTTTCTGAGAGACAATTATTACCATACGTGTATGTGTATGTAAATATTAATAATCATTGCATGTGTGTATGTTTATATATACAAAGATAAACACCATCCCCACACATATTTCTCATTTTTAAAGTGCTAGTTCTTACTCCATAAAACTATTTGTGTTCCCCAGTTTGTAGTTTATAAAATGTACTTTATTAAAGAGAAAGCGAGCAAACCTTTTACATTTCCTTGTTTTATGTTTAAAGTAAGTGAACCTTGCAGGTCTGAGCTAAGCTTTTTGGTATGTTTTAGTTGAGTCCAGATTATGGGCTGTAGGTTTTGAAACTAACATCACCAGTTTTCTCAAAAACCATCGCCACAGTTCTCTCTTTAAATTTCATCTGGACTGTTCCAAAAGCCCCCGCTGACCCCATCATTTCCTTGTCTTATTACTAAAAATGCTGCTTTCCACATGCACAACAATCTGATATTTTTCAGGGCAAAAGGCAAAAATATATTAGGGGTTTCTTTCCTTCCAGATGTAGACATTTTGTCACCCAAAGAGCACCAGAGGATGTAGAAAGTGAACCTGAGCTCGGATGAGACAAAATAGAGCACGCCACTAAGGTGCATGTAAGGATAAACCCATGCGGCCCTAGAAGCAGGATTTGGCAACAGAACTGTCCCATTGAGCCAAAAAGCCAGCCAGGGCATGGAAGCTTGTTATTATGACTTGCTCTGCGAGTAAGACCCGCAGGGAGGATGTGAAGGCTGCTTAGTGGGAAGCCTGTTTAGAATATGGGGCAGTATAAAATGAGATGAGTCTTGAAGGATTCCGAGTCTAATCAGACTGTGGAAATTCCCAAACTTCTTAAAATCTAAAAAAAAAAAAAAAAAAAAAAAAAAAAAAAAGATAAAATAGCAATTATTTTTAATCCCAAAAGAAGATCATAGATCCCATCTTAAATTCTATTACATTAAAGACAGGTAGTTCTAAAGGTGGAAATTTTTAAACTACCCATCAGAAGCTGGGTGAGACGCAGTGCATTGGAGTAAAAGTAGAATCAGTGCTCATAATTAGAAATTAGCACCAGGCAAGTCATGAGGGAGCTAAGGTGAACCACACTGAGCTTTGGTTAAGAAAGCCTAAAATGCTATCACTATCTGAATGATGTTTAGCGTGATTGGCTCTTTTCTTCTATATCTTTCATTTTTGTTTCTAAACATAATTGAATTATTTTTCCCTTCACTTAATATTGGATTGAACTGTGTGATATTTACAGTTTGAGGTTTTCTGACTTACAAAAATGTAATTTACATAGTTCAACCTAACAATTCTGAGAATCTAATTTCTTGTGATTGTTAGAGTCCAGTATTATTTTTATATTTTTTTTGTTTCTTTCACTCTGCATTTAGTCATCCTTCATATTTGAATGTGTGTTGACATTTTGGTGAAGTGACTATTTGGTTAAATGAAAAGAAACCATTTAAAAACCTGTGTTTAATGTGGGCTCTAAATGAGAGAGTTTTCCCTTCAATTCTATTCAGAGGACCTCTACACAGAGCTCAGTTTTCCAGATCATTGCCACTGCAGATATTAGGGGCAGGATGTCATGTTTGGTGGCCTCAAGGCCTTTACTTCTCTTCAGGTTTTGAAAAAGGGCAACTTGATTTTTAAAATAATCCATTTAAAAGAATTAGGGTCAGAGAGACAAATGTGTTCATCAGCTCTATTACAGAAAGTAATCCTTTCATAAACTCAATTCTCCCGAGGGTGGGGAAGGGAGTTTCCATAAAGTATTGTCCATATGCTTCCTAACATGTGGGAAAGGGAAAGAATGGCTCTTTCCTCCCCTGTTCCCTAGGAGGGGTCATATATTCTGGAAAACGATGCAGATTGGTACATGTTGAAAGCGGAGTGGAGAGGATACTTTTTCAACATTCCCGAACCAGCTGCTTCGTTGTTATAGAAGCTGGACTAAATAAAAGGGTAAAGACTATCTGAATGAGAATCTGAAATAGCCAATGCTATGAGAGTCTATTCTAGTGAGAGATTTTCAGCGTCTTCTTCAGCTTTGAGGGGAAGAAGACATGAATGGAGAATTAAAGACCAGATATATCTAACTCCTCTGTTGCATTGGACAGTAGAAAAAATGGAGCCCAACACATGTCATCAGTTAACGAATAGCAATCAAAAATTTTTTAAAAAAATATTTTATATAAGATGGCACAAGTAATGTGTGTATAAAAATCCCAATTCTATTTTACTTCCCTGGCATATAATGGCTTTACTTTATATTAGTTTAAAAAGTCATTTTGGCATATCTCCTGAATATGAGTTTTGCTTAAAATATTTCCATAGCATCACTAGGAACTAAAAAAATTAATCTTCATGTCTCAAAATAATAATAATACATCTTTATACTATTCTTTATAATCACTAAAAGTAAAAACAAATTAATATTTATTTTGAAACCAATAGGTGGTGCTATAAATTTCCATATTTTAATTCAAAGCAATATGTTCATTTTACTTTCCATTCCTCAGTGACATTAGAAAAATTCCTAATTATCACAGTATGAATTTTTTATGGCCAAAACAAAAACAAAAAAAAAAACCAGCCTGCAGTTAGCCACTGTGATCTGTCTCTTTTCCAACAAAAAACTGATTATAACTCAAGGGTGTAAGGTAAAAGGAATCCATATAAATTTCTGGCAGAAAAGTGTATTTATGGAAACAGGTCCATATATCATTCTTTTTTTGTCTCTCTGTTATCTGTCTCTTTTTTTGTGTCTCTTTCTGTGATCTGTCTCTCTTTTTTCCTGTAGTTCTTCAACTAATGGGAATGCTAAGGAAGAACATAATTTAAATATCTAATTTAATATTTCATTGTATGAATTCTCCCTAGGTGCTAGATTTATATAAAAAGCCGTAACCACTGTAGTGATAGATCATGATTCTGTTATCATGGTATTATGGGCTTTCAGAATCATGAAACACAGCTTAGGGAACCTTAGAGATCAGGCAGCTGCAGATGAGAAAACTGACAAAATAAAAGCTGAAAGTACTAGAAATAGGGACTTGATATTTGTCATCATGGGAACCAACATGTTTCTGGTATAAGAAAAGTTCTGAAGGTTCAAGGACACTGGCAAATGAAAATCTAAATTCTATTGTATCTTTCAAGAGTAAATAGTATTTTCGTACTGACATGTTTCCTTAATGTATATACCCTGAAGATATACATCTAAATCATTTCCCTCTGTTAGAAAAGCTATGGAAATCTTTCATAACTTCTCTGTCTCTTTCTCTCTCTCTCTCTCTCTCTCTCTCTCTGTCTATGTGTGTGTGTGTGTGTGTGTGTGTGTGTGTGTGTGTGCATGCACGCATGTGTGTGCACATGTGTTATAAAACTGGTATATTGAAGAAACATAAGAAGTTCAATAAGATCTTGTAAAAATGCCAAAAAGGACTATGGCAGCTGCAACTAGCTGCAATATCAGCCCTATCATTCCTCAAACATCTGGGTGATTTCCAACTCTCTTCTTCCAGATGTTTTGGTATCTTGTGGAGATAGCCTTAAACACTTGTCGGTATTGAATGAGCAGCCTCATTTCTTATTGGAAGATGTGTTTGTAGAAGACATCATAATTTGCAAACGATTACACCATGTGCAGCAGACAGTTTCCTCCTTCCCACCAGGAAGCCTTTCTGGGGCTGGCTAGTTATTTCCTGCTTCCTCCAGGCTTGCTTTTCTCTGCCCTTCAGGGGTCAGCTGCCTCCTCCTGGCTTAGCTGGTAGAGATTGGACTGAATCAACTGTAAAATAGTCATTTTTATGTTCAAAAATAGTTTATAATATTTAAGATCTAAAAAGAGGAAAACAGGGCTTAAGAGTAGAAGTAAGTTTCTCTTAGGAGAGATTAATAGAAATGTGAGAAAAGGAGTTGAGATCTTCTTCTATGCTATGTTGCACAAAATTCAACTGCAGCATTATATCCAAGACTAACTACTGCATTTCAAAATGGGTTTTGACAAATTACAGCACAACTGAACAGAAGTAGCAAGAATTATTAAGAGACATGAGAAGGCATATGAAAAATAGTTTAAGGAATTGCAGACTTTTAGTTTGAATAAGAGAGTATTGGTGAGAATATAGTAGGGTTGGATATAGTAACTGTCTCCCAGTAATTGACAAGCTGTCATATGGAAAAGACATTAAAGGTATTTGATGTGATTTTAGCATGCTTATCAAGGATTAATAGAAAGAAGTTACCATTGGGCATCTGATTTCACTGTCAAGATATTAACATGAGATGTAAATAGATTTTTTTCACTCCTATAAAGTGAAATACAACACAAAATGAATCCAGCTATAAATTGAAGTGAAATAAACTTAAATAATCATGGTATGTTTGGGCACAATAGAAAAAAGAAACTTTGTAAAGTTGATCTATTCAGTAAAAATTTATTGAACACCTATTATGTGCCAGGTGTTTTTCTAGGCACAGGAAATAAAGCAGTTGACAAAACAGAGTTTTTGTTCCTACAGAGCCTTCATTTGTAGGTGTGGGATATGGAGTCAACAAATAGAGAAACAAAAATATGCAGTATGTCGGGAGGTGCTAAGTTCTATAAAGAGAAAAGGATTAAGTGGTGGAGTGCTATCTTGGATAGAGAACTCAATCAAAACTACCTGTACGTTTAAGGCAGTGGCTAATGAGAACAGATCATAGAAAATGTTCCAGTAGATACTGGTTAATTAATTTGGGAGGAATAAAGTACTGGCATGTATTTTTTTCTGTGCTTATGCACCCCGCTACCTTATACATTCATTGTGAGCATGGGTGAAACAGGAAGAGTAATACCTATTTCTGCATGTCTAACACTTACTACCCGCTACACTGGAGCGAAGTGAAAGGTCTACAGGGAGTTACACATTGGATGTAATGTATGACCTTGAAAATCCCCAATCAATGATATATAATTTATTTCCTTTGTAAGCATTCACTCTCTTCCTTCTTTTTTCCCAATTCTACATCTTCCTTTTCTTCTCTAAACCCTGGACAAGTGAGTTTTAGTTTGATATTTTACTATTGCAAATATGTAAGACCTTCAGTGGTAGGGTTGATAAAAAGAAGTGTAGGGAAGATAAAGTTGCACAGAAAATCATCTAATCCCTCTAATCTCAATGACTTTCAATGCAGGACTCCCTTCCTGACACTTCTTATAAAAATAGGAATGGTAATTGAGCTTTTTTTGCAGAGAACACAACTTGTTTAATTAGGATTAGATTCAGCATGGAAAGAAAATCTAAGTATCTGTGGCTTTAAAACTAAAGGATTCATTCTCTTGTAAAAATCCCATAAGTTGGACATGCAGTAGTGTAAGATCTTCAGAGATCCAGCATGCTTTGAAGATTCTCACCTAGAGTGAGGCTCTCTCATCTGTACGGTCCTAGGGGTTACTGGAGGGCCGGTTAACCATATGAATTTGAACTTATAAAAATGAACACTAATATCTGAATTACTTTCATCTGCCTTATACGTAAGCATTTCTATTTAGTAAATGATTTTTTTTTTTTTTTGAGACAGTCTCACTTTGTTCCTCAGGCTGGAGTGCGATGGCCCAATCTTGGCTCACTGCAACCTCTGCCTCCTGGGCTCAAGCAATTCCCCTGCCTCAGCCTCCCAAGTAGTTGGGATTACAGGCACCACCATCCCCAGCCAATTTTGGTATTTTTAGTAGAGGGGGTTTCACCATGTTTCCCAGACTGGTCTTGAACTCTTGACCTCAGGTGATCCACCTGCCTTGACCTCCCAAAGTGCTGAGATTACAGGCGTGAGCCACTGTGCCCAGGCATAAATGAATTTTGATGTTAAAAAATATGGTAAGTACTAACCTCTTTAATAGACAAGAATTATCAGACCCAGAGATGTTAAGTACCTTGCTGGAGATGCCCAGAGCTAGTTATTGACAGGGAAAAAGGAGAACTTAAAGCTCCTGATCACATCTGTCCCATTTTCACTGTTAGGAGAGTCAGCAGCTTATCTGAATCACATGTAACAGTGAACATAGAAGAGCCAAGGCATACCTCACTTTTGAATCTACCCACCAGACTAAGCATAGCTTCAATGTTCAGTAAATATTATCATCTACTTTAATGGTGAAGAACATTAGAAAATAACATCACACTGTTTATAAACAACTTTATATCTAGGCCAACAGGAGAAAGTATAGGAGATGCTGTTCCTGGGAGCATAAGAATAACACCAATGTACCTTTAAGAAAGTGACATTCAGTTACTGTACCAATTTGTTCTGAAACATCCTTCTTTTGCCATTCTTTTATTGCCTTGTTTCAGCGGGTTTTTAAAGATGTTTGGAGTAAATGTGGCCCAATATCTATAGCAGCCATGAAGATATAAGACAATTGATTTAGTAAGATCATATGGGAATGGCTTCTTTAATATCAAAGCTATTAGAAAAAAATTGGGGCTTTGCTTTTATATAATATCTAAGTAATGCATGCCATTAAAATGCAGTTCCATGAAAACCGTGCAGAATGGTTTCAGCTAGAGGTTGAGTATGTTTGAAATGGAGAAATTTGCCAGAATCAGTTCCTATTTTGTGTATAGTTGAACTGATTGAATTACTATTTCTGCCTGGACACACAGAAGCTCAAGAGACCTAAGCCACAGACAATGGCTCTTTTGTCTAAGAGGAGCCCATGGTGGGGCTATTACACACAAATATGTGTGATTTCAACCCATAGCAGAATAATTAAAAATTCAGGTTCAGTCCAGAGCAGTTCATGCATCTGCCTATAGGCACTCAGTCCAAACCTTGATAGAAGAATAGGACATACTACCTCTCACGAAAGTAGGGAAAATGTTTTTTCTTTTCTCATTTAAAAGTTGCAATTAATTGTACCTGTGATTTGCTCCATCTCAGTTTTAAAACACATAGAGAAAATCAATTTCTCACATTTATGGGAGAATGGGGTGACAGTCATTGAAACTGGCAACATACAGAGCATCACCATATAGGGATCTACTGAGGAAACAAGACAAGGGAAGGTGATACCCAGATGACACTGTTGGAGCGATTCCTTCCATGGGGCTGCACATCTGGGTTGTGCTGCTGCCAGGGGGAAAGCATGCACTTCTGTTAGCTGTGGCTCAGAATTGAAATGTGGAGAAGCAGAGTATGTTCTGCAACATGCCAGTAATGTAAAAATGTTCAGGGTGAGATGTTGACTTTTGTGCGGTGTGTGTATGTGTTAGAATGGTTTGCAATATTATGTATTCATGCTTCTAAAAAATAGCTTGTGCTCCTTTAAGCATAAGTTACACCATGGGACCAGGAGGTTTAGGCACACTTCAGGGGCAAAGCCCACTATGTGTGTGTCAAGAGAATAAGAAAATGGCAGTTTGTCTAGAAAGTCTTTGTCTATAATTAAGATAGACACATTGCTGGTTGATTAAATGATGTAAAAAGATATTTTTCTCCCTGAATCCATCAGGGCTAGGCATTTATAGAAGGTGCAGAAAAGTGTTGTAACATTATAACAGATTCAGGTATGCTTTGAATGTAGTAGGCATTTAATGGTTATTCACTTAGTATATATAGACCATATATGCACATCTAAATGTACAATTATTGCACTGCTCAAGAATAATGTTGTTTATTTTCTACTAACCTCCATCTAGAAGAAGAAATATTTAAATCATATAGTAGAGCCTATCATTGATCAGGATTAGCAACCAATGAGGCCCATAAATCTGACTCATTTTGCTCATTATTATTGCTGTGTATACAGTTTATATTTAGATTCAAAGACCAGGTTGCTCATGAGTGGTTAAAGCCTAGGATGGCGCAATCATGCGGTTGGTTTAGGGGATTATATACCAACAGCCTGAATGGCTAGAGTGACTCGAACTAAGCAAAGAACCTTTCCATGTGTCACTGCATTTCATTGTATGACATGATTCTGCTACAGTATTTTATAGATACAGTGACACAATGCAGGAATAGAAACAAAATGATTATTCTACAAGAGATATCTTGTCTTGTTGGCTGGACATGTAAACTGAAGATCCTATAAGTATTCTTAGAGTCATGGCCCTACCATAATATTAAGAAGTAAAGAAAAATGAGGTTGAATATATGTTTTCTATTCTCTTACTTTTGATTCTCATATAAATCAGTGTTGGTGCACTGATATGGTGGCAGCAGAATCACAAGTTTATTTGAGTTGTAATTATGGAATCTGAAAGCTGGAAGGAAACTTGGAGGTTTCTGATCAACTTTCCTTATTATAGATGAGAAACTCAGGACCTGGAAAATTTACCCTTAGTTATCTCCAGAAACTAGAGTCTGAAATGTAAGCCTCAATTCTTATGGCTTTTTTCTCCTTTATCTGCCCATTGACTCATTAAGGCCAAATATATGTGATTAAGTAAAAACAAAGTTTATGTGTGTTCTTGTAATTCAGATAATTTATTAAACCTCCAAACCTAACTTCCATCAGATTCTACCTCCAAACACCCCAAATGCCCTCCAATTCTCTCTGGTTACCAGAATTTAAAAAAAAAATTTTTTTTTGAAGGAGTCTTGCTCTGTTGCCAGGCTGGAGTGCAGTGGCCCCATCTGAGCTCACTGCCACCTCTGCCACCTGGGTTCATGCGATTCTCCTGCCTCAGCTTCCTGAGTGACTGAGACTACAGGTGCACACCGCCATGTGCGGCTAATTTTTGTATTTTTAATAGAGATGGGGTTTCACCATGTTGGCCAGGACGGTCTGAATCTCTTGACCTTGTGATCTGCCCACCTTGGCATCCCAAAGTGCTGGGATTACAGATGTGAGCCACCATGCCCAACTCCAGAAATTTTAATTATTGTCCATGGCTGAAAATTCTTCCTTCTACAAACATTATAGAAGTCTTAATTTTTCTGGAAATTACCTAAGAATATAGAGGAAAACCTAAGAAAGGGACATTTCTAAAGTTATTCTTAAAATTTGGATTGGCTCCATGAAGATTCTGCGGGGTCCAGACAAAAGCTACTTCTGAATTTTATTCCCTTTTTTTCACTTGACTGCTTCTCCAGAGTCCTTTCTATTAGAGGAGACTCATCTACACCAAAGAGTCCTGCCTACACTGAGGTAGAGAAGAAAACTGTAAGTTTTCTTCTACAGTTTCTACCCTCCTGACCAGATGCACACTGCTGTGGAATGGGATATAAGCAATGAGGGCTCTGCAATGCAGTATGGCAACAGGGACTCATGACATGTTACAGTGGGTAGTGACACAGTGTTACCCTGTGGCTTCTAATGTGCAATGAGAAGCTACCAGCTATTTATGTATCTAATGAGTAAATCACACACGTACACACACACACACACACACACACCCTTTAATTTTTATTTATTGTAAACTGGTTAGGTTCTTCAAGCACACAGAAAAAAAGTGCAGTCTTAGAAGTATTCAGTTTTCAACTTGCTGCTTATTTATTGCCAAAGTGAGCAAAAACCCAGCAATAATGAAATGATAGAGCTCTGCTATCCTGCTTTGAGAGTTGCTTTTTTTTTTTTTGCACAGGAAGCATTTTCCAGAGTTGTTTTGTATAGGCCCTTAGATACCACTTCAGTGTTAATGCTTCCGAGATGTGGGGGTTTACACTAAAGTAGACTAAATGTCCATGCATTTTGCTTAATATTGAAAAATATCTTGCGTATGTTTAACTAGAGGATTGCATTAGAGTTCAGAGTCCATCTTTTTATTTTCTTCACATCTCAATGGATTCTAATGCTTGTTGGCGGGGGGGCACCCCTTAGACCCTGTATCACCTAGGAGGGACGGCCTGGTGAAATTTTCACATGGCATAATTCTGGCAGTACCTTTGGGGATCCCACCATGCTGACCCAAGCCTGTTCTCAGATTTTTCAAAAGGTCTCCAATATTACAAATGCACTTTCAATTAGAGATAGTCATTCCCCAGTAGTTAAGTAAGGAGGTTTGTATTTTGTCATTCCCTTCTTGGAACAAGTGAACAGCTCAGTTTCAGTGTGGGAACAAGAAGAAATAAAGGGATGGGATAAGGGCTTGTGAGGACACATCTGCAACTAGAACTGAAGACTGGACAGTTCCCACCTATCGAAATTCTGCTAAGGCAAGTCTGTGATCACACGAAATCAAGCAATATTGTTATATTAAAGAATATAAATAAGGAGGCTTCTCAAGAGAATATTTTGTTGGGAAATGTAAATAAATAGGGCAAAAATTAATATCTTTACAAGCCTTGCAAAATGTTAGGTTTGATTTTCTGGGAATTTGCTACACGATAAAGCCTAACAGAGAATTCTAGATATTATTCAAAAAGATACTGAGTTTACAGTTTTATTTGCTTTTTTTACTTTTTGAAAGGGGGTACTAATACTTATTTATAAAATTCTGAAAGTGCGACATGCTTTCAAGAATTGTCAGAGATTTCAGAGGAGAATTGCAAGGGCTATTTGTAAAGGTTCAAGTTTGGCTGAAAGGTCATTGGTTGAGAATTGCATCTTTATGCTGTATCTTTATAGCATTTATAACTATATAGTATATTGTTTCTATATCTATATATTATATATAGATATCTTCAAATATGCATCTTGTAAGTATATTTTTCTTAAAAAGGCTTAGTAAAGAACTCTAATTTCAAACACTTAGTATACACAATGATGCACAATTTTACCAGAATTTCAGAATAAAAAAGTCTCAGAAGATGTTTTTGGAATTATAATAATCTTTGAATCTTTGAAGGAAATTCCCAAGTTTATCGTAACCAATAGGAATAAAAAGTGCCCTAGCTAGTGAGAGATTCAACTCTCTGGTAGCTTAGCTAGTGGGCTAAATCAGCTAGTAAATTAATTTTATATTCCCTAATAATTAGCTTTGTTAATCTTGTGCCATAAGAGACTTTGTATTCATGGAATCACAAACAGCATTTATTGTTGAAAAATACTAGTGAGGTTTCACACTAGTGAAACCTAACCCAGAAATAGACCCTATTAAAATATGGCTAATTGAGTTTTGTGTCAAGGCTAAGTAAAAAATAAGATAAAACACAATAAAACCACATTTGTCTAAGGTGGCGGAACGTGTGGGAGGGCATGGCAGAGTACAAAATGTTTAATTTTCTGGAACAGCATCCTGTATCCCCTCCACCTCCTAAATGGCCACTGTGGAAAGCAATGTCATAGACCCACCACTGACACACTGTCTTGTTGTCTCTCACATCTGATTTGGTCCCCAAGTCACCCAGTGAAATTAGCAGAGCTAATCTCACCCTGACGCCCAGGCTAGAGTGCAATGACACAATCTCGGCTCATTACAATCTCCACCTTCTGGGTTCAAAGGATTCTCCTGCCTCAACCTCCTGGGATTACAGGTGCCTGCCACCACATCCAGCTAATTTTTGCATTTTTAGTAGAGACGAGTGTTCACCATTTAGAGCAGGCTGGTCTCGAACTCCTGACCTCATGATCCACCTGCCTCGGCCTCCCAAAGTGCTGGGATTACAGGCGGAAGCCACTGCACCTGGTCTGGCAGCTGGTTTTGATTGAGAACTAAGGCGTTAAAAACAATAGTAGCAGCTAGCCACTGCTGATAGTGAGCTACCTTTTCCCGTAGAATGGAGAGCTAATTATTTGTCTTGAGGTTTCTTCCTCTCTTCAAAGGAAATCAGTTTGATTCCTCCAAAGTTGTCAAGCATAAAAGAGCCCTGCCCTCAAATTGGGATTGCCTTTTTCATTTTCCTCATGTTTTCAGAGATTTTTCACTGTTGTTACTCTGGTCTGCATATCCTGTTTTTCTGCTTCTACTTAGACATGCCAATTAAAGAAAGATATGGTTTATTTAAAAAATATGGTCCTAGTAGTGACTGTAAAGAGAGCTCTTAAATAGGCCTGAACTCTTCATTGGGATTAGCTGAATGTAGTAAGTAAATCCCATGTTGAATGGTGACCTTGTAAAGTCCCCAACAAGCAGGGCTGTATTGAACTTTGCAGCAGCTTAAGCGAAACAAGCCTGCTTCTTCCCTTGGGTCTCACCAACCCTTGGCAGGCTATGTAATGGGCAAGATACCCACTGCAAGAGGCCACAAGAATAGTCTAAGGTATTCATTTTCAAAATGTGGTCCCTAGACCAGCAACATCAGTGTCATTTGTTAGAAATGCACATTCTGAAGCCCCTGACAAGCCTGGGTGCCCAGCACACTGTGATTTAGCAAGTACTTTAGTTGTTTCTGATGCATGCTAGCATTGGAGAACCGCTGATCTAGTGCATAACAGGCTTTCTATTGACACCTGTTGATGTAAACATAGTTTAATTTTACTGTAGGGGAAAGACAGCATCCTGAATTGTAAGAAAAGTTGGATGGGCAGGTAAGTCAATGGCGAAAAAGCACCCTTATATCTTGACTGTATACAGACAGCCTGATACTTAGATATTTCTCCTCTTTCTTTTTCTTCCCTACCACACACTCACCACACACACACACACACACACACACACACACACACACACAGACACACACACACCCACACCAATTTATAGATACTGTACAATTTTTTCCATAATTATTTGTTACTATACATTAGACACCATTCCAGAAATTCCAAATACTGTAATGAACAAAATGCACTAAGCCCCTGATGTCATTCTGCTTATAATCCTATAAAGGAGAACTTCAAGCCTATAAGCAAGTGAATACATGAAGTACTAATAATAGGGCACGGAGTGTAGGAAGTGACGGGGTAGGGATGGGGTACTATTTTGGATAAAGTGGGTAGGGAAGTATAGATAACTTTTGAGCTCCAGCTCATATCTTCTCAGCTCGTTCTTATTTCATACTTCCCTGCAGCAGTCAGATTCACATAGGCATCAACTAACAACACCTCAATTTAGTTGTACCTTGCATGTCTAGTCTAACAGCACCTCAGCTTAGCTGTACCTTGCATCTCTAGTCTGCACAGAAGTTTCTCTGTTCTACTGAGGGTTATCCCTTGTGGCCATCTTGGTACATGCATGTGCCCACTTGTTCAAGGAGGGTAACATGCCACTGGGCAACGCTTGATCAATGGGAGATGAGGGGCTGGTGGATAAATGCTCCCCTCTTTCTCATCTAGGAATGTAATTCTGGGGAGCAGAGAGCCGTCCAGACTCAACTCTGGATACCTACAACATTGGTGAGATTTTATAATGTACCTTGATTGAGATTTTTCTACTCCCTCCCTGACTTATTTTCCTGGGATCAAGTAATTCCCTCTCAAAACACTTGAATTCAAGCCTTTTCTCTGGTTGCACTTTTGGGAAAGCCCACGCCAAGATAGTAGCCATCTCTGAAGAGGTGGTATTTTGGTTGAGATGTTAGAGACATAAGGAAGTCATGCACATAGCTTGAGGAAGAGTGTTCCAGACAAGAACAAATGCTGGGAGACAGGAATATGCTTGGCTTGTGGAGGGGTCAGTGTGCAAGCTGGTGTAGCTTGTGTGGAACAAGCATGGGGAAGAGTGAAAGTGCTAGGAGACTCGGTGCAAGAGGAAGCAGGATGCCCACTCACATGGGGCCTCAAAGGCCATCAAGGAGACTCTGGCTTTTCCTGAGTGAAATAGAAAGACAATGGGGGATGTGGGGCACAGGAGGGGCATGAATCTGAAAGATGGTTTTAAAGGATCACCCGGCTCCTCTAGGAGAGCAAGGGTAAAATCAGCAAAACTATTGAGGTTTTTGCAGCAATTCCAGCAACTTGGACTATGCTGGTAGAAGTGAAGGTGATGAGCTGACAGAACTCACCCTTGAATTGGATATGGGGTGAGAGAGAGGAATTAAGGGTGTATCCAAAAGTTTTTTTTCATCCATTGTGAATAATTGAAATGAGTGGACTTGCCAACAAAAGTATTGAAGAGAGAATTCCTGAGCAAAACAGAGGAAACCTGAATTTAAGAAAAGAAAACCAGCCAGGCGTAGTGGCTCACGCCTGTAATCCCAGCACTTTGGGAGGCCAAGGCGGGCAGATCACCTCAGGTCGGGAGTTCAAGACCAGCCTGACCAACATGGAGAAACCCTGTCTCTACTAAAAAAACTAAATTATCTATGTTTGGTGGTGCCTGCCTGTAATCCCAGGTACTCGGGAGGCTGATACAGGAGAATCGCTTGAACCTGGGAGGCAGAGGTTGCAGTGAGCCAAGATCGCGCCATTGCACTCCAGCTTTGGCAACAAGAATGAAACTGCATCTCAAAAAAAAGAAGAAAACCAAAACATTAATTTGCATTTTGATTTATCAGCAACAATCTAACAGTTATGACCACTGGAGAGTCAGGCATTATTCTTAGCCTATAAATGGAACAGGGATATTGTCCAGAATAGGGGAAATTAAACAAGCCATCATCTTTTCTGAAGACATAGCAGACATCAGCATGATAGAAGCATGTTTTAAAATAATATAGTATAGTTTTAATAATATTTATAATAACCATTTATTATATCGACCACTCTTCATGAATTATTGTAGTTAATCCTTAAAACAATCTGGAAGTTAGGTGTATTTATTATAATTTTATAGATTATAAAATTGGCAAATAGCATAGCTAAGTAACTTCTCTGGGGTCCCACTGCCTTAAAAAGGACAGAGTTGAGATTCAAGCCCACACCTTCCTGACTCAACTGATTTTACTAATGACTACTGGATCTCCTTGTCTCCTTCCCATCTTTATCCTAATGGCCTTCCAAACCTTATCTCCTCAACTCTTGCCAGCTTAGAGGTGGCTGACAGTTTCTTTGTCTCATGGTTTTCATATAGAAATTTATTTCTCTCTCCTGTAATAGTGAAATGCAAGAATTCCATGGATTCACAATAATGAAACCTTGACTCATTCTGTTGGTCTGGTAGTTTTTGTTTGTTTGTTTATTTTTTGTTTTTGAGACAGGGTCTTATTCTGTTGCCCAGGCTGCAGTGCAATGATGTGATTCACTGCAGCCCTCAGCGATCCTCAGGTGATCCTCCCATGTCAGCCTCCCAAGTAGCTGGGACCACAGGCACCTGCAACCACGTCTGGCTAATTTTTCCATTTTTGGTAGAAAGGAGTTTCTCCATGTTGCCTACTCTGGTCTTGAACTCCTGAGTTCAAGCAATCCGCCTGCCTCAGCCTCACAAAGTGCTAGGATTATAGGCATGAGCCACTGTGCCTGGCCAGTAGTTTCTTCTTAACCCCCTTTTCCCACCTTCTCTGCAATAGGCCTTTGACCAGATTAAGTAGATAGATTCAGCATCAGGTGCAAAACTATTCTACCCTAAATATGCACTATAGGTAATTATACCAAATGGTTTTCCTTCACCATTTCACTCATCCCTTCATCATCTGCCTCTACACTCTTCTAAGATAATTTTCTCTTTATTCATTTCAACGCGTCTTTCTCTCAAAGACCTGAATACTAATGGTAAAACCATTTTTTGAGGCAAATGCAAGTGGCTCTAAAATGGAGTGAAATATACCAACTGACATGGTATAGAGACTGTTTTTGACTCAACTTCCTCCCTTCTTTCCCTAGTATTTGCAATGCGGGTCAATTTCCCACATCAGGAAATTCAGTTGAGTCACATAGTGATTCAGCTAGTGGGCCAAGGTAATCCCTTGCATTTGCATCCCATTCAGAAGGCTGGGAGTGAGTCCAGCAAGACTTCTAATCAAAGAAGTTCTGAGGGCAGGCTGGATACTAAGAAGTGCCACTTACAGGGCACCATGATTTTAGAGGGAAAATTTAAGTTATTGTCAAGGAGAAGAACCCAAACTAGTCAGAAAGCAGGACCAAGTTCAGGCCTGAGGAACGTAGTGAGCTTGTAAATAGGAGAACGTATGAAGTGTAGAGTGAAGAGTAGGTTAGGACAAGTGGTTCAGACTAAGATTGTGTCTGATCAGAGGGTACTGGAAACCTCTTTTCATGAGATGCCAGCTGCTTGGTACAAGCATAGATTTAATGGATCAAAAGCCTGGAAACCAGACCTTTTTCTTAAGTAGGAGAGTTTAGGAACTATAGGCTAATAGCTTAATTGTTCATCATCCAATTAGCCAAAGTCAGCTCTGACAGCTACTTCTGTGTAAATATCTTGACCCTGTTGATCCATTCATTCTTGCACTGCCATCAGCATTTTCGAACATGCATCCAGCCTCTTTTGTGTCAGGTACTCTACTGGGGAGCAGAACTGGAACTAAAAATGTGAACTGGCATCGTCCTTTTTCTCAAGTTTTTAGTTGTGTTTGGAAATAGATTTAAAGCAACTAATGAATAGAAATAATATGATCTCCTAATGCATTGATGAGAGCAGGTATGAGATTCAGTGAAAGCACGGAGAGAGCACCATGCTCCTAAATCAGAGATGGTTTCACAGAGAAGGTTGTGCTTGAGTTGATTTTGCAGCATTAGTTGAAATTTGTTGAGCAGAAGAGGGGGAATGGAGGAGTGATATAGGAGCAGGTTTCTAAGCAGACAGAACACCTGCAGGTGCTGAAAAATAGTCAAGCATGGCATGCTCAGGAGACTTCAAAGAAGTTGAAGTCTCTACAGTCAAGTATCCCTCGTAGGGTAGGAGATTAGTCAAAGATGAGGCTGCATAAGTTGGGAAGGGGCCTGATCTTAGGAACTGAGATTCTGTTAGGTACATAAAAGTGTGTCATTTGGTAATTGTCACAGAACTGGGTATTTTGAGAAGTCTTCAAGGGGCAGGCATGAATTTTTTTTTTTTTTTTTTTTAGATGGAATCTCGCTCTGTCACCCAAGCTGGAGTGCAGTGACATGATCTTGGCTCATTGCAACCTCTGCCTCCTGGATTCAAGTGATGCTCATGTCTCGATGTCTTGGCCTCCCAGATAGCTGGGACTACAGGCATGCATCACCATGTCTGGCTAATTTTTTTATTTTTTAAATTATTTTTTGAGATGGATTCTTGCTCTCCTAAACTTTTTCTATTAAAAATACACAAATTAGGCCAGGTATGGTGGCTTATGCCTGTAATCCCAGCACTTTGGGAGGCTGAGGCAGGTCGATCCCCTCATGTCAGGAGTTTGAGACCAGCCTGGACAACACGGCAAAACCCCATCTCTACTAAAAATACAAAAATTAGCCGGGTATGGTGGCACATGCCTGTAGTCCCAGCTTCTTGGGAGGCTGAGGCAGGAGAATTACCTGAATCTGGGAGGTGGAGGCTGCAGTGAGCTGAGATCACGCCACTGCACTCCAGCCTGAGTGACAGAGTGAGATTCCATTACAGGAAAAAAAAAAAAAAAAAAAAAAGACCATTGTGGTGGCTCTTGCCTGTAATCCCAGCACTTTGGGAGGCCAAGACGGGCAGATCATGAGTTCAGGAGTTCAAGACCAGCCTGGCTAATATGGTGAAACTCTGTCTCTACTAGAAATATAAAAATTAGCTGGGCGTGGTGGTGCATGACTGTAGTTCCAGTTCCTGAATAACCTGAGGCAGGAGGATAGCTTGAACCCAGGAGGTGGAGGTTGCAGTGAGCTGAGATCATGCCGCTGCACTCCAGCCTGGTGACAGAGTGAGACTCTGTCTCAAAAAAAATAAATAAAATAAAATAAAAATAAATAAAATAAAATAAAACAAAGCCAGTACTAGGTGGAGCTGGAGGGACAAGGGAATCTTGAAGAGGCATTATAAATACTCACAAGCAAGAGCAGAGGATTCCCCTTTCTCCCTGGAATTTAGAATATTCTAGGGCAAACAATTCTAAACCGCTTGAGCAATAGTTCCTTCTCCTAGGGTCTGCTTGAGGCTATATTCTTCAAAATCACCATTATTAATATTTTTTCTTTAAATAAATTATTTTCTGATAATTTAAATAATTCACTTCTTTTGTGCAAGGCCCCAGCATTTTGGTTGGAAGGATCTGTCTTAAAAAAAACCCATGTATTTTTTCAGTGCTAATTTTCGACTAGTCAGAAAAATTACTTCTCTCTCTAAAGAGAGCTTTTTCTCTGGACATGGACCAAGAAGTCTCTTGCCTGAAGTACCCAGGGTATACTGTAATTTCTGGTTCTATTAGTTAAGTATTTTTCTTACTGTGAAAGTGTTAGGTGTATTTCCCCCCATTTTCCTTAGAGGAGTGTAAATATCACTCCTAATTCTTTCAAGGTTGGCTTTAATTGAAGAAGAAAGTAAAGCAACATTTGCTGGGGAGTGGTTGAGTGACTATATTCCTATAAATAATATGTGCTTAAGAGTATGGTCCTTCGAATTCTCTAAGGGAAAGTACTGCCTGCAGTACTGATGCCTGAGATGAAGGCTCATTTAGGCAGAGGCAGCATCTGCATGCCCTTCTGCTGCGGGTGCCTTGCATTGCTCCTTATTCATGGCAGGATCGCAGTGTTGGCCACGCCTGAGTGTGATGGGAAATTGCAGGAGATGGAGAATGACTGTTATGGTTAACCCAGTGCTTACCAAACTTGCTCGATCATAACTGTCACCTGGGATTTTAATGACCCAGACTCTGTGTCCCATCCCAGACCCCTGGATAAGTTAGAATCTCCAGGGCAAAGGGCCTGAGAATCTGTATTGAAAACAAGTATCTCAAGTGACTCTTCACGTCAGGCAAGTTTGGGGAAACAGACTTACTGTATCTTCACTTTATGTAAGGTCCTAGCGGTGAGTAGGGGAAGATACACCAAGGTTCAAATACAGAAACAACATTTGTAGTTGAAAATTCATAGTCCCATTTGTAACTCAAGAGTGTGGTTCAAGGACCAGCAGCATCTGCCTCACCTAGGAGCTTGTTAGAAATTCAGAGGTTCACCTCACACCTACTGAATCATAATCGTAATTTTAACCAACCCCCAGTGATTTTTGCACATATAAATTTGAGAAGTATTGATCTAAAGCAAGGGTCAGCAAAGTATGGCTAATGGGCCAAATCTGCCCCGTTTGTAAACAAGGTGTTACTGGAATACAGTCACGTCCATTTATTCATACATTGTCTATCGCTGCTTTTATGCCACAAGAGAACTGAGTCCATACAGCCCACAAAGCCTCAAATATTTACTATTTCACTCTTTACAGAAAGCAACCTCTTATCTAAGAGTATATGAAATGCTGAAGAGTTTACAGATAATACTGTATAATAATAATTATAATACTGTTTATATCAAACAGTATATTTTATTCAATCTTACAAATTCAATTTTTCTCCTTGTTCATTATTCCTAAGTATGAGGTATGAATGTTCATTGAGATGAGATATTATTGCTTCACCATGTATGAATATGTGGCATGTATCTCAAACACTTTAATCAATCCCCACCAGCCAATGAAATCTAATTCATAACACGGCATTTAGAGTTTTCCTGTATCTGGATTCAGCTTCTAACCTCTTCTCGCATAAATCTCTCTGGCACATGATGCCTCTTTTCAAATTATATTTCTGATCTTTCTAGAATGTAAATAGTTGCCTCTATTTAAACATTACTAGCTTCTTGTGGTTCAAAATCCAGTCAAATAATTCTTTATCCATAAAGGCATCCCATTTATCTCCCATGATATTTGATGCCGGAGTTGGACTCTCTTGTGCAATGGCTATTTTGTGCCTACCATATCTCCTCCAGTAAAGTAGACATGTTTTAACAGGTGAGATTTTATGTAGAGAGTTTTGTAATTTCAAATGAGCCAAATCTCTCTCATTATCTAGGTATATATAAAGAGAGGCTGGGTGATAACAGCTCTAGGTGAGTGTTACAATCGAGCAAGTTCGGTAGATACTTTGCCTCCTTGATTCACGTCCCACTCACATGAAACTGGATGAGATCTGGCCTCATGTGAGTTGAATGTGACAGCCAAGGGAAGAAAGTCCCAGGAGCCATGTTCAATAGACAGGAGTAGTCCTTAAGGCAGCTAGAGCAGACACTACCGGTGTTCACCCACATCCTTGCAGACACCCCCAGGTAATCCTAAAGCTACGTGGGACAGGAGATGATGAATAAATACTCCAGGTTTCTTAACTCCTTGGTGGGACACTTCTGAGCGTGTTTCAGACAGTCTCTCACAGGGACCTCAGAAGGATGGAACCCAGTCGCTCAGAGCTGTAATCCGTTCATTAAAGACCACATGTTTGTTACCCTCTATTTCCTGTCTTGCTCCCAGCTTCCACACAATACTTCTTGGCATCAATTTTCCAATAAACTGCTTTTACCTAAATCCTTGTCTTAAGATCTTAGGATAACTGATTGTGGGAGGCAACATCTAAGATGGCCTGCAGTGATCCCCACTTCCTGGTATGTGTGTTCTTGTATAATTCCTTCCCTTGAGTGTAAACATGACTTGGCGGTTTGTGTCCAGCAAATAGAATATGGCAGAAGTAAAGATATGTCACTTCTAAACTTAGGTTATGAAAAGACAGTGGCTTCTGTCTCAGAACGCTCTCTCATGAACTTTGGAATTGTTCACCATGAGGGAAGGCAGCTGCTATGCTGTGAGGTAGGCCTGCGGAGAAGGTCAGATAAGGGAGCTTAGAAGTCAACCTCCTGAGGCTGCTTAGAAGTGTATCCTTTCCCACTTAAGCCTTGAAATGATCTCACCTCAGCCAACACCTTGGTTACAGCCTCTTGAGAGACCCTGAATCAGAATCACTCAGATAAGCTGCTCCTGGATTCCTGACCCACAATAACCATGAAAAAAAGAAAATATCCACTGTTTTCAGATCCTAAGCTATTGTTTATGACCCTAGATAGCAAGTACACAAACTAAGACAATTGGGTAAATCTGCATTATTGGGGTTTCCCTGGACTATTTCCCTAACTCTTTTGACTAGTTTAGTCCTCATGTTTTGTGTGTCCAGAGCACTCTGTATGTTTTCCTTAACACTGAGTACTGTTGTATTCTCTTGTTTGAGATTTACCTTCCTAACTAGGCTATGAGAGATGCTTCCATCATTTTAATTGTTTATTCCCAGTGCCTCTAAGAATTATCTATTAAACATGTAAAAGCATTAGTCAAGTTGGTTTTGTACGTAGTTAGTAAAAACTCAACCATTTGTTTAACTAATAAGAAGTCCGAAAATGGAGCTTCAGGTTTACCTGAGTCTTAAAGCGCAAATGATGTTGTCAGAATTCTGTCTTACTCTCATTCTCTCCCTCTATCATTCTTTGTCTTTTTCTCTCTGTTGCTTCACTTTTCTCTTCCTTCTCTCTCTCCTTCCATCCTGTAGATCTGCTCTGGTTTATCAGTCTCATTTCCAAGCAGGCTCTTTTCAGATCAATGATTGCTGGCATATCAGACTGAAATCCTCACAGCTGAACAAATCTGGCAGAAATAAAGCATACTAGAAATTTAGAAAATGTCCTGGGATTAAATCTTTCTGGATTAACCTGTGCCATAAGGCCACCTGTGGGCCAATCATCGTGACCCGGGGAATGTAATACACAATCTGGCCAGGCCTAGGGTCTAATATCGAGCTCTGCAGCATGAAGAAGAGGCTGCCTACCCAATCCATACAGACTGAGTAGGTAACTTCCCAAAAGAAAATCAAGGTGGTGTTACCAGAAGAAGGAGAAGAAGAATAGATGCCAGGCAGAAAACAAAACCAATGTAGAAAAAAAAAGTGAAACAAATGAGAACAAGATAGCCCCATACAGTGGGGATCAGGGATATAATTGAGACGATCCAAGACCACAGTTAGAATAAAGACAATAGTATTAGTCAATTATGGAGGGCGAGATGCTAACAAACCAATTAGAGCAATTGTTGAGAAGAGCGGAGAGTTGTAAGGAGGGTGATCATGACTTAAGATTATGTACAGACAGAATGTGTCAGAATTCCTTCCCTTCTCATATCCCTACCCCTCTCCTGCCCTACACATGCATTCTTGGGCTTAATGCACACCACAGGAGGAATATTAAAGGAACTAATCAGGAATAGTGAAAAGGGACTATTTAGATGTAGGTTTTCTGTATGTGTATGGGTATAAAGTGCCTTTCCCCACAATCTCCCCGTTTACAATACTCACCTGGATAGTCACTGCTGTTATCTCTGAAATTGGCAAAGCAATAATTTATTTTCAATTTCTCTCTAAAGTAACTAATTTAAACCATAAGTGTCATGAAATCATACCCATCTGGACACACCTTAACACTAGATGCAAAAAAAAATTTTGCAAATAGATATTTGTGAGTCTGTATGTCAGCAACTCTTCCAGGGCCTACAAAAAGGCATTAACGTCAAGAGTTATTCAATTCGGAATTAGCAGATGCTGAGCATCTGCATGCTATTTGCAACCCTATTATCCTGGACATAATTAACTTGAGTTACTTCATCAGAGAATCATCACCCTGACAAGGCAGTTGCTGAGTAAAGATGGTGGACACCACTAGTAAGATGGTATCATGGCCTTTTTAGGATGCTCAGAAACAATAGAAATAATAAGAGTCAATATATACTTCATGTATTTCTGGATAATACTATCAAAATGCAGTTTGACTCTCTCTCCTTGCAGAAATCCTAGTTCTCATCCTTTCCTCAATGATGTTTTCTTCAGTCTTTTCCTTGATCCAATCTAATATAGGTTTGCCAGTCACAACACTACTGACATTTTGGAACAGGATCTTTGATCCAGTGCCTGTCCAATAGGACATCTCTAACTCGTTGTTCCTCTCAAAGTCATAATTGAAGACATATAAAATAAAATTTCTTCTTTCCCAAATCTCTTCCTCCTCCTCGTTTTCTTTTGCCTCAGTTATAGGTGACACTCTCATTTCATTCTTCCAAACTAGAAATCTTTGTATTATCTTTTAATCCATCTGATAATATACTTTCAGGAGCAGATTCAGCTTTTGTGGAATCTAAAACTTATACATTTTGACAGAGCTTCTTTAAAAAGATTACAAGTTTATAAATGAGGTACAGGGACTTGGAAGGGGCTGGTGCAGATGAGAGAACTTAAAGCCTAAGCTTCATTAGTTTCATCATTTATCCTCCTTCCTCTGTGTTTAGTAAGACATTACATACTTCAGTAAAGCATTTTTATTAAGTGAAAAGATCAATAGTCTTCCATCAAAATGGGGGAAATTTTTATCTAGTGAAAAACAACTTTTATACAATGTTGACCTTTTGTCAGGACCATTGTACATTTTTTTCTCATTTAATTTTTCTTACACCTATGAGGAAGGAATTAATGTACTCTTGTGAACAGCATCACCTCAGAGGCTCAACAGCCTTAATCTGATTTACGGTTCTAGCATTTACCATGTGATTACACAAATCACTTAGTCAGTTGGAGTGTCAATTTTCTCAACTATGAGATGAAAATGAACCTACTTCATTGAGTTGCTGTAAGGATTAAATTAGTTACTGTGTACTGTGTACAAAGCACTTAGAACAATGCCCAGAAAGTAAGAACTGCTTTATGTTAGCTATTATTATTTTGCTGTTTAGAAAACCAAAGCTCTGAAATTAAATAAATAACCCATGTCATACACTTAAGACTAGGGGAAAAATAAGACATTAAACATGAAAGTTCAGGCTTTTCTCTCCCTACCAGATCTGAAGAGCAGCCTTCCTGGGTTTTGGCAAGGAAAAAATATGTTACTACTAGTTCAATTGCTTTGCAAATTCCTATGCTAACATGAAGAGATTAGACTGTGAGGGGGGAAAATCCTAAAAACTAAATGTTGGTAGGTGTGTTTTTAATAAAAAATAGTTTGGATTTAGGTATAAATTTAACAGAAGAAGTGCAAAACTTACATTTAGAAAACTGTAAAACTTTCTTCCTGAAAACATTTAAGAAGACCTAAATAAATGAAGACATTCTATGTTCATGGACTGGAATACTTAAATTGTTAACATGACAATAGCCCAATACAAATTGGGCTGCAGATTCAATGCAATCTCTTTCAAAACGCTTGATGTCTTCTTTACAGAAATTGACAAACTGATTCTAAACTTCATGTAGCTATGGAAGAAATCCAGAATAGTCAAAACAATCTTGAAAGAGAATAAAGTCAAAAGACTCACATTTGTTAATTTTAAAACTTACTACAAATCTACATTAATCTTGATTGTTTGGTACTGACATAAGAAAAAACATAGAAATTAATGGGATAGAGTTGAAAGTTAATTAACAAACCCTCATAGAAAAATCCCCTGACCATTATTACTTTAACATATGGTTCCAACACTCAGTTGCCTACCCAGAGATGTCCCACATAGCTGGGGTACCAGTTATCTCCCTCTGTGGAACAGGGCCATGTTGTATGTAGTTTTCATGCTTCTCTGCATCACTCCCCTTTTCCTCACTTTGGCTGCCCTGATCCAAATATTTTCTCAATAAAATATCTGTGCTTAAACTTTGCTTTAGTTTCTATTTTCTAGAAAAACTGAGCTGAGACAAGGAGTATCAGTGCTTATCCAGAACTTAATAAGAAAATATTTCAGTTCCAATTCTTTTCTTGTTGTTTGTAGGTGAGGCTTTTTGAGAGATGGGGATGGTATGGTTTAGAAACCAACCTCATCCTGACGCTCTCACTTACTATGTTTGCTTCCTCCTTCTTCTGGTGATTGAAACATCTCACAGGGATTTCTGTTCCACTGTTTATTTCAAAATGACAATTCTGGATTCTGTGATCATTTGCATGTGTTTTTACTGGGAGGAGTAGCTTTAGTTATTTTATGGAGTTTAGAAAATCACTATACTTAATTCAGTAAACATTTTATGCAACCTATAGTGCAACCAGCCATTATAATTAGATAAAATATGGTTTCTGTCTTCTTGGAAACCTCAGTAAAATGGTGAAAATGGACAGATATACTTAAATCCAAATTGACTGAAGCATTTCCTACTACATGAACAAGTACGAAGGAGGATTTGGAAGAGAGATTAATCCCAACTGACAGAAAACAACAACAACAACAAAAAAGCATTGATTTGTAGAGTTGGTAACTGATCAGGCTTTGCAATATACAAATGCAAAAGACAAGAGTGGTAGAGATGGACAATAAAGGCACAGAATAAATAGATATAAGTAGAGAGGAAACTGCAGAGTGGATTTAAAGAAATGAACATAGAGTTTATGTGTCAGTGTGTTGTGAGCGGTTCAGATTAGATACAGTGAGTGATGATTAGAAATGGCCAACATCTAGATCATAGAGAGTTGTGAACGTTTGGAGCAGTTCTATGCAAACCTAATCCCAAAAGCCCAAGGAAATTGAGAGGCCGAAAAAAGAGGCTGACAAATTTAGTTTCTCAGAAAGAAAACACTGTATAGGAACTTAGCAACAAAAGCCATATCAGTGTCTCTGGCAGTGGCAAGACAAGATAGAGGATGCCCATTACCATCTTGTATATATATTATAGGGAAGGAATGTGTAGGACAATCATAGGGAAAGGCAAGAATGCTGTGTGAATCTACCTAAAGGCAGGATTTGTACTTAGGTGTGTTTTGACGTAAGGGCTGTATTTATAGTAAGTACATGCCCTTACACAAGAAATTAAGGAGACAGAATAGAAATCTTAGAGGCATTTTCTGAACTGGGGTTCATCAGAAGCCAACATGGCAGATTAGCATCCAATGTGGTGTTGCTTTAGCCTCCACAGACTGCCAGGCTGGGGGTTTCAGAATTAATGTAGATCAATTTGGAGAATACTGAGATGTTTAAATATAAAGATGATTTAATAATGCCTATGCTTTATAAAGATGACTTAGCATGTGTGAAGAATTGGTGAGGGAAGAGTCTACAAGTAAGAACAGTGAAGATCCTAACACAGAAATTCAAATGAGGCTGATTTACTGCAGAAGCAATGGAAGTGCCAAAGTGTGAATTTACATACATGAGAAAATAAGAACATTTAAAAATTTATTTTGTGAATTTGGGCAGGAGAGATGGAAACTTGATTAGCAAAACTATTTAGCTGAATTTTTTAGGTAGTGGTCTTAACACAACCCCATTATGAGGAAGTTAAAATGCAGTTGGTGCTAATGGCTCTTTAATTAAACTAGTTTATAATACTTGATAATTTTGCACGTGTCCTTCTTATCAAAATTGGTCATTATGCTATAGTGAAGGAATTCCTCCAAAAAACTGGTCTTAAGTTTAAAAAATATTTTGAGCTTGTTTTTTCCCTTATGGCTGTGTATATATGTATGTTTTTTTCTTGAAGACTTGACTTTTTACAAATGTTCTTTATAGTCCTTTCTGCAAAGAAACCTTTTTTTTTTTTTAAGAAATATTCACCTTATTTTTCATTTTTATCATGAAATTTTTAAAAACTTATATAAATATAAGCAAAATTGTAAAATAACCCCTCAGGTATCCCTTATTTGGCTTTTAAAATTACCTTCTCATAGCCAATCTGTGTCTTTTGTTCTTCCACCCATTTACCCTACTTCTGCATTATTTTAAAGAAAATCCTAGACATCTCATTCCATCCGTGGAAAATTTCTATGTGTAGCTCCAAAAGATAAGAACTTTAAAGAAAAAACATAATGGCAGCATCTTAACACCTAAAAATTATCACCGATTCCTTCAAATGATCAAATATTCAGTGAATATTCCAATTATTTATTTATTATTGATTTTATAGTCTGTTTCAGTGAAGATCCAATTAGTTCATATATATCTCAAATAAGTTTTAATTTATGGGTTTCCCTTTCATATTTGTTTTCTTTCTCCTTTGTAAGCAACCAGAAAAACTGTTTATCCATTAGAATTTCCTCATTGTGTGGAATTACCGATTGCAACCCCATGCTGTCATTTAGCATGTGTGACTATCTTAGGTCTTTCTTGTAACTTAGATTTGAATCCAGAGCAGTGAGCTTTCACAGGGGGTGATTTTACTCCTCCCTCCCCTACCCATCTTCCCATGGGAAATTTGGCAGTGCCTGGAGACATTTTCATTTTCACAAGACAGGGATGATGCTAGCATCTAGTAGGAAGAAGCTAGAGATGCTGCTAGACATTTGAGAATGCATGGAAATATTATGGGAATATCTTGTGCAGCAAAGAATTATTTGGCCCAAAATGTGAATAGTGCTGGGGTTAATCTAGAGGCTTGATCAGATTAAGGTTCACATTTTGGAGTAAGACTACAACAGTCGTGTTGAGTGCTTACTTCAAATTATTAGTGATATAAGGAGCTATCGATTAGGAGTCCTAATTGATTAGGAGTTGTAAAAAGTTACACTTTTTTTTTAACTTTTAAAAAATCTTTATTTTAGATTCAGGGGCATATGTGCAGTTTTGTTACATAGGTAAATTGTGTGTCACAGGGATTTGGTGTATGGATTATTTTGACACCAAGGTAATAAAAATAGTACCTGATAGTTAGTTTTTCAATACTTACCTCACTGTCCTCCCACTCTCAAGTAGGCCCTGGTGTCAGTTGTTCCATTCTTTGTGTCCATGTGTACTCAGTATCTACCTCTGATTTATAAGTGAGAACACGCAATATTTGGTTTTATATTCCTACATTAGTCCACTTATAATAATTGCCTCCAGCTCCATCTATGTTCCTGCCAATCACATAATCTCATTCTTTTTTTATGCCTGCATAGTAATCCATGTTGTATGTGTATCACATTTTCTTTATCCAGTCTACCACTGAAGGGCATTTAGGTTGATTCCAAGTCTTTGCTATTGTGAATAGTACTACAATGAACATACATGTGTATGTATGTTTATGGTAGAATGATTTATCTTCCTTTGGGTATATACCAATAATGGGATTGTTGGGTTGAATGGTAGTCCTGTTATAAATTCTTTGAGAAATTACCAAATTTCTTTTCACAATGGCTAATCTAATTTACATTCCCATCAGTAGTATATAAGTGCTCCCTTTTCCCTGCACCCTTGCCAACGTCGGTTATTTTGTAACTTTTAATAATGGCCAATCTGACTAGTGTGAGATGATACCTCACTGTGGTTTTGATTTGCATTTCTCTAATGATTAGTGATGTTGAGCATTTGTTCATATGCTTGTTGGCTGTGTGTCTGTCTTCTTTTGAAAAGCGTTCATTTCCTTTTATCACTTTTTTATGGCATTGTTCCTTGCTTGTTAATTTAAGTCACTTATAGATTCTAGATATTAGACCTTTATCAGATGCATAGTTTGCAAATATTTCCTCCCATTCTGAAGCTGTCTGTTTACTCTGCTGATGGTTTCTTTTGTTCTGCAATGCTCTTTAGTTTAATTAGGTCCTTTTTTTCAATTTTTGTTTCTGTTGCAATTGCTTTTGGTGCCATCATCATGAAATCTTTGCCAGCCTGTATGTCTAGAATATTTCCTAGGTTATCTTCCAGGGTTTTTATACTTTTAGGTCTTTTATTTAAGTTTTTAATCTACCTTGAGTAGATTTTTCTATATAATAGAAGGAAGGGGTCCAGTTTCTATTTTCTGCATATGGCTAGCCAATTATCCCAGTACCATTTATTGAATACGGAGTCCTTTCCCCATGGCTTGTTTTTGTTGACTTTGTTGAATATCAGATGGTTATAAGTGTGTGATATTATTTCTGGTCCATTCGTCTATGTATCTGGTTTTTTGCCACATTACAGTTACTGTAATTTTGTAGTATAGTTTGAAATCAGGTAGTGTCATGCCTCCAGCTTTGTTCTTTTTGCTTAGAATGTCTTGGCTTTTGTTGTTGTTGTTGTTCCGTATGAATTTTAAAACAGTTTTTCTAATTGTGTGAAGAGTGCAACTGGTAGTTTGATTGGAATAGCATTGCTTTGGGAGTATAGCCATTTTAACAATATTGATTCTTTCCTACCCATGGGCAAGGAATGTTTTTCCATTTATTTGTGTCATCTCTGATTTCTTTGGGCAGTGTTTTGTAATTCTTGTTGTAGAGCTCTTTCACCTCCCAGGTCAGCTGTTTTTCTAGGTATTTCATTCTTTTTGTGGCTGTTGTAAATAGGATTGCATTCTTGATTTGGCTCCAAGCGTGGACATTATTCATGTACAGAAATGCTACCGATTTTTGCACATTAAATTTTGTATCCTGACACTTTGCTGAAGTTGTTTATAAGATCTTGGAGCTTTTAGACAGTGACTATAGGATTTTCTAGGTATAGAATCATATAATTTGTGAAGAGAGATAGTATGACTTAATCTCTTCCTGTTTGGCTGCCTTTTAGTTCTTTCTCTCGTCTGATTGCTCCGGCTAGGACTTCCAGTATTATGTTGAACAGAAGTGGTGAGAACCTCCTTGCCTTGTTCTGGTCCTTAGGGAGAAGGTTTCCACCTATTGCCTGATCAGTATCATGTTGAATCGGGATTTATCATAGATGGCTCTTATTATATTGATTTATGTTTCTAGTTTGTTGAGGGGTTTTAACATGAAGGGACGTTGAATTTTACCAAAATATCTTTCTACATCTATTCAAATAATCATGTGGTTTTTGTCTTTAATTCTGTTTATGTGATGAAATAAATTATTGATTTGTGTTTGTTGAATCAAACTTGCATAAGAGATAATGCCTACTTGTTTGTGGTAGACTACCTTTTTGACATATTGCTGAATTCAGTTTGCTAGTATTTTGTTGAGGATCTTTGGATCTATACTCGTCAAGGATATTGACTTGAAGTTTTCTCTTTTTATTATGCCTTTGCCAGGCTTTGGTATCAGGATGATGCTGGCCTCATAGTATGAGTCAGTAGGAGTCCCTTCTCAATTTTTTGGAATAGTTTCTGTAGGAATGGTCCCAGCTCTTCTTTGTACATCAGGTATAATTTGGCTGTGAATCCATCTGGTCCTTAGCTTTTTCTGGTTGAGAGGCTCTTTATTAATGGTTAAATTTTAGAACTTGTTTTTGATCTGTTCTGGGATCCAATTTCTTTTTGGTTCAATTTTGAGAGGTTGTATGTTTCCAAATTTTTCAATTTCAATTTCTTCTAGGTTTTGCAATTTGTATGCCTAGAGGTGGTATTGTAATTTCTGATGATTTTTTGTATTTCTCTGGGGTAGGTGATATTGCCTCCTTTGCCATTTCTGATTGTGTTTATTAGGATCTTCTTTCTTTCTTTATTAATATAGCTAGTTGTCTGTCAATCTTTTTTATTGTTTCAAATAACAAACTTCTGGATTTATTGATATTTTGTATAATTTTTCACATCTCATGAAAATTTCCTTCAATTTTGCTTTGATTTGGGTGATTTCTTGTTTTCTACTAGCTTTGGGGTTGGTTTGCTCTTTTTTCTCCAGTTCCGCTAAGTGTGGGGTTAGGTTATTAATTTGAGATCTTTCTAAGTGCTGTAAACTTCCCTTTGAACAATGCTTTAGCTATGTCCCAGGGCTTTTGATATATCGTATCTTTGTTTTCATTAGTTTCAAATAATTTCTCCATTTCTGCCTTAATTTCATTGTTTATGCAAAAATCACTCGGGGCAGATTATTTTATTTCCATGTAATTATATGATTTTGAGCAATTTTCTTAGTATTAATTTCTGTTTCTATTGTGCTCTGCTCTGAGATTGTGGTTGGTATAATTTTGGTTTCCCTGAATTTGCTGCAGATTGTTTTATGGCCAAATAAGTAGTCTGTTTTAGAGTATGTGCTATGTATAGATGATAACAGTGCATCCTGTGGTTTGTGGTGGAGAGGTCTTTAGATATCTCTTAGATTTATTTGGTCAGGTGTTAGGTTCAGGTCCTGAATATTTTTATTAGTTTCCTGCCTTGATAATCTGTCTAATATGGTCAGTAGATTGTTGAAGTCTCCCGTTATTATTATTGTATAGTTATCTAAGTCTCTTTGTAGAGCTCTAAGAATTTGCCTTATAAATTTTGGTGCTCTGGTTAAGGAAGATAGTTAAGGAAGACTTAACTATCCTAAACAGATATGCATCAAACTCTTTACCATTATGTTATGCACTTATTTTCTTTTTTGAATCAAACTCTTTACCATTATGCTATGCACTTATTTTCTTTTTTGATCATTGTTTGTTCAAAGTCTGTTATGTTTGAAACTGAAATAGTAACTGTTGCTTTTTTCTGCTTTTTGTTTGCTTTGTGGACTTTTCTCATCTCTTTACTTTGAGTCTATTTATACCATTGCATGCGATATGAGTCTCTTGAAGACAGCATACAGTTGAGTCTTGCTCCTTTATCCAAATGTGCCCCTCTGTGCCTTTTAATTGGGGCATTTAGCTCATTTGCATTCAAGGTTAACACTGATATGTGTGAATTTGATTCTATCATCATGTTGCTAGCTGGCTATTATGCAGATTTGATTGTGTGATTGCTTTATAGTGTCAGTGGTCTATGTGCTTAAGTGTGTTTTTGTGCTGGCTGGTAATAGACTTTACTTTCCATGTTTAGCACTTCCTTAAGGACCTCTTGTAAGACAAACCCGGTGGTAATGTATTCCCTTAGCATTTGCTTGTTTGAAAATAATCTTATTTCTCCTTTGCTAATTGAAGTGTAGTTTGGCTGGATATAAAATTCTTGGTTGGAATTTCTTTTCTTTCAGAATTCTGAATATGGGCCCCCGATCTCTTCTGATTTATAGGGTTTATACGGAAAGGTCTGTTTTTAGCATGTTTGGGTTCCTTTTGCAAGTGATCTGCCCATTCTCTCTAACTGCCTTTAATAATTTTTTTTTTTCATTTTAACCTTGGAGAACCTGATGGCTCTGTGTCTTTGGGATGGTCATCTTGTATAGTTTCTCACAGGGGTTCTCTGCATTTCTTGAATTTGAATGTTGACCTCTCCAGTGAAGTTGGAGGACTTTTCATAGATGATAAACTCAAATATCTTTTCCAACTTACTTGCTTTTTCTCCCCCTCTTTCAGAGACACCAATGAGCCATAGATTTGGTTTTTTTATATAATGCCATATTTCTTGAAGACTTTGTTTATTCTTCTTTATGTGTTTTTCTTTATTTTTGTCTGACTGAGTTATTTTGGAAAACCAGTGTTTAAGCTATGAGATTTTCCTCAGCTTGGTTTATTCTGCTGTTAATACTTGCAATTGCATTCTGTATTTCTTGAAGTGAGTTTTCCAGCTCTATCAGATCTTTGGTTCTTTCTTAAAATGGCCATGTCCTCTTTCATTTCCTCTATCCTTTTATTGTATTCCTTAGATTCCCTGGATTGAGTTTTGACTTTCTCCTAAATCTCGGTGATCTTCATTATGTCCATATTCTGAATTCTATTGCTGTCATTTCATTCATTTCAGACTAATTAAGAATCATTGCTGGGGAAATAGTATGATCTTGTGGCAGTAAGAAAACACTCTGGATTTGTCAGTTGCCAGAATTCTTGTACTAGTTCTTTTTCAAGTATGCGGGCCAATTTTCCTTCAGTCTTTGAAGTTGCTTTTTTTTGGATGGTTTTGTTGTTGTTGTTTTGCTTTTATCTTCTTTAATGCCCTTGGGGTTTTGGTTGTGGTATAAGGTGAATTCCGTTGAATGGCTTTGTTTCTGAAAGACTTTGGAGAGCCAAGGCTCAGCTCAGCACTCCTGGACTGTATGCTTTCTCTGGTTGGGGGGCTGGTACCATCCTCTGGTTTTGTTCTCTGGTCCCTTTTGTTCTCTGGTTAGGAACCTGCTGCATTGGAGGAAGATGTTCCTAGTCGGCTGACCACAAAACTGTGATGGATGGTGCCAGCCAAAACTCTTCATCAGGTGGTGGCAGCAAGATCTATGCTCTCTCATTTGTGCTAGCAGCCATGTCAGTGTGGTAGGGTGTATGTGTGCTGGCTGGTGTGGCATATTAGTGGTAGTAGGACTGCAGTGTTCCTGCACACACTTTGCAAAGCAGTGAGGAGATAGCCATGCGTGAGTGTATGGCAGCAAAGCAACTGGAGGAGGCTGTGGTGGGTTAAGCATTTAGGTAGGCTTGTGTACATTGGTGGGGGCCACTCTGCTGGAGCTCTCTGATGGTCAGGTGTGGTCTGCTGGTGAAGGAGGTGCGATGAAGGTCCCAAGAAGCACCCTGGTGGGCATTCAAGGATGAACTGCAAGTGAGTACAGCCAGGCTGGGGCCCTGGGAAAGGTCAGCAGACAGTGAAGTGCTCAGATTAGCATGGCCCCTTCTTATGGACAAGCCTGCCCTGTTCTGTCCAGATCTGAGAGTTACCCCAAATCTAAAGTCTCCGAGAGGTGCATGGCAAGACTTATGGTATGAGAAAGTTCCTGACCATGCTCCACTGCAGTCATTCTTGCACCAAACCCTCTGGGCCCCACACAGGTTGGAGTCCTGCCCCTACCCCTCTCTAGGCAGCTTTCCTGCTAGCTCAGGGTCTGTGGGGTTTGTGGGGTCTCCTTGCCAGGATTCCAGAGGTCCACAATGAGGGTGGGCCACTCCTTGACTGTTCAACTCACCCCTTTTCCAGGAGTTGCTGGAGGCAAGGAACAAGTCCTGGTGCTTAGCCCCATGCAGGGTTTTCATCTTCCTCCTACTTCAGCTCCGCATCTGTGTTACCCCTCTGTCCACTCTCAATACCTTCCCTCTGAAGATCTGCTCAGAGTGTACCAGTCTTCCTGACATCCTGGTATCTACATGGCAGATTTTCCTCTTGGCTACGTCTAGTTAGCCATCTTGGCTGAAACTCCAAAAGGTAATATACTAATTGTATCATTCCTTTTTTCATTTGTTGGCTGGAAAACGTCTATAAGGAGAAATTTCCTCTCATCTGCTTTTTGGTAACCCAGAAAAATGACTTAGTTTAAAGCATGAAAGTCTGTTGAATATCTGACAAATGAATAGGATTCATCCATTGTGCCTGCATATAGTTTCTTTTCAAAGCACTTAGACTTAGATCCAAAATAAGTGGAATGATATAGACAATGTCAAGATTAATTGGTTTAGAATACACAAACCTTTCCTTTTCAGTCTTACTAGACAATCTATTAAGAGTATTTCTACTGGGATTTTTTTTTCCCTCAATAACTTTAGCTGTATTTAAAGTTAATGAGCTTTTTCAATTAAAGCCACAGATATTTAGCCTTTGGATAGCATTTAGATGAATCAGGGTGTATCTAATTACACTGGGTAAATTCTTAAGAAGCTGAGAAGATTCTTTATTCAGAACAAGCCCATTTTAAGTCAGAGTCACGTAGTAGACATAGTTCCAACCTGTATGCAAATCATCTTTGTGAAAGGAGCCTCTAGATGTAGCTGAGAGTTTCAGAAATGAATGCGGTAGAAAGCATGGAAAGTATTCTTTTTAATAGAAATTTGTCGATTCTAGTGCTAGAAGGCAAAACAGACATCCTCTATTATGTGATTGTTCATAGAGCAATTGTAGTTCACTCGTCAAGAGACCTCTAGTTCCCTGACTTATTAGCCTAACTTCAGGCATAGTTAGAATCAGATGTCCAAATAAAGTTAGGAATTTGTTCCAAAATGAGTTTTTGAATGGTCTAAGTGAATACTATAATTGACCAGGTTTGGGATTTGTGGCCACTTCTAGAGCCATGGCTTAGCTATAGTCCTCCAGAACTATTTGGACTGAGATAGAAAGAGGATGGTTTCCAAGCTGAGGAGCTTCAGGCAGCCAGGTAAAATAGATGTTCACTGGGTTTAGGTTTTGTGATTTTTCAGCTTTTACTGTTTACCACTTCTTTCCTACCAAGGATCTTACTGCAATTTGTCTTTAGTGTCTCCTTTATGCAAAGAACCAGAAAAAAGGGTTCTCAATGTGGTTATTAGTTGTTTCCTGAAGATTTTAGTATTTCATTTTTTAGCTTGCCAATTGTTTCCTACACATAATTTTAGTAAGTTAGCCTTAGTTAGGCAGGGACAGTTGTTGAAATTACGATTGTGCAATTCTTTTCTGAACATTGAAATTAATGATTAGATCTGTCTTTCAAGAAGGTTGATTTGTTTCAATAATTACAACATATCATTCGGGACACTAGGGAAAACTCTGTGTTTGTGTGTGTTTGTTTGCACATGTGTTTCATTAAATATTGCAGCATAAATTTAACTTTCTGTCTACCTAATATCAGCTGTAGTTTAAATAGCATTGAGATGAATTTCTCTCTACCTAATATTAACTATTAGGTAGAAAGTTTAAATTTATCCTCCAATATTTAGTGAAACACATGTGCAAACAAACAAAATTCAAATATTTTGTACTTTATGGATGTTATTTTAACAATTTTCATTAGTAGAGATATTAGGGAAGATATTTCTACAGCAAAATGGAAATAGAAAAAAAATTGAAGCATTTACTATTGAAAGAAAATGAAAATGTAAGATTATTAAGTATTTTACATAACACTAATAGGCATTAACCAAACAGTTATTGAAGGTGGGAATAAGATTTCATGTGATAAGAACATTTTTTATGAAGATGCATTTTTCTAAAATTTTAGGTTAATTAGTTATAAGTGATTATCTGCAATACTAATTTTGAGATGCTGTCATAGTCATATTATTATTCATTTTTTTCCAAAAGGTCTAGCAGAATTAGAGAATTATATTTCAGGCAGAAATCTTGGGACTTAAGTCCTTCATGCCATTCATCAAGCCATGCACACACAAGTGTATAACTCTCAAATACTGCAGGATATAAGCAAGTGATCACACAATTAGCTGAGAATTGTTATCCATTTGTTGTGCATTCAAAATTTTTCATTTATAATTAATTATGTTATGTGCCGTTATATTCCCTGGAGGAAGTATTATAACACATATCCTAGAGTGTGTGAGAATTAAATTGATTTACATGTACTAAATGCAGAAGAGTGTGTAAAGTAAAATGATATATTTAAATGCCTAGGGTAATACCTTACTCAGTATATTGAGAAGTCATTCAATAAATGGCAGCTACTGCAATTGTCATATTAAAAACATCAAAATAAGAGTATACCTTAGTTTTTAAATCTCTCCAAAAAGGAATATCCCATAATTTATTAAGTAATAAACTATTAGATTGTTCAATTTTCATTATTAGTAACTTTTCCACTGGTTGAAATTCCTAATTCTTTAGTTTCTTTTGTTCCCTTAGGGTAATATAAACAACTGAAGTTTAATGTTACGAATTTTAATGGTGGAACCTTCAATACCTGTGTTGACTATTAACTGGTCATCTTTTAAATGTTTGGGAATAAACACTCTTTATATGTATTTTTGAATCTTGTTTTCACAAACGTCTCTCACTTCCTTTATATGCCTCTTTGACTGAAATGTCACAGTGAAGTTCAGGAAGATTTACCTATTAGTGAAGTAGGAGGAATTTTTTCAATGTTTCTAACTATACTGCCATCTCTCTGTCTCCTGACTGGAAGAGAACATCAGTAATTTGGGTCACTCATGACATTTTTGTAGAAAAATGCAAGTAAGAGATGCATGCTATAGTAAATGTTGTTGTGTAGTACCCAGATTTCCCCAGTGAGCATGGAATCCCTCATTCCCTCAGCTGCTGGGAGTGATGACTGCTAATGACTCCCAGATGAGCAATCCCCTAAGCGTGGCTGTCTACTGAAAGGGACATTTAAATGTTACACTCCTCATCTCAGTGTAGCACACATCCAGTGACTTGTTGTGGAGGGCTATAATTGCCTCATTTTGTGACTCCACTGAAAGACCATCGCCACTTCACCATTCCTGTGGGATCAACTCCAGTCTCTGTTGGACCTGCATCATGATTCAACTTGTCCCTATGCTCAGTCCTGCTTTCCTTACTTCCTTACATGTGTTGTTACCAAAAGCATTCCTTAGTCAACATCTTGCATGCAAATCCCTGTCTTAGTGTCTGTTTCCCAGGACTCTCAATGGCCAACAGTTGGCACCAGGAGTGATCCGTAGAAGTGGATGAAAATGAAATTATGGAGCTGGATCTGTGTCTGTCTGTCTGGCAAGGAGGCTCCCATTACTGGCGATAGGCATGATATTGATAGTCCCTGGAATATTGTAGCAGTAGAACTTCTAAAACTTTCACCAGTGGTGAACTGGGAAGAGATACTGTGAAAGAAAATACACTAGCTGCTGCAACATCACTGGCATTTGAGAAATTAGGTGTGTGTGGGGACAAGTAGAAATAGTTGTTATAAGAGCCAAGAATTGGATAGCTGTTGCTCTAGCAATCAGTGCATTGGAAAAAAATATGGTAAATGCCTGTGGCTGAGTAATCTCCAATTTAAATCTAAATATGAAAACCAGAGGGCTTCTTTGGCAGCCTGTAGAGAGACTCATCTGCCGCTGGAGGACAGAAAAGCTGAAGATCAGGCCCAGTTACTTCACTGTTCTTTTTCTTATATGTTTCCCCAGGAAAAGAGACCAACCACAAACCTGGAAGAGCTAATCCCAAGTGGAACAAATTTATTATGTGAAATGAACGACTTAAGTGATGCAAGGGGTGCAGTGAAAGCTGTGCTGCTACATGGCCTCTTTAGGGATTAAGACCTTCATTCTCCAGTGACTGGGAGTGTGTCTGCTGATGGTTTACAGATGAGGCCTTTCTCAGCATTGCCCTAAATTAACAGGAACTGCTTCATGCAAATTTACCTCTTCCCAGGAGGCAGTTTAATACAATAACTGATCCATGCAGGTGCGGAAAGACAAGTTATGTGGCTGCCATATAAACAAACAAACAAGAAGATAAAAACAGCAACAAAAAAACTCACTCGTGGGTTCCCTATTGGAAGGTATTATCTGTAAAGGCCACTATTCTTTTAATGGGTTACATCATACTATTCTGTTTTAGATGCCAAAATTTAATGAAAGTATAAACAAATAATGTCTAATAAACAAACATGCATAATCCAGATCATAGGTTTTCTTAAAACTATTTTGAAGCAATGGAACTCCTTTTTGTCCAGATCAAAAAAATTTTATTTCAGAATACCCACATATAACAAGGCTGAGAATGGAGTTGCTCTAGTTGAAGAATTTCCCATTTTTTTTCCTTGAAGTAGTTCATAATTTGTATAGTGGGGCCCTCCTTCTCCTTTTCTTCCTTTTTATTCTTCTCCTTCTCCTCCTCTTTTGCTTCCTTTAATGGACTACTGGAGCATGCTGGTGGAGACCCTACGTAAGCTAAGAGCAATATTTGCAAATCACTGCTCAAAATAACGGCATGATTAGGATGTGATGGTGGTGACTTAAACACTGAATGGGGTGTTGAAGTTGATTTCTTAGTTTCTCTAGCCTTTATTTCTATAATATTCTTTATATCTTCTTGGTCTTTTATTCTCTGTATACCAAATCCTTATTTAGCATCTGTTTGGCAATTACTTTCTTTTTCAGTATCTTGAGGTAACTAAATTTTTGTTTTTTATTACATCTCCATTTCAATGAAATGAATAGTCTATTATCCAAATTTGTAACCCATTCCTCTGTTTACTCTGAAGCATAAACTGTTATCACCCATATCTAGAGCAGTCACTGGTGAAAATGTGACATCAATAGAGCCAAATTAAGAATGAACTCCCATTCACAATTGCTATAAAGAGAATAAAATACCTAGGAATACAACTAACAAAGGATGTAAAGGATCTCTTCAAGAGGAACTACAAACGACTGCTCAAGGAAGTAAGAGAGGACACAAACAGATGGAGAAACATTCCATGTTCATGGTTAGGAAGAATCAATATTGTGAGAATGGCCATACTGCCCAAGGTAATTTATAGAGTCAACACTATCCCCATCAAGCTACCAATGACCTTCTTCACAGAACTGGAAAAAACCACTTTAAACTTCATATGGAACCAAAAGAGAGCCCACATAGCCAAGACAATTCTAAGCAAAAAGAACAAAGCTGGAGGCATCACGCTACCTGACTTCAAACTATCCTACAAGGCTACAGTAATCAAAGCATGGTACTGGTATCAAAACAGAGATATAGACCAATGGAACAGAACAGAGGCCTCGGAGGCAACACCACACATCTGCAACCATCTGATCTTTGATAAACCTGGCAAAAACAAGCAATGAAGAAAGGATTCCCTGTTTAATAAATGGTATTGGGAAAACTAGCTAGCAGTGTGCGGAAAGCAGAAACTGGACCCTTTCCTGACACCTTACACTAAAATTAACTCTAGATGTATTAAAGACTTAAATATAAGACCCAACACCGTAAAAACTCTAGAAGAAAAGCTAGGAAAAACCATTCAGGACATAGGCATAGACAACGACTTCATGACTAAAACACCAAAAGTATTGGCAAAAAGCCAAAATAGACAAATAGGACCTACCTAATTCAACTCCAGAGCTTCTGTACAGCAAAAGGAACAATCATTACAGTGAACCAGCAACCAACAGAATGGGAAAAAATTTTTGCAATCTACCCATCTGACAAAGGGCTAATATCCAGAATCTACAAAGAACTAAAACAGATTTACAAGAAAAAAGAAGAACAAACCCATTCAAAATTGGGCAAAGGATATGAACAGACACTTTTCAAAAGAAGACATATATGAGGCCAACAAACATATGAAAAAATGCTCATGATCACTAGTTATTAGAAAAATGCAAATCAAAACCACATTGACATACCACCTCATGCCAGTTAGAATGGCGATCATTAAAAAATCTGGAGACAACAGATGCTGGAGAGGATGTGGAGAAATAGGAATACTTTTACACTGTTGGTGGGAGTGTAAATTAGTTCAACCATTGTGGAAGACAGTGTGGTGATTCCTCCAGGACCTAGAAATAGAAATTTCATTTGACCCAGCAATCCCATTACTGGGTATATATCCAAAGGATTATAAATCATTCTATTATAAGGACATACACACATGTATGTTCATTGTGGCACTGTTTACAATAGCAAAGACCTGGAACCAACCAAAATGCCCATTGATGATAGATTGGACAAGGAAAATGTGGCACATATACACCATGGAACACTGTACAGCCATAAAAAATGATGAGTTCATATTCTTTGTGGGGGCATGGATGAATCTGGAAATTCTCATTCTCAGCAAACTGATACAAGAACAGAAAATCAAATACTGCATATTCTCACTCATAGGTGGGTTTTAAACAATGAGAACACATGAACACAGGAGGGGAGCATCACACACTGGGGTCTGTTGGGGGGGGCTAGAGGAGGGACAGTGGGGAGGTAGGGAGATTGGGAAGGGATAACATGGGGAGAAATGCCAGATACAGGTGATGGGGGAATGGAGGCAGCAAATCACATTGCCATGTGGGTACCTATGCAACAATCCTGCATGTTCTGCACATGTGCCCCAGAACCTAAAGTACAATAATATATATAATATATATTATTTTACTATATTTATAATATTATTTATAATTATAATCTATATAATAATAATATATATAATATATATTATTTTACTATATTTATAATATTATTTATAATTATAATCTATATAATAATATATATAATATATATTATTTTACTATTTAGAATACTATTTAAAATTATGTCTAATATAAAAAATATATATTTATATATATAAAGAAAAACAAAAAAGTGATATCAATTTTTGTTAGCGATCCTCTCATTTTTTATTAATGATGAGTTTGGGCCCAGAGAGGTTAAGTGACTTGTCTGTCACATAATTAAACAGCAGAGCTGGGCTGGAATATAGATTTTTCTTCTCTCAGTCAAAATTTTCCTATGTACCATTTTGAGCAAACTAGCAAATGCATTCAAATTAACTCCACCAAGCATTGCTTCTCAACTCCATTACACAAATTTTTTAAAAGGTCAAAGAAATTAAGAAAAACAAGATCCATCCCAAAGTTCTAACACATCTACCATCTTCTTTTTTCTATATTCTCTTTCATACACATAATTTTACAGCTATTATCATAATTTTTACATCTAGGGTCTTTTCCTTCCTCTTCTTTCTGCCATTTTTTTCTTTTTCTCTTCATCCTCCTTTTCTTTCTTCCCTTTCTCCTTTTACTCCCCCATCCTCTTTGCCATCTTTTCTCTTTCCTCCTTCTTCCTCTTTTCTGTGTACTTTTCCTCCTCCTCCTCAGGGATATCTTGGAGCAAACCTTCCAGGTTCCTCTTTTTTCTTGAACAAATGGAGTAAGAGGATCTTTTTGTTTAATCAAAACAAGCGGGAAATGGTCGTGTTAGATATAGTGAACCTCAAGTTTCTCTTCAAAGAATCAGTATGTCAGTATGTTCAGGTCTCTTATTCTTTAATTCTCTATTTTAAAGTTTAACTTCCTTGTAGTTCCAGTAAACAACCTTCCCCACCAGTTCTAATCAGTAATTCACATCTGTTCCCCAAGTCCCGGGCTCCATCCTGACTCATCCTGGTCACCTGCTCCAGTCACATGCTCTGGTCACCTTCTTTGACCTAGGTCACCCCTGGCTACTTGCTCTGACCTGCTTGTAACCATCCTTCCCACCAAACCACCCACCCTGCCACTCCAGCTTGGACCACTGCTCTCTTTAAAATAGCCAATCAGACTGGGCACGGTGAATCATGCCTGTAACTCAGCACTTTGGGAGGCTGAGGTGTGTGGATCACCTGAGGTTAGGAGTTGAAGACCAGCCTGACCAACATGGAGAAACCTCATCTCTACTAAAAATACAAAAGCATTAGCCAGGCATGGTGGCACATGCCTGTAATCCCAGCTACTTGGGAGGCTGAGGCAGGAAAATCGCTTGAACCCAGGAGGCGGAGGTTGCGGTGAGCCAAGATTGCGCCATTGCACTATAGACTGAGCAACAAAAGTGAAACTCTGTCTCAAAAAAAAAATAAAATAAATAAATTAAAAATAAATAAAAGAAAATAGCCAATTGGGATTAGTCTAGCTTGTGTGGTCTACTCCTAGCCGACAGGAGAACGACACAGCACTAGGGGTGACCCCCGTCAGGCATAAGTACCCCTTTTGCTCCCTTGTCCAAGTGTGTGCTCACCATTGTTCCATCAGTGAGCTGCACCCTTCTGTAGAAGTAAATTCCCTTGCTGAGGAAATTTATATTCGAGTGCTACTTCTTTTGCAGCATTGAAAATTCTACTTACAACAGTTGAACAAACCTGCATGCGATATTCAGAGATTTGAGGAGATTGGAGAAACAGATAAATAACTCCTTTCTTTTGCGATTTAAAATGGAAGGTGTGGGTTAGGTTGGCTACAACCAAGGCCCAATGACTGTAAATGCCTAAAATCTTATTTCTACATGGGTAGGGACAGAAGGAAGTATAACAGAGTAGAAACAATGACTATGCCTGGCCTGAGTAAAGGTGAGGAGAACAGAGGGACGTTGGTTATCTCTCAGGAAAGAACTAGTTCTAATCTTGTCTTGTACCCTACAATGGGATTGTGAATGTGTGTGAGCAAAGAGTACAAGGAAATAGTATATTTGGGGTCTCAGACTGTTAATGAATGCGTTCTCTTAAGTGAGCATGACACAAGGGAATAGTCTTTGATTGAAGAACTTGCTACTAAAAAAGAGCTCCAATCTGGCCTTCATGGTAAAGACCAGAATGGAGGAATATAGCTATATCCCGAGAACAACATTTACCTCCCTGCCACCAAGACATCCCATCAGAGTCTCTTTGGTGTTTGACAGTTTCCAATCAGCTCTGCTCCAGAAGATGCACTAGTTCCCACAGTATGCTTTTTCCCCTGGAGAAAATTTGGCTACATGATTTCCAATGAGCTTTCCCCTAAGAGAGCCACAATTCCACTTTGGCCCCTTTCTCCACCAATGTTGGCACATAAAGCAACTAATACTGGAAATGTTGACAGCTCCACTACTCTGGAGCATCTTCATATGCTGTGGGATAGCTGGTAAGGTAATGAAAAGAATTTAGAAGTCAAGGGCTCTCTCTGTTTGGCTGGAAAGTCCCCATTGTCAGGTGTCACTGGTGAGCAAATATCACTTTGGTCCCTCCCCAACCTACTGGAGCTGACTTTCCCTCAGCTGCTTTCCTTTGGGCATAGCCAAAAAAGACCCTATTATATTCTGTGGCTAGCATGGAGAAATGACTCAAGTTGACCAGATTTTTCCCATCTCTCAGCCCCTGGAGAACATATGGAAATCCCTGGTAATATCTGGGAGACGGTTGAGGACTTGGTGGACTAGCCTAAACTTTATGACTACCTGGCTAGAGTAACATGACAAGGGTATGTAAGTTGCATCCTAAACCATAAAGCAGCAAACCTTAGCTAGGCTTGAATTCTGCTTCTTCACTGGTACATTATGGACCTTTCCCATGTTGCCACATGGTTTTCTGTATTTGTTTATTGAATGATCTTTATAATTATAATTTGATTGCAGCATGATTCCCTTAAGAGGATGTGCAATAATTTGTTAGGCATTCATTGACTGCTGGACATTTCGGTTTTTTCCAGTGTTTCATGATTATAAATCATGTTGCAAAGATATGCCCATTGCTTCTTTTCTTACTTTAAATCATTTCCTTCGTGTGCATTCCCGAGAGTGAGATTACTGAGTCAAGTGTAAACATTTCGGCTAAATAAATCCGAGGGGAAGAACACACTCTATACACTTGAAAAGTAAACTATGAATCTGGAAAATACCAATTGACTGGGGCTGAATTTGCACCGTTTGCATTAATTTAAAACGAAGGTAAACCTTCTTCTTCTATAACTGAATCCTGTGAAATAGCATCAACCACACAGACTCGACCAACAGACTGACCAAACAGACTAACTGCAGGCCTGCAATACAGCACAACAGAAATTATCTCACCCTTGGGTTCAGTACAACATCCAACTGCATTATCATTTTCCCAGTAAATAGCTCTTGCCATCTCTAACTACAGCTGTGTGAAACCAGCGGCGTCCACTTGGCAGGGAATCACATTCCAAAGTGTTACTCAATTATTATTCAGAAATAAAACTTAAATCATCTCTCCTGGCTGACTGAGTATAAGGTACTTTTTATTTACCAAAGGGTAAAATCATGCCTTTTAAGCAAACTTTGGCTTTAAGCGTCAGTTTTCTGACAGGGGAGAGTATTTTTATGATCTCAGAATGTAAGGTGAACTCACAAAAACTCTTCCTTCTTCTTCTTCCCGTGGATTTTGGCATTCAGAATGTATTCCTGGAGCTCTACCTAAAGGCAAATTCCACAGTTGTCTTACCATCTCCCTAAGGGAAACATATTTCACAATAGTTACACTACAGTGATATTTGTTTCACGTCAACAAAAGTTTATTGAGTGTGTATGCAGCAAGGCATATAGGGAGAATGTGGGCTTGAGTATAATACAAATTTGCTGTATATCCAAAGACATTTATGAAATTTTCCTATATTCCAATGGCCTCATCTGCTAAATAAAACGAGCAATGCCGCCTTCACAAAGTAATTGTGAGATATGAATAATATAAATGAGAAAAGCTCCCAGTATACAATAAGCAATACATGTGAATTATTTTTCCTGGTCCTAAATAGAATACTGAAATGAAAGACATAGTTTCTGTTCTCAAAGCCTACAGAAAGGCAGCTGAGTACAAACATAGCTATGATACAGAACAGCTTGTGACAAATACCATGAAACAAAAACAAAGTTTGGAGAGAAAGAAGAGGGAGAGAGAGAAATGTCTACAGAGTGGTCTAGTCGGTGCTAGATTTGTTTTAGATAGCAAACTGAAAATAAGCTTGGATCTGGACTCAGCAGTCATGGGTTTCACCAAGTAACCTAACTTCTTTGAGACTAAGTTTCTTCATTTGGAAATGAAAGAACTTAGATTCCCACTTTACAGAGTTGGAAAAATAGGATTGTCTTTCGTAACTATAACATTATTTGTATTTGTTAGTTATGTTAATAATGATAATTTCAAATTTAAGTATCTGGGTGACTGGGTGTGGTTGTTCATGCCTATAATCCCAGAACTTTGGGAAGCCGAGGTGGGTGGATCACCTGAGGTCAGGAGTTCGAGACCAGTCTGACCAACATAGTGAAACCCTGACTCGACTAAAAATACAAAAATTAGCTGGGTGTGGTGGCCCATGCCTGCAATCCTAGCTACTCAGGAGGCTGGGGCAGAAGAATCGCTTGACCCTGGGAGGCAGAGGATACAATGAGCCAAGATTGCGCCACTGTACTTCAGCCTGGGCAACAGAGTGAGATTCTGTCTTAAAAAAACACAAAAAACAAAAAACAAAAAACAAAAAAAAGGGTATCTGAGAATACTTTATAAAGGTGGTGATGGAATATGAAATAAGTTTTATAAAATGGGTTACGTGTTGACCATGTATTAGAAGAATCAGCTGAGGGAGCAGCTTAAGTAAAAGATCTTGGGTAAGAAAATGCACCATAGGATGAGTGAATGATTTAAATGGAAAAATATTGTAAAGGGACTTGAATCCATATGGGATATTCTTTGTTTGGATGGTTACCTGAGCATGTACTTGCATGTTATTTGACCTCAGGGGAAGCTCTTGATATTTTGTAAACCAGAAGTAAAACCGCTCTCATCATGAATTTTAGAAAGCAGTTTTCACAGTAGTAAAGAGACAGGACTCTCCCCATCCCTTGTTAAAAAGAAATGTATATCGCACATCCAAGAATCAGCAATTGAGTTAGAGAGGTTAGCTTTAAACATCTTCTGGCCTGAATTATGGTCTCCAAAGATGTTTATATTCTAAGGCCCAGAATATGTGAATATGTTATCTCACAAGAAAAATAATAATAATAAAAGGAGGAAGGGGAGATTTTGCTGGTTTGATTAAGGATCTTGCTATGGAAATATTATTTTGGATTATCTAGGTAATGACAAAGGTACAGATAAGAGGGAGGCAGGAATGTGAAAATCAGAGAAAAGGGAGGTGTGCAGCAGAAGTTGGAGTAATGTGCTTTGAAGATGGAGGAAGGGACCATAAATCAAGGAATACAGACAGCTTATAGAAACTGGGAAAGGCAAGGATGTGGATTCCCTTGAGAGCCTCCAGAAGAAATGCAACCTTACCAACACCTTGATTTGAGGACTTCTGACCTTCAGAATGAGAAAATGATACATTTGTGTTGTAAGCCACCCCATTTGTGAAACATGTATCAACAATCGAAAACTAGTACATATTCACACACTCTATCTCTGTTTCCTTAGCTTATTATTTTCAGTCTCTGTCCCCAACCCACAAACCACATGCATCATAAATAAATTAAAATATCAAAACTTTTCTTCTAGAATTTTTTGGGGAATACAAATTCATATCATTGAACTAAATATTTTAGAACCCATAAAAAAGGTCAGATTTAATCTTTTAAAAAAATCCAAGATCTGTTTGCACGTGGTGCTTTTGCCTACTTGGTTGGTCTCATCAACTTGACACTATTTGGAGTGATGGAATCACTGAATTGTCCATTGCAATGCAGTCTCGGCATAGGACTGGAAGGACTTCACAGACAGAAAGTTAAATTCCTGATGTTGCTTCTCTAAACAGCACTACCCTTCAAGATGTAGTGTGCCCATTCTTAAGGCTTTTTTTTTTTTTTTTCCTATTCATTGTTTAATTTGGCTCTTGTACAGCCTGGAATTGGGGGAAGACAAAATCACTAACTTCTAAGCACAGTTAAAATTACAAGAAACTGGAAAGGGGGAAAATGCATTGCAAACTTTGAGAACTTACCAGGATTCCTTCATGGCCATTCTTTTGTTTTCTTAGCCCCTATGACTTCAGCCAGAAAACATTAAAATGAGTTCTTTGTACTGTGCATGGTTTGCAGGTGAAGGTTGTCTGAGCTTTAATTTGCTGTTTGATTCTCCCCAGGAATTTCAGGTGTTGCACGAGGGACTAAAGTACAGAGCGTACTGGTTGTCAGCCATTGGACCATGGCCATAGTATTATTAAACCATCCAAGCACGCTGGGTCTCAACCACAAAATTTAATTTTCTCTACTGCAGGGACTAATCAACTACCATAGACTTAAAGACTTAAAGAGGCTGTTTTTATCTACAAAAAATTTCCCCTTTCAGACCGATGTGAAGCTAATTTTAGTTTTGTCTGTCCTCAGGGTTACAAACATTGATAGAAATTCAGCTTGATGAGAAACAGATAAGAGGTAGAATTTTTATGAATTCAATCTGTAATATAAATTAAAGAAAGATGAAAACTTCAAGGTTTTTGGTGACACCTTAGCAAATAATGCTTAAGAATCCCACTATAAGCAAACCTCACCATACTTGTTAAATTAATGTATTTTTACATACTCCAACTACCAGGGAATGCCTATTTCTTCCTGCTGTCCCTGTAGGGGCTTCCCTCTGCTTTGGCTCCTTTCCTTCTTGTTGGCACATCCTCATCCTCCACACTTATCACATCCCCCCTCTAACCATGCATCAGGGTTTGGAACTGGTGTTATTGAAGCAGAAGCAGGGAAAAGAAAACTATTTTATGCATTGAATGCCTGTGATACTAATCCTGGGCTATGTTCAGGCCTCTTATGATAGAGGAAAAATAACCCCTAATATGTCAGGACCACTGTTTTTCAGGTGCTATTACTGGTAACCAAATGTTTCTAAATAATTCTCATAGCATCACATTAACAATCAAGATTTTAAAATGATCCTTAAAAAAAAAACAACTTGTAAATATCCTTTGAACTTCCAATAGTTATTTCTGAAACTATTTAAATAAGACAGATCCAAAAGAAGTAAATAAAATTTATATTTTTGATCATCTAATGGTTGCTACGGAAGCAAAGGATTCCACATGGCATCGATTGCTCCTCAGCTGATGCAATCAACGTGGAATACTAAAATGGAATGCGCTGGCTCTTGAGGTGGAAAAACTTTTGATTATGTGGATTACACGATCAGAAGCAGCAAATCCACATGGCTCTGAGCCAAGTGACAACTGAGGAAGGGCCCTGCATCGCTTTCAAATATTTAAGGATGAGCTCATTGAGACATCAAAGAAATAAGCTTCAATTATAGCAAAGGATTGATTTGATTGCTTTAGGACACAAATTGTTGGGCATAACACCAGAAACTGGGGGTAAATTCCAAGTACTTATACAGGTGACCCAAGACGTACAGCTGCTTAACTTGTGACTATCGTTCAGGAAACAATTAAGAAGTAAGTACAGAGGTGCAGTCAGCAGTACACTCTAGGGAGCTCCTGGGAGGTATAGAGTTTGGGGGGGCTGGCTAGAACATCAACTATAATTTTTGATGATTTCTATGGAAACATATAAAGTTCCATACAACCAACATAAAAACTAGTTTTTGAAGCAATCTGGATTTTGCAATGCCAGGCTTGTCCAGAGAAAACCAACTAGTGCCTTCCTCATCACAAAAATTTTATGTATATATACTTTTTCCAGTGGAGCAGAAAGTTGATTTTGAGTGTGGATGGAAATGCCTGATAGCCAGACTAGCTTTTGTGGTGTTTTCAATCTGATTAAAATTCTATGTATTTACCTGGAAGGACAACCAGCTTCCTGGTAACAGTCAGAATGGAAGGAGACAAAATGACTAATAAGGAAGCACTTTGTTTCTTTGGTAACTGAGTAGGAAAAACACTAGTGTGTGTCTATCTATCATTATTACCCCTTTCTTTCTTATTTGAGAAAACTCTAGTTTTGTTAAGCGGCAACTTGCTCCGTCCCAGGAGGTGATTCCTGATCGTCATAAGTAAATCACAGGTACCCTGTTTTCCTCCGCTAGTTATTGATATGGGTGTGGATCGAAGAGCCAGTTCTGGTCAGTGGGGTATGAGCAGAAGTATGAAGAAGAAAGCTTTTTTTTCTGCCATTGCTTTCCCCTTCCCTTCCAATGGGGGATGTGATTTCATGAAGCTTCGATGATGAGTACTTTGGCAGTCATTTTGAGACCATCAGGGGAGAGCTCAGCACCCCACTGGAGACATGCAGAGAAGCTTGGAAAGAGAGGGGCCCTTATGGATATCATTGAGTCCCAAGAACAACCTGGCAGTCACCTACTCTGGCCTTCTGGTTCAGAAAATAACAAATGTTTTACATGGTATGCAATTTCATTGAGTATTTTGAATGCCAGTGCCTTATTATGGAACTCAGAGACTCAAAGAATATTAGGAAGACTTGAGGTCCCTGGGACCAAAGAACCATAATGATTACCCAAAAGGTTTTTTTTTTTTTTCCCTTGCAGGAAATTGTAGGAAGAATTTGAAGCAGAGCAATCTTCCCCTTGTAAAAATTAACCCAACTCACAAATAAAGAAACAATAGAGTTCAAGAACTTATGTCCATCTGGTATTTTGAGAGATCCAAATTCCTGAAAAAGTGTAGGATGTACTAACATTTGATTCCGTTCTCTAAAATGTTTCGTTTCCTATGTTTGAAACCTCTTTGGTAGGTTTCACACCTGTGTTCCAGGAAGTTGAGACATCTTAAGTTTATTTATTAAAAGAGGCATGGTCTTAATTACCTTCCAAAGGGAAAAAATATTAAGAAGATCACTATGCATCTGCCAGTTATAAAGTATATTAATGTTACATTTAACCGTGTGGAGTATTTTTTAGACAATTCCTGAGAAGGAGAGGATAAGAGGTAGGAATAAAGGGTGGAGAAGTGGAGTGTCAGAAGTAGAACCGAATGAAATAATGAGCCCTTTAAATTCACTAGTCTGGCAATAAAGGTTGTACTATACACATGTTACATTTATTAAGAGGAGGCAGGACAGCCCACATGACTAAGAGAGAAAGTGATTTTGAAGGGTTCTTTCAAAATGATTGCTTTAAAGGAAACATTAGCTTTAAACAAAAATTGGGAATAGAAGAAAGTTCTTACTAAAGAAAACAATTGTAAGTATTCTTAATTGCCTGGAAATAATTTGTCACGCAAAATGGGACCATGAACGATACATTTATAAAAGTGGTTTAGAGGTACTGATGTTGTAATGCTGCATATTTTCTTTGCACAAAGTGTTCTGATAATACATTCAACACAAGGGATCTGATTTTCACTTTTATCTCTCCTCTCCTTTCTTCTTTACAACCTCTACTTGCTTTTTGGGGCTAAGGAGAGACAGAAGGGAGGGAGAACAGGCATAAAATAACTGCAAGAGCCAGTGCTGCTACTCAATGTATTTTATTATTTCAGGAATTCATTCAAAGCTGGGCTGCAATTACATTTAAAACAGGAGAATAATGGGCTATTGACATGTATATGGTTTTAGAAATATAAGGCCTCATTTTCTCAGCTGGAATTTCCCCTACAATGTGCATTTGCATTACATTAGAGATGCTCTTTTGGAAAAAGAGGATCACATGCATTCAGACATTTTGACATTATCTGGGTCAGAGGGAACATTTAAAAGCAATAGCCCTACAAGTACCAAAGCTCTCTTACAGGCAAGCATCACAATGCATTAGGGAAGGAAGAGGCCAGCTCTGAGCATCTCCCTGCATTGGCCATGTTTTATGACATACCTGCCTAACCTAGACATTAATCTACTGAAGATGAATTGTCCTGGTCATGGTCCTCTGCTAACCTTCAACAGCGTGTACATTACCTAAATTGAAATCTGCACTTTTTCATGCCACGTGTGGTTTGATGTGATGGTCCAAGGAATGTAGGGTGCATTAGAATTGGTTTTTATGTGAAGAGAATCTCCCTTCCTATTTACCTTTCAGCAGGGCAGCTGGAGGCTTTCCTTCTCACTTGACAATGAAGGCATTCTTCTCTACTGCTTAACCCAAGAGTACCTACCCTGGCTGGCTCAGAATTGCGTGACACCAGTCAGGTATGTAAGCAACTCAGTGTCTTTCCTATTCTCAGCAGTGCCAATGACATAATGAAAAAGGAATGCAGAAGTTTTCACCTGCTGTAATTATCTAAAAAAAAAAAAAACCTTGTAAAATGAATTCTTTGTCATCTTCCAAGAAGAAGGTCAAATGTAAGTGTCGGTGATTACATGAACGCTTTATGTGAACTGAAGGACCTGTGTAATTGGTATGATATGGCAAGAAAATCTCATCGATGTTGCATAAGATGTCTATAATTTTCTAATCTCCCGTATCCTATTTCTGCAGACATGACACTCTTTATTTACCCTGCACTTATGTTTCTTTCCTGAATACACAAGAGAATTAGACTCGTACAGGCCCCTCTGTAATTAGTGGAATAAGGGACAGTGTTGTGGGGAGCTAGGATACACTGAGTCTTTGTGAAACTGCCGTCTCTGAATTTTCCTGTTATTCTACAGGTTAAAATTGAAACAGTAAATGAATACCATAGGGGTCAAGTGCACAGGCTTTATGAATGGACAATCTGAGTTCAAATCCTACTTCTCCATCTATTAGAGGTGTGTGATCTTTGAACTTAGTTTCCTAACCAGCTTATCGGTGACGCTATGAGAATTAAATGGAATGCTGTAATTATTCATTCATTCAACAAGTACTTAGAAAACACTTCCAAATAGAAAGTACTGTATGTGCCTCCAGCCGTTGGGGATAAAATGCTATGTTCTGCTTTCATGAAGCCTACAGTTGTTAATCCAGGAAAGCATTTAGGATACAGTGTTTGACACATAGTAAACACACCATAAATTTACTATTATTATAATTACTGTAATAAAAGTAAGCAGAGTCACATTTCTACACTTCCTTTTGAAGACATTCCATGCTGTCATCTCAAAGAGCAACAGAAGGGTTAGTTTAAACAATGGTATTGACACCCTCCAGAAAAGCATAGTTTAGTAGAAATTTGACTGGTCATGTACTTAGTGCAGATACTTTTGTAAAACCATTAGGTCTCTGTTTTGGCAATTCGAAGATGATAGTGCACTGGTGTATTCTGAGCATTTTCACTTCAAGGTTATTGAGAACCAACAAATGTGCCAGACCCTCTTAGGTGGGGTGAGTCTGGAGAGACTTTTTCCAGTTATTAAAGTCATTTTTGCTGCCCGTGTTCGTGGAACAAATTCAAAGACATTATCTTGCCCCCGTGTAGAAACACTATCCATGTTTTGGTACATCAAGGACCTATTCAACATTGGTGATAAGAAGTGCCAATGCTGACATTCAAGCAACTGGACTTTTCCTTGACCCGTTAACCCTCCCGCTGTAGAACTGAGTTCACTTGTTTACTGAAAGTACTTAAAGTGGGAATGACATTGTCTAGCAGGGCTCCTTGGAACTGTGTTGCTAATGATTGTGGGTTAAATAAGGACTCTCTGGGAAATGGGTGGCAAAGAACTACAGGAAAATAGGTTGATATAGCCAGGCGGGAAAGCTGTATACCTGCTGGAGTTACACCTGGCATGAGCCAGTTCCATTTGTTGTCTCTTCTTAGGCAATAAGTTTCCTTGATGAATAATGGTGCACGCCTACCAATCTCAAAAATTAGAGAGGTAGTTTCCGTTCCAGGGAATTAGCCCCAAGGGGTGTGTGGAGAGCTGGAGACTCTGAATACTCCAAACTCTCCACAGAGTATTCCTGAGAATTTGTCTCACTGTCATCAACGATTTGCAGAAAGTACAAAACACGCATGCCTTTGATGACTAGACGAGGAAGGGCTGTGCCAAGAACATGGTGAAATGCTGTACAACTCTACCCAAAAATATCCTGAAAAGGTCATCGGACTGTTTTGTGGAACATTATTTCCTAGATTTTGAGAATAATGGCAGTTAAGCAAGACCTCGGATTTGATCAATCGTATGACTAAATCACCAAATGATTTTAGAAGTACTGATTAAAACAAATACTGGTAAAAGCAAGCCCAAGTTTACACTGAATGTTGTTGAAGTGCAGTTTTCTGTTTTGTTTTTTTTTTCCTTTAAAATTGTGAAGGCCTTAGTCTGTTTTCCTTTTCCACTGCTTTGTTGTTTTCAGGAGTTTTGTGGGTATAAAATTTATCTATAAGGATATTCTGTTACAGAGAGCACCTTTACAGAAGTGAAACCAGCAACTGTGTGTTTGTTGCCTCTCATGGAGATCAGAATGGAACCTTTTGGTTCCAATCATCAGAGCTTTTGGTTCCCAGTTCCTTAATTGGCACCTGGAAGCACTAACAAAGAACAAAAGTATCTGCCAACCTCATTTGCCTAGATAGCTTTTGTGCTCACATTTTCTCCCAGCTCTGAGGCATCAGGGAGCAGAAGACACAGAGAGGAAATAAATAATTTTCTAATTAAGCTAATGTGCAGAGACAGCACTGTATTTCTCTTGTTGTATAAACTAAAATACACGAGTCAAGATAGACCAAATTATGAATGATAACAAAAGTTCAAAAATTCCATTGGCTTAAAATATTGTTTATTTTGTAGTTTCTACTACACTGTCAACTTGGCTTAGTAGGGTCTCTGCTCAACTAGATCACTGGAGGATACTTGGGCATTTTAACACATGCTTCCAACGTTTCCATAGCAGGGGAGGAAGAAGAACATGGATTTGTGAACACTAGTTTTTAATGCTAAGAGCAAACACGTATCATGTTTGCTCCCATTTCTTTGACCAAATAAGACATATATCTAAGCCTAAGTCAGAGGGCAGAGAAGTCAATTCTTTCATGTATCAGAATGTCTACATCGATTAAAATCATAAGCTGCAGTAGGATTTTTTTTTGGTAATTTTATCTTTTTGTGTATGGAAGGATGGCCCAGTGAATATAGAAAAGCTACGAAAGCATAAAAGTCAGGTCCAAACTAAAATATAAATTAAATCTCCCTTCCTTCACCAAGATTTTTTTAACATAATTTTAACTTTTATTTTAGATTTGGGAGTACGCATGCAGGTTTGTTACAGGTGTATATTGCATGATGCTGAGGTTCAGGGTATGATTGCTTCTATCACCCAGGCAGTCCTTTCTCCCCTCACTCCCTCCCCGCTTAAGGAGTCTCCACTATCTATTGTTGCCACCTTTATGACCATGAGTACTTAATGTCTAGCTCCCACTTATGAATGACTACCGTTTCACTTAGCAATCCCATTAATGGGTATATATTCAAAAGAAAATAAACCATTCTGCCAAAAAGACACATGCACTCATATGTTCATTGCAGGACTGTTCCCAAGAGCAAAGACATGGAATCAACCCAGATGCCCAACAATGGTGGATTGGATAAAGAAAATATGGTACATACACACTGTGGAATACCATGCAGTCATTAAAAAGAGCAAAATCATGTCCTTTGCCACAACATGGATGCAGCTGGAGGCCATTATTTTAAGCAAATTAATTCTGGACTAGAAAACCAAATACAGTAGGATTTGTAAGAGTCTATCATTCCACATACAGTAGAATTTGTTTATTATACTCGGTCAGTGGTTCTCAATCAGAAGCAAATTTGCCCCCTAGAAAACATTTGGCAATGACTAGAGATATTTTTGGTTTTTAGGAGGGTGGGAGATACTGGCATCTAGTGATTAGGGGACAGGGGTGGGTGCTGCTAAACATCCTAGAATGTACAGGATAGAACCCACTATAAATTATCTGGTGCAAAATGTCAACAGTAATTAGACTACAGAGTTTCTTAAACATAGTGTAAATTAGAAAATTCATGCTCACACAGAAATAAAGACATATTTTAAAGCTCTAGTAATTGAAACTGTGTGGTAATGGTGAGGGAATAGACAAGACAAATAGATTTATGGAGCAGAAAAGGAAGTCTTAACAGTGACATTTTGAAACAACAGGGAAAGATGTAAAGGTAATTATCTATGTGGGAAAAAGATAAAGCTGTATCTTTACATCATAGCATTTGCAAAAATAAATTCTAGATGGATTATTAAATGTAAATGTAAAAGCAGGATTATGTTTATTAGAAGAAAACATGAGCATGTTTCTATGATCAAAGGAGTAAAAATGTAAAAAGGAAAAACTTTAAGAAAATATGCATAATTGTGATAATATTAAAACTACATGACAAGCAAGAGACTGAGAAAACATTTGCAAATATCTGTACAATACTAAAATATTATCTAAAATATATAAAAAAAATTCATCAAACATAAAAGGAAAATACAAATTGAGCCCAGAGCATCTGGTATTATCTCAGAGTAAGGCACTGCTCAAAAACGAAACAAAACAGTGATGGCATGTAAAAAGGGACAGAAAGGCCAACCCGAAAGAGATTCCAGTGACCAAAGCTGGGTTATAACTTAAAGTATTAAATAAATATACACAAGCCCATACTGATATAGAGAAATGATTTAAAAAATAAATAGGGGAGAAGAAACAAGTCTTTTTGCAGAAGAATTTCAAACACGTCAGTAGATAGTACCCACTAAGAAGGTGGAGCCTGCCCACTGCCAGTCCCACTCCTACCTTCCTCCCCTAACCTTGAGTGACATGCTTCAAAAGAAAATAATATGGAAAAAGGAGGAAGTAACTTTACCATGGAAAAACCTGGCAAATGCTACCTTGCTAGATGATCAAGTTGAACATGAGCATTCATAAGTTATGTTGATATCATGACCTGCTAATATGATGTGATAAGGGGGGCATGTTACCTCTGTGAAACACATAACACCAATCCAATCATGAGAAAAAATAGGGACATTCACAAAATACCTAACCAGTACTTCTCAAACTGTCAAGGTCATAAAAAGTGGGAAAAGACTGAGAAACTGTCACAGACCAGAAAAGACTGAGGAGACGTAACCAATTCCAATTTGGTATTCTGATGGGGTCCCGAAATAAATAAACTATATTAGTGAAAAACTGATGAATTCCAACCAACACATGGAGTTTAAAGTAATGTGCCAGTGTTGGTTTCTTAGTTTTGACACATGTACCATGGTGATGTGAGGTGTTAACTGTGGGGAAAACTAACTACGGGGGACACAGAAACTGTCTGCACTACCACTGCAACCTTTTTGTAAATCCAAAATTATTCCATAAGAAAGTATATTTAAAAGGAGGAAAGGGGTAGAAACAAAAAAATAAATGGTCCAAAATAAAAATGGGCAAAGGGCATAAATAAAAAAATTCACAAAGAAGAAAACATAAATTGCCACGAATTTATAAAATGATACTCAACTTTATAATAAATCAAGGAAATGCAACCGAAAATGAAAATGAGATATTTTTTTCACATTTGATAATGTCAATTAAGGAACGTGAGTATTTTAATAAATTACTGGGAAGTATAAATTAGTACACTTACTTCATAAAGCAATTTGGCAGTATTCATTAACATTTAAGGTGATGTCTCACACCTATAGTCCCAGTACTTTGGGAGCCCAAGGTGGATGGATGACTTGAGCCCAGGAGTTCCAGACCTGCCTAGGCAACATAGCAAAACCCCATCTCTCCAAAATACAAAAATTAGCCAGGCTTGGTGGCAGGTGCCTGTAGTCCCAGCTACTTAGGAGGCTGAAGTGGGAGGATCCCTTAATCCTAGGAGGTGGAGATTGCAGTGAGCCAAGATGGTGGCACTGCGCTCAAGCCTACATGACAGAGTGAGACCCTATCTCAAAAAACCAAAGCAAAACAAACCAAAACAACAAAACCAAACAAAACAAACTCACCACCTCCACCACCAACAGCAAACATTTAAAATATGCAATAGTACAGCAGCCCATCAATTCCACTACTTATTAACTACCTAGAGAAAGGTTTTATTTGTTAATATAAATATAGTTTGGCTATATTTAGTTTGGCTAAATATAGTTTGGTTTGGCTATAGTTTGGCTCTTTGTCCCCACCCAAATCTCACCTCAAATTGTAATCCTCATTTCCCCATGTGTCAAGGGTGGAACCAGGTGGAAGTAATTGGATTATGGGGGTGGTTTCTCCCATGCTGTTCTTGTGATGGTGAGTGAGTTCTCATGAGGTCTGATGGTTTTATAAGCATCTGGCATTTCTCCTGCTTGTACTCACTCCATTCTACTGCCTAGTGAAGAAGGTACCTGCTTCTCCTTTGCCTTCCACTGTGATTGTAAGTTTCCTGAGGCCTCCCCAGCAATTCAGAACTGTGAGTCAATTAAACCTCTTTCTTTTATAAATTACCCAGTCTCAGGGATTTCTTCATAGCAGTGTGAGAACAGACTAAGATACATGTGCATAATGAGTCCTACATGGGAGTATTCATTGTAAAGTTGTTTAAAACAGGAAACAATTGAAAATAATATGTCAGTAGGGATTATTTAAAATGTTCATAATCTGGAATACTATGTTTCATTAAAAAGCTAGACATGCATAATGTATAGTATATACATATTGCATAATGTATATATACACATAATGTTTATATAATGTGTAATATATAATGATAGATATAATGTAATGTGTCATGGAAAGATCCATGAAGTATATTACTGAGTGAAAATAATTCATTTACAAAAACCATATCGTCATTGAGGTCATTGAGGTAATGCATAGAAATACATTTAAAAGAATAATCTCTGAAGTACATATTGTATGAAAATCCAAGAAAAAGATATGCCAGGACCCATGTTGAAGTAAAAATAGTGTTTACTTTGGATAGCAGACTAGGTAGAAAATGCAATATATGGATATCTGAAGAAGAGGGTAGCGATACTTTGAAAATAATGTATTCTATTCATTATTATTATTAATTCATTATATAGTTAAGAAGCAATTTAAAATAAATAACCTCCTTGGGACTTGTTAAAGATACTCAGTTTTTTAGAAATTAGAAATTTAGTAGGTTGTTGGTGGGACCCAGAAATCTGAATTTTTAACAAGTGCTCTGGATGATTCTAAGGCAGGGAATGTATGAGACACCGCATTCAAGAACCTGGAAGGTAGCAAGTATATTTTCAAGTTGTGTTCCATTTATTACTGATTTTTCTGAGCCAGGTAGGATTAATTTTATGTGTCCCACAACCAGGCTTAGAATTTCAAAGGGTCCAAGCTGTGACCCAAATGAGAAATAAGACAAAAGATTAAGGCAGGTGGAAAATAAAAATATACTCTTAATTATATATAAAGCTGATACTGGAGGATGATTCTGTCTATAGACAGATCTTCATAACATTAAAATGCAGAAGTAAACAACCTTACCTACTCAGTCATGCAGGCCAGTCTCTACTTTTATTTATGACCAAGAGCATGCGTTGTCTTCTGTCCGATGAGTAAGGGAAGTACTACCCCATATATTCTTTCTTGAACTTTTCATTCCTTTTCTCCTCAGGAGGAGTAAGGGACTGCTCACTGGGTCATCCAAGTCAAGGTCTTCCCACATGGAAAAAAGCATCTAAGAATAGGGAAGGACTGAACCCCTAACAATATAGAACTATACAAAAAAAAAAAAAAAAAAAAAACATGGCATTGTTCAAAGAAGCTGTACTCTTAGGAGACAAGTCTATCATTTGAATCATAAACTCTTCGAACTAATGCTTCAATCTTTCAATTCCATGTTTCTCCATATTTAATTAAAATGGAATTCACCTTTTTATATATGATTAGTAAAATAATTGTTCTCAATTTTTTACTTCTTTCTGCATTCATGACCTTTTGGGGTCCCCACTTAACACTAATTTTTTTGGCCAATGGAACTTGAAAATGAGACTTAAAGTCTGTTTGCATACGGGGTCTTGCAACATTTGCCAGTGTCACTGTATGAATAGGCCTGGGCTAGTTATTGGAGGATCAGAATCAGATAGCCAGGATACTCCCATTGTCCCAGATGAATATTGCACACAACCTCCAGACCTGTCAATGAGGTCATCTGACACCAGCCAGTGCCAGATGACTGCAGACATGCGAGTGAACTCAGAAGAGATCAGAAGCCTGGCCTGAACCAGAGAACGACTCACCCAGCCGTATTGTCAACTAATAAAGTGGCTAAGTGACTAAGCTTTGGGTGTCTCTGCAGTAAGAGCTAAATGATACTCTACATTGCAGGAACTGTATAGCTACATAATATCCTATATTTTCCTTCTGTACTTTACAATGTGGAAGTTGTAAAACTTCCTAATGCTGAAACTTTAAGTACTGTTTTATAATCTGATATTTATGAAATAAAACTAGACAAAATTTAACACAACCATTTTAAATCTATAGGGTTGGTTTTTTAGTTTGTTCTCCTGACACTCATACCCAAATTCGAAGTGAACATTCTCTAGTTAAATATAAATTTGACAGTCTCAGTTCCAGGAGACTACAATAATGGTCCCCTGGAAGTAAGAGTCAACTTGCATAGTGACTAAATTTAAATATAAGCATCTTGATTAGTTTAGGCATTGTTCTCAGCACCCTGCCCTTGGACAATACTGAGAAATACTCTGAGTCTTAGTATGCTCATAGGAAGAAATTGAGTATATACTTCTTTCCCGAGTGATGCTTTAAGGCAGGCGTCCCCAAACTACGGCCCGCGGGCCGCATGCGGACCCCTGAGGCCATTTATCGGCCCCTGCCACCCTTCAGGAAGGGTCACCTCTTTCATTGGTGGTCAGTGAGAGGAGCACAGTATGTGGCGGCCCTCCAACGGTCTGAGGGACAGTGAACTGGCCCCCTGTGTAAAAAGTTTGGGGATGCCTGGTTTAAGGAATGCATTAGTAAGCTTGAGAGTTACAAACATGCCACCCTTCCCAATCTGTTTTTATCAGGGGATAGTTTGAACTGTGTACTGGTGGGCAACTGTTTGGCTATTCCAACATAATGAATTTCATTGTTTACATAAGTTTGCCTTTACATAGTTATACGTGGTTTAAATCCTCTGTGGAATTGGTACAACTTTGCCTATAAATGATAGGATGTTACTTCCCAGAATTCCGCACGAAAGGGGGCATCAAAACGGAACAGTCATCTCAGTAGGTCTGAAAGGATTGACTTCAGATGCTGTCTGCCAGGAAGAATCACCTACTGCCTTCCAATTCACAAGCAGTCCAGGACTCAAACCCCTCTCTTATTCTATCTCACTCCAACCTTAGTGACTTATCTGACATGGTGCTCCAGCACCCAGAACCACCACCAACAGTTCTATTGCCCACCCCTTTGTTCTTCTCCCCAAAATATCCAAGCTACTCTGGAGATCTTTGGATAAATGCCTTCACGGTTGACAAATGCATACTGCTGGTTGCAATCAAAGCTATTTTAACACAATTGGCTATAGTGGAGAAACATCCAGAGGAATAAGGTTGAAGTATTTGAAATTTCTCACCTAGTTTTAAGTTGTAACTCACCTCATAAAAACACCAAAAGCTAAAGGGAAATTTCTTTGCCAAAATTAGTCTTATGAAATAATGCATTTTGGTACATGCTGAGAGATTGCCAGTAAGAACTACAGCAAACCCCTAAACATCTGCACCTACTTAAAGCCACAAGTTTTCGCACTGGCGTGAGTGTCAAGCATTCTAAAGTGATTCTTATTGTTTAAATTAAGGGCGGTGGCATCCATTTTGTTTACTTGTAGCAGCCTGATTGCTATTAAAGGAATACATTTGATTCTTTGACATTTTCATTCCTAAGAGCAAAGCAAACTCAAAGCAGGAGATCTTATTCTGCACGAGTGGAAGCATATATGTTCACCCCAGGAAATGAGAACAGAGTTTTGGTAACCATTGCAAAATGCTAATTATGACTGTAATACCACCTTAGGTAAAATACTGGCTGTAGTTCTATTTGGAAGTGGTTCTGAATATTAGCGCCTTGTCCTGGCTGCCTCCTTCTAGCTGATTCAGTGAGAGAAATGTATCATTTATTTTGTTCCTAGAAAAATGAGACATCCTTACCCAACTCTATTTATTGTTGTTTTAAGCTGAGGCAAGACCTTTAAAGTAAGAATGCAGTGGTTACCTCTGCAAAATTGAGAGTGGATGGGAAGACAGACAACTGCAAAAATATACGAGAGCTTTTTGTAGTAAAGGGAATTTTTTGATCTCTTAATCGGGGTGGTTACATGGGTATGCACATTTGTCAAAAGCCATCACACTGTACACTTAAAATACGTATGTTGTATTTTTAAACGAGAAATAAAAAAAGGAGGCCAAGTCAAATAGGGTTTTATAGTCTGCGGTACAAGATTTGGGTTTTGCTATGTGTGAGATGCAAATTCACTGCAGGTTTTTCAGTGAAGGAGTGATATGGTCTCATTTGTGTTTTCAGGCAAACTCTGCCTGTGGCAAAGCCCAAAGGCAGGAGACTGTCCAGGGGCTGCTATTGCAATCCTCCGGGAAAGACCGGTTGTTGGCCGGGCAGAGGCGATTGTGGTAGAGGTGGTGAGAAGAGGTGATACTTCTGCTGTGGCCTTTGTGCTATGCTGACCAGATCCCCCTGCACATGTGTGAACAATTTAAGCCCAGCTGCTGGGAAGGTTTGGTTGCCAGCACTCAGAACTGTCTCTTCTGAAGACACCCACCTGCTTGTTTTCTGGGGTAGCCCTAACACAATGATAGGTTAATGCAGGTCTATAAAGGGCTCCTCTGTGGCCAATCCTGAAGGGCCATCCCAGCCTTCAAGTTCCCTGCAGGTCTGGCTGAGGCCTTGTTATTGCGGCTCAGCCCACTTCTCTCTGCCATTCTGCTTCTCTCCCTTTCCCCATGCAGGTGTCGATTCTACAAACTCTCTGATAAATGCTCGCCTCTGTCTCAGGAGCTGATTCCAGAGGAACCCAGTCGGTGACGATTTCTAACAGAAGGTGATTTCATTTCTTATCGGTCTGTAAATGAAAGACAGGAATCTCATCCTCACATCTAGTGATGTATGATGGGTTGCAATGGTCTAGATGTATTAGGTAATGCTGGGCCTCTCCCACCCTCTGCCCCTAACTGGCCATGGGACACTGGCTATCACTTAACTTACTTGCGCCTCGGTTTCATCTGCAAAATAAGGAACAATGTAATCAAATGAGATACTCCAGAATTTTTTAAAAATAATTTTGTGATGAAATTAATTAGAAATATTAAAAGTAACTAAAAACCAGCTTATTATTTTGTTGACGGGACTTTAGACCTTGTCTTTTCTTGATTCATTCCCTGCTTATTAGCTGTTTTTCAATGGTCATATATATCTCTAAAAGGTACATAGGAGACAATGAGAGATTAGACTAAGCCTACCACTCCTGTAAACTATTTGCAAAACTAAGACCTGAGCTGGAGAAGATTGTTGTGAAGAACTACTAAGCTTGATTTATTTCTTTCTTTTTCTTTTTCTTTTTTTTTTTTGCATATTCAGTCTCTGCCCTAATGATTTTGAGTGGCTCCAGGCCACTGCCTGACTTGATTTAGCTCTCCTGGGTCTTGATAATCTCTCCTGCCATTTGTTTAAGGCAAACTTGTTTCACTCTTTACATGTGTTCCCTCTGCTTGAAACACTCTTAACTCTTAGCACAGTTAACTCCTACTCATCTTTTAGCTCTCAGCTGAAAAGTTACACTTCAAGGAATTTCTTTCTTAACTCTCAGTCTTGCCTGGTGATTATCAACTGCTCAGAACATTCCCATAGGCTTACTCCGTGTTGGGAGATGATTCCTAGAAAACTACATGTAACTCCACACTGTGAGTGACAGTGGCAGTGAACCCAACTCTATTATAAAAAAATAAGTGAATTTTATTTAAAAAAAGCTTTTTTTTTAGTTACTAATAGCAACATATTACTGGTAAAACATTTCAAAACAAATTATTGGTAATTTGTTACACAGCACTAGTTGGTCACTATACCAAACAAAATTTAGAATCTTTGCTTTAGAATATTTTATACAATGTAAGTAAGGAAAGAAAGTAACAAATGACCCTAATTTTGTAAATTTAACTTTTCTTTGAAGGCTTTTTCCTCTTTGCAACATGGGGAGTAAGGATGGTGAAGTAATGATTACATATTCAACTACCCTTGATGTGCTAGCAAGGAAAGAAATATTTACATGCATTTCTGCAACACTGTGTTGTAGACTTTAGATCTCAGGGTGCAAATTCATTGACAGTCTTCTCCTTAAGAAGTGGGGTCTAGGCCCGGAGTGGTGGCTCACGACTGTAATCCCAGCACTTGGAAGCCAAGGCAGGTGGATCGCGAGGTCAAGAGATCGACACCATCCTGGCCAACATGGTGAAACCCAGTCTCTACTAAAAATACAAAAATTAGCTGGACATGGTGGCGTACGCCTGTAATCCCAGCTACTCCAGGGGCTGAGGCAGGACAATCGCTTGAACCCAGGAGGCAGAGGTTACAGTGAGCTGAGATCAGACCATTGCACTTCAGCCTGGCAACAGAGTGAGACTCTGTCTCAAAAAAAAAAAAAAAAAAAGTCAGGATCTATGTCTCCACTTGGTAGTGGGCATTATGACTGCTTTTACCAAAAGAATAATAAAGAAATGACATTGTTCCATGTTCTAGTCTCAGACCTTAAGAAACAAGCAGCTTCTATTTTCTGTTTCTGTTTCTGGGAGCCCCAAGACTGGATAAATTCAGCCTTCTAGCCCTTCTCCAAGAAGCTAGACATGAGAATGAAGCCATTTTGGACTCATCAGCTGATACCTCCAAGTAGCCTCCATACCATGCAGAGCAAAAGAATCATCTAGGTGAGCCCAAGCCGCATTTCTGACCCACACAAACGTGAGATGCAATCAGATGGTTTTGGTTTTAAGTCACTAATTTGGGAGTAATCTGTTACAAAGCAATTGATAACCAGAGCACCCTAATTGACATACTTTCTCTTCTGTGATGTTTTCTTTCATTACTCACACCGTGCCTGTATCTAGCTGCAATGTGTCTATGCCACTAAGGAAAACAAATGGTCTTTTCTTTGTTTCCAAAGTCCTTTTGTATTCAGAGTGGAAAGAGAAGTTTAATGGACAATGGAGCCACCCATTAGTTGCTGGTGAATTAGTCTGTTCTCCTGCTGCTAATAAAAACATACCTGAGACTGTAATTTATAAAGAAAAAGAGTTTTAATGGAATCACGTTTCCACGTGGCTGGGCAGGTCTCATGATCATGGCGGAAGGCAAAAGGCACGTTTTACGTGGTGGCAGGCAAAGAGAGAGCGTGAGAATCAAGCAAAAGGGGAAACCCCTTATCAATCCATCAGATTTTGTGAGACTTATTCACTACCACAAGAATAGTACAGGGAAAGTGCCCCCATGATCCAGTTATCTCCCAGCGGGTCCCTCCCACAAAACATGGGAATTATGGGAGCTACAATTCAAGATGAGATGTGGTTGAGGACACAGCCAAACCATATCAGCTGGTAAAGCACTAAGTATTTTAAAAGAAACAAGGCCAAGGAGGAGGGAGGACTGCTTGAGGCCAGGAGTTTGAGACCCAATGGGCAATGTATGCAAGATTCCCTTCTCTTTAAAACTGAAAAAAAAAATTAGCTGGGTATAGTGGCTCATGTAGTCCTGCTTATTGGGAGGCTGAGGCAGGAGGATCACTTAAGCTCAGGAGTTCAAGGCTGCAGTGAGCTATGATTGTGCCACTGTACTACAACTTGGACAATAAAGTAAGACTCTGTATCTAAAAAGAAAAAAAAGACAGGAGAAAAACAAACAAAAAAAAAAACTTGCTTCTAAAGAAAGATGAGCCAGGCATGGTGACACACTTTGGGAGGCTAAGGTGAGATGATTGCTTGAGGCCAAGAGTTCGAGATGAGCCTGGGCAACATGGCAAAACCCTGTCTCTACAAGAAAAGGAAAAAAAAAAAAAAAAAAAAGAAAGAAAAGAAAAGAAAAGGAAGAAAAATCAGATTTATTGTACCCTGTACCCTTTCTCAGAGGAGCATCCATTTTGAATGCATCTCCTCCCACCTTGCCCTTTTCTCCTTACTAATATTGAATTCAATTTAACCTTTTTAAGAAAATGTTCAATGTTCATTACATATAGTGAAGGTGGTTTTCAGTGCCACCTGTTTGTGATTGTTGACATAGAGCATGGTGTAATGTTTAGCTGGCCCCTCTCTGTGCTCACAGAACTTCCTCCCTCTCCATCCACTCCTCTTTGCCTTCACGTTTTGTTAGGATAATCAAAAGCTTCTCAAAGTATGGCTCACAATCTATTTTCATCAAAATCAGCGGTGAAATCTTGCCAAAAATGCACATTCCTTGGCCCCAAACACTTCATGAATTAGAAACCCAGGAGTGCGGCACAGGAATTTATATTTTAAACAAGCTCCCAAGTGACCTTATACTTGAATTACTGTCTTTAGGAACATTTAACTGCCCTTGCTTTTAGCCCCTCCTCATTATGGCATTTCAATGTGAGTCTTTTAATATCATTTAACAGCTTTAATCTGCCTTCTAAGTTATCTGCTGTCTCCTCATCTCCTGGGTTATTGCTTTATTCTGTCATTTTAGGTCTTCTTTGCTTCTTACTAAACTGACTAATAATCCAACGGCTCTAAATAGAATCATTAAATCTATAGGTTTCTTTTTTGTTGATCTGTTTTTGTTTCTCTTAGAGGTTTAGAGTTTTTCTCTCTCAATGACATTATAATGGCAGAGACATTTTCATTATATTTACATTATCACATTTTTTTCCTGATTTTAATTGTTTCAATTAGTTGGAAAAAGAGCTGCCTGACACAGTTTTGACTTTCTTCTGAATATTTTGATATTTGTATGATCCACTTTTCATAACACACCCATGCCTTTTTAACACAGTCTGGTAAATATTATAGTATTTAAGCATTTCAGTGGCACCAATGCATATCTGAACCCTGAACTAGCCAATCAAGACTCACAAGGAGGCTGGGCACAGTGGCTCATGCCTGTAATTCTAGCACTTTGGGAGGTCGAGGCAGGTGGATTGCCTGAGCTCAGGAGTTCAAGACCAGCCTGGGCAACACGGTGAAACCCCATCTCTATTAGAACACAAAAAAATTAGCCAGATGTGGTGGCGTGTGCCTCTAGTCCTAGCTACTCGGGAGGCTGAGGCGGGAGAATTGCTTGAATCTGGGAGTCAGAGATTGCTGTGAGCCGAGATTGTGCCACTGCACTCCACCCTGGGTGTCAGAGTCAGACTCTGTCTTAAAAAAAAAAAAAAAAAAAAAAAAAAAATTAAAAGACTCACAAGGAGTGGATTTCAGGAAACCAAGATGATATGTCCTCAGCACCTGAAAAAATATGCAGAAACTCAGGTTTCATATGGAACTCATTAGGGGTTTTCTTTGTCCATTCCTGATCAGTTTTCTTACCATCCTCCCCATGAAAAGTAAGTGATTTGGGTGAATTCATTCACATGGATTCAGTTTCTCAAGAACATGTATTGATCACTGCCATAGCTCAAAGCAGGGCCTTGAGTAGGGAAGTGGGAGTGGGGGTCTTTGAAAGCAAAAATGAAGGGAGGAACCCACTTGGAGCTGGGATTCTTGAACTCCCAGGTAATGCAGGGAATGCAGTGATTTATGAACTGTACTGTACTAAGCTACAGTAAAATTGTGTGGTACAATTTAGGGCATACTGTATTTCTCCAAACACAGTGATTTCATTTCGACCTGAACAGTTACTCTGCAGTCTATAAAATATTTACATTGCCTTTCTAAACATATACATTATTTACTGTACAGTCTATAAAATATTTATGTGATTTTCTCTAAAGATACTGTATATAGTACATTATTTTTATCCACTTTTTCTACCTCCTAGGAGCAGGCACGCCATGAACTGGAAAATGTTTTTGAAATCAAAGAAAGCAGCAAAAAGGAAGGTGTTACTATGGCACTGAGAGAGGAGATAAGATCTTTGTTCTTGATGGTTTTGTTCCCACCTGCCTGGGGTGCTGTAGACTGGTGCTGCCTGAGAAAGCAAGTGACCCAGAGGAGCAGAAGACTACCAGGTATGAGGTACTTGGGGTTGACTATGAAGAGCTAGAAAAAAACTAGATATGCACCCATCCAAATTTCTAAGGAAAAAAAGGAAGAAAAATATACATATGTGAAACACCTAAGATATAACACAACATGAATCACTCCTTTGTCATGGTGTAGTATAAACTTTGTACTCACCATCTTGACCAAATAATTGCTATACTCTTACTTCACTTGGTTTAGGTCCAGAGACATTTTTTCTGAGGTGCAATAGAAAATGTGAATGAGAGAACTGAGGCGTTCATTGAGAAACTTTGAGCTGATACATGCCACCGTGATTCCCTAAATTCTTAGTAAAATTTACATAGCACTCCAAGTAAATAAGATTTCTAATTTCTCCAATAGTTCTTAAACTTTTCACATCATTTGGAATACTTTGACATGAGGGCTATCTATGTCTATGGGTTCCCAAATATCTGGCTAAGAAATAAATAAATAAATAAATAAATAAATAAATAAATAAATGACAACCATGAGAATGTTACCTCTTCATGATAGGAATTTGGTTTGAAGTTGTCTAGTTAGGGTCCAGACTTGGTTCATATTCATTGGAATGCACAGTAACATTAGTTCTCCAGATTATTTTTTTAAAACATGGGCTTTGTTTTCAGAAACTCAAGATAGAGGGGGATGGTATAGAGTTCATTAAAAACCATTTAACACTAAGCTGAATGTCAGCATACTTTGAAAGAGGCCTATTAGTCAATGTACACAAGAAGCTATCAGCACTTATGATAAGTCAAAGAAACCAAACAGTGAAACCCATTAGATGGTACTTGTAAGGCAGTTGGATTTTATGAAATGTTTTAGATAAATTAGACTGGGATCGACAGAACAAAATGGCATTAATAAGGAAGGATTTTTATTTAGAACCTTTCTTGGAGCCAAAAATCCTCAGTTTTGACTGATCTTAAATGATTAACTTGTCCACAACAAGTTGGTGACCTTTTAGGAGACACAGAGGACATAATTACACCACAACTGGAAGTACATTTGTTTGTTTGTCTTTTTGGGGCCTTTTCATGGATGTAATGGATATAATAGAAAAGAGTCTCACCAATACAAAAACAGTGTTACTGCTTCCAAAGCCCACAATTCAAAGCCTCCCTTCCTTAGTGTAGTTGGCTGGCATGAGTGTGATAAAGCAATTCTGGAACATAATTCTGATAATCTGGCTAGACCTAAGAATAATATTTAGAACTTTTAGATTAATATTGTTTCTTTTACATGTACTTGCAGAAAATGCAAGGTTGTAATCTCAAACAGGAATATTCTATGGTGACAATCGAGAGGAGATGTGTATGATTTTACAAGTTGGGGAGGGGCAGAGAGTAAGTAAACTAATGAGCCTAATCTGAAAATATCCAAAGTGGATGTTCACTCCACTTCAAAGGAATATTTAGAGGAAGACACAACATTTTCATGAAGTGAAAGTAGAGTTATATGCCATGATATTAAGAACTCAAAATAGGCATTATTACTAGCTACTACCAATGAAAAATGAATTAATGATACATATGTCCATGTGAAATTTTAATCAGTGTATTGTGAGGCCTCTATGCTTAGCTAATTAAAAGCCATGCTTTTGGATAATTGAATGATTTGACTCCATAGAAAATATTTTGAATAAAAACCTATTACATGTCAGAAGATATTATTAAAGCTGATAATTTTGGTTTTACGATAGTTGATCTTAAGCTATTTTTTTCCTATTTATGAGTAGATAGTAGACCTACTTGTGTCTAGTAAGGTTACTTCTACTGCAGAGCAACAGAAACACGTCACTGGCATAAGAAAGAAACTTAATCATTTTGCTTCTCAATAGTAGGGTGCTATTCGCCTAGCTAATCCAAAAGTCAAATATTATTAGAATGAGTTAAGAGAAGGGAAACCAAATTAAAAGTGTTAATTTTGTATCCCTTTCTCCTTGTTTCAATTTGTAGAGGACTTTCAACTAAGTTCTAGTTGCACAATAATAGCTGAACATTTCATGAATTCCTACTATATGCCAAACATTGTTCTACATTATTTACAGGTATTATTTAATATTCACAATAATCCCATGAGGCAGGTATCATTGTGATACCCATTTTATAGATAATGGAAACTGAGGCAGTGACAGTTGATAACTTGCCCAAGGTCATGTATCAAATAATGAGAGAGCCAAGATTTGAACATGGGCACACTAGAGTGCATCTTGGTTTAGCCCAATTTCCCTGAGAAAGTAGCCCTCAGATAGTCCAATATCCACAATTAGATATTTATTCAGAAATTGCTGATTCATTTAGATATGAATAGATCATAAAGTAAAATTATTACAACATGATATGGATGTTGAAACATTTAGAAGAGAATGTGAAATGAAAAACCAATGTGTGTGTTTGGCAGGGGCAAGGGGAATCGTTTGAATGAAGGTAAGACAGATATTACTCCCCACCGCCCCCCCCAAAAACAAAGAAAAATGCTGCCTTTTTCTAGTCATGATTTGTACAAAGCATATCATCTTTAAAAGATAGCCTAGAGAACTAGAGAAAAGGGAAAAGGTCACAAGTTAAAGGCCAGGGTGAATTATGCCCTGTTTGGTCTAAGTCTTGACCACTGGCAGAACGTCTCTTCTTTCAGTTAGAAGCCCAGTGAAATATCTACAATGACATTGCTTTGGCCTCCTGGCATTTGATATGGGATATCTGTCTATTAGGAGAACAGTTTGTGAGCGGCTATTACAGATATCATATAAAGAAGATAAGACAACATCTTTGGACCGAGTTTGCCCTGGTCCAAAATAAAGATTGTTTTGTTGACTGTTGGAGACATTATTAGATTTATCATAAGGATAGCTGAGTTTAAATTTTGGCCTTTTCACTGACTATGTATTTGATTGATTTTCTGAAAGATCTCTAAACATTTTTCTAGCTTTCTTTCTAGAGTATGTTTCACTACTGTAATGCATAGCTTTCATTATTGTTGCACAGTTTTAAAGTGAGCATGGCAAATTAGTCAAATCATCATTTGCCTCTATCTTTTGTTAAAAACATGCATCATAATATTTTTTTTCTCTGCTCAGGAATACTATAATCATATATATATAAAATGACTGCACAATTTAAGTTTATAAACAACTATTATTGCATTATCTGCCTTACATGTTTGGAGGACATTAAAAACAAAAAATAAACACCATGCAACAAAGCTATAGTTTATTACGTTAAATCTAATACATTATGTCTACCATATGTTTAGACAAAAATGTATGCATTTAACAACAAAAGTCAAAAATTGCTCTGCTGAAAGGACAGTGGAGTTTAGTTCTGTGGCTGTAATGATTTGAGGGGCAAATCACCTATTATTGGTTCTTCAAATTTAGCCGAATTGGCTTCAAGGAATAGAAACATTTAGCTCAGTTAAAAGAGAAAGCCTTGTCACCAAGCAAAAAGGGGAACCTGTCGTATCGCAAGCTTTCAAACACATGAATTGAAGTAGAGTTAGTTCTATTAACTACAGCTGGAAATATGTTAGAAATAGAATCAGTTCTGGGTCTCCCAAGGGTCACAAAATATCTTCACACTATCTCTCGTGCTTTGCACGCTTTATTTCAGTTCTAGTTATCTGTGACTGTCTGCCCACTCAAGCAGACTGGCTTCTACTGCCTACGCATGGTCCCACATGGTGACCCGCAGTGTGTTTCATCTTATAGGCCCAATACTCCCATTTGCCAACTGCAGCCCTGATTCTCAACTGAGCTAGCGCGTCTACTCCAGATGGAGTGTGTATTTCTCAATCTTTAATTATGGAGAGGAGGGGGATAAGCAATATGAACATCCATCTTTCATATTTTAATATAACTTTATATTTGGAAAAGTTAAAATATAGCCATTATTTCATTATGCAAATTCTGCAAATGAAAGCTCCAAAAAATCTTCTTGGGGAATGAGGGAAAATATTAAAGCATAGCGACATGTTTGACTAATTCTCTGTGTCTGTGTAGTTAAGTTTAAATCCAAGAGACAATGAGGGTTGGCCTGAGGGATCTGAGCCAACTACTGAATTGACTGGCCTTGGGGCAGATTGTTTACCTTTGCTCTAGTCCATTGTAACAGTGAGAAGGATCACTGGAAGGAGCTTGACCTATCTCTTCAGCAGGGAGTATGGTGATGTAATAACCAGAGAGAGCACTGTGGGTGGTTAAGCTCCCCTCCCCGCTCAAACACATTAACTAGGTAGCAGAAGTGATCAATTCTATTGATCTTGGGCTCACATTTTTAAAAAAGGGATATAACTTAAATGTCAGGAATTGAGAAAAGAAAATGCTGGAAATGAGATACGTCAAAAGCAAAAGTGTATCTAAAATGTAGTTAATGCAGTATGGTTTGAGGAGGATAAATAAAGACCATCTCTTGAGGTAGAGTCCAAAGCAGTTTCGCCACTGAAATGATAGGTGCAGTTGCTCTCAGATGCTCTGCCTCTGGTGAACATTTCTGATGGGAAAGAATTCTTGGCTGAAAGCTGCCAAGTTTCCCTAACGTTATCTACCCTTAGGAAGGAGTGGGGAGAGCCCGCTAGAAAGGAAGAAGATACTAGTGTACTCATGGTCTCAGCAGATGTCCTTCCAGACATGGCTTTCCAGCTTTAAATGGAGAGCAGATTTTCACCTATCACTAAAAAACTGGAAGTTCAGGTTTTAATGTTTCAAAAAATGTGCTCGGATTGGCGTTTCCTTCCTTTCTTGCTTCCAAGGAAGTAACTTTTCCTTGGAGTCAAGTAAGGAGCCAAAAAGAGAGTGGAGTATGTCTGGATGGGGAAAGAACAGGGTATGGAGGAAGGAAGGAGGCTATGGAGGGCAGTAAAAACTAGCTTTCTTTGTAAGTTTACTTCTCAGGGCCATTCCATGTGACCTCTTCTTAACTTATTTTGGATGCAGAGAGAGGAAAGATGAGATGAGGGGCCCCCAGAGTCCACAGAGACAGAGAGGAAGTTATTAATTCAGTAAAGCTGTATGCTTCAGAAAGCCCTCCCTATTGCAGACGAAGAGAATGTTCTGTGGAATTTTCTTTTTTTTGAAGGTCGGCATCCTCACGTGATACTTACATGATATACTATAATAAAGTGACCCAGATAGGATTATGCGCAGCATTTTTATGGCTCTCATTCATTTCTCCTGTTAAACTGTACAGTCTTTCTCCTACACAGATTTGTAAGGAGGCCGGGCTTTTCTCAGCCTAGGCCTGCCAAGACAGCTCCTGGTATGCCTCTTTTGACTTCTCTCTCTGTCCTATCTTCCCCTCTGTGTCAGTTTATTTTGCCTTCGGGCGGAACAGGGCCTCTCCCTTCCTGTTAGTGTTTTGTCACTGCTCAGCCAGTGTGATACCAACTCTCCTCTCTCCGCGTGGTCCCTCCCCTTCCCACCTCGCTCTCAAGAATGCATCCAGAGGTGCCCGGGAGTGTCCCCTCTGCCCTCTGGACTCATCTGGTTTTTATTAGGTGACCTCGAGGAAGAGTGTTTTAACTTTGCTTTAGGTTGTGGGGAACCAGGCTTTCAGAGGCCTCTCGGAGGAAGGAGAGCCTATTCCCAGGGCTCATACAGGCCTGAAGTTCCTGGCATCCTGAAAGCTGTTCCTCTGTTTTGAAAACCTGCGTGAGTCTGTTATTGTTGAGTACTCTAGAGGCTCATCACTCAGAGGGAGTCTGATCCTGTGCTGTGTGAGTGAGAGCACTGCAAAGCCTTTGTCCCCTTGCTGCCGGCCTGCCTCCCAACAGCAGCGGGGCACCTCCTGAGGCCCTCCTGGCATTCCTCAGTCGCCCTGTCTGGGGCAGAGCAAACCATTCACACCAGGAGCTCCCAGAGGTGTGAGCCACAGAGAATGTGCAGTTCTGAAGTAAAGTTATTGGGTTGTCTCAAAACACCAATGTTATCAACGGGGTTTACCTCAATTTGCTTTTCATTTTTCTATTGTGAAATGCAACATGCGTTTAGAAAAAAATACACAAAACATATGGGTTCGTGTTAAGAAAATATTATAAAGCAAACAGCTAGGTAACTACTACTTCGTTATTTAAAATGCTACTTTTTTTAATGCAGAGGAAAAGGTCCTTTAAAACATGGTCCGTTTTGGCTCATGGAAAATAAGTAGGAATACATAAGTGAAAATATTGATTTGGATTGTATTTTATTTTATTATTTTTCTCTTGCTGTCACCCAGGCTGGAGTGCAGTGGTGTGATCTTGGCTCACTGCAACTTCCACCTTCCAGGTTCAAAGGAGTCTGCTACCTCAGCCTCATGAGTAGCTGGACTACAGGCACCTGTCACCACAGCCGGCTAAGTTTTATATTTTTAGTAGAGATGGGGTTTCACCATGTTGACCAGGCAGATCTCAAACGCCTAACCTCAAATGATCTGCCAGCCTCAGCCTCCCAAAGTGCTGAGATTACAAGCGTGAGCTACTACGCCCGGCCTTGATTTGGATTTTAATATCTTAATGGTGCAACTGTTGTTTTATGTTCATGTATTTGCTGAGCAATTGACTCTTAATTATTTGCCTATACATCAGTCATTTCATGGTTGAGGTGAAATTTTTATCCCAGGTTACCTTCCCTCATGAAATTGCTGTATTTCAGGACTATCTCCTACTTCTTCAAGGTTTAACCCATAAAAAACTAATCTATATATTAAGGTACACAAAACACAGTTCTTTGTGCTGATAAAGTAAAACTACTGCAAAATGACCAAGTGAATCTAGATATCCTGCATTAACTACTTTTGGAGCATTCTAATTCTAAGGTCATTCTCCCCATTCCCGTGAATGACTCTACAGGATGACTAAGTGAAATCTTTTCACTTCAATAAATATTTAATATGTGCTCACCCTGTACTAGGCATTGTTCTCGATGCTTGAGCCATATGAGAAATAAAAAGATCCTTTTCTTGAGGAGCTTACATGATGGCAGCAAAGAAAAAGGGCCACAACAATAAGCAAACTGTGTAAAGAAGTTATACAGTGTGACACAAGTTGATGAGTACTATTGAGAAAAGAAAACACATAGCCAAGCCACAGAATTGCGAGCGCAGTGTGGGAGTGATGGACAGCTTAATGTATGAAATAGGGTCATCAGGATAAGCCTTCTTAAAAAATTGAGATGTCATCAAAAGATTGAAGAAAATGGAAGACAAGGTCAAGGGCTTGTTTTCATGAGGGAGGCATGTGGATAGTCGCAAGTGTACGAAATCCTCGTCACCGACATGCACCTTGATGAAGTCCTTGGTCCCCGCGACCACCTGGCTCTCGAACAACACAGCCTTAAGCACAGGGAACTCCTTGCTTTCTTTCTCAGCCAAGCTTGATGAGCTGACCTATTTTTGATCCTGACTTTGGACAAGGCCCTTCAGCCAGAAGACTGATGCTTAAAGTGATTCTCCGTGGACCAGAGGCATGCACTTGGGATCATAAAATAAGCTTCATTCGTCTCTGGGCTGTGCCCCTAGGGGTGGAAGGGGCAGGATTCAGCAGCTGCTCCTGCATTTCTGTTCCTAAATTTTATTGTGTTGACTTTTTTCCTTCCCAATCAGTGATCTTAATTACTTTCAAAATATTTTCAAAAATATATATTAAAAAAAGTTTTTTCTTAGAGAAAAAACTCCAAACTCATCCTTCTGATACTTGACTTTGTGATGCTTGGGATGAGACTCTTCAGACCACACTTGTTTTTACAAGCTGCTCCAGTTAGGCTCTGTCACAGGAGGCGATAGAGAGGGACAGCAAGAATGAGGGTGACAGAAGGGACTTGTTCTTTCCTATTTGCTTCTCCTGGGCATCCTATGTGTGTCGTGTTCCTAGCAATACTTCTTCGACCTAGTAGTAGCAGTCCCTTCTCTTAGCAGCAGTTTTCAGTGTTTCTAACAGTCCAGAACTAACCTCATCACACTCTCTGAGAAACCTCAGTGTCTCGCATTAGAGGACCGAGCTAGTAGGTTTTAATATTGCCACTGTCTTTTCTCTAGTCCAAATTATGGAAGCTTCTTTCTGCTGTTTCTTACATTTGTTATACCCCTTTTTATCTGCCTGCTTACTCAGTTAATAAATTTATTCCAGTTAGCAATTATTTATATGACATTCTCTCTATTAATATAGCCAGCTAACATAAAATGCAAAAAGAAAGGATTTAGATATTTAATATTGAATATCCCCCAAAGATTACTGTAATTACTTGTTTTTTAAAAAGAGATGACTAGGAACTCGGTTGAGACATTTTCTTCAGTGCAAGTGATCAATGACGGAAACAAAAATTCATTGCAGAGGAACATTGCTCATCGCTCATACTTTGAGAAATGCGGGGAAGCATTCCAGTTCTGCGGATTTACTTCTTCTCTAATTCACTGTGCTTTTAAAATGAGCAGCTTGGCAATATAGATTTTTAGACTCACGTTTCTATCTATAAATCATCAGTTTGTCCCTTATGTTGACAGTTGCTGTACAAAATCAGAGAACTTCAGAGTGTTCCAGCAACAAAATGTAAGAAATTTCAGAACATAAAAATTTCGGGTGTTTTCTACCTACGTCAGCAACATCATTTTAGAAAAATACCGAGAGGACAATCAAGTGCCAAGATGGGAAATAAAATAAATAGGAAAACAGAATTCAAAATAGGGGGCATGCTTGGATAACCAAACTAATTATTGAGAGATGCCATAGTGACTTATTAAGCTGCTTGTTAGTTACCTAAGTGGAGACAAGCTGGAAATGTAAAAAAATATGTGTCGAGTCCAAAGCTGAGGATCGGACAAAAAAAGCACTATTTCAAGCAGATGTTATATCTTTCATCGTTCAACTATTGAGCAGTTACGATAATATAGGCCCGACACTGTGACTCTTTAGGGATAAAAACAAGATGAATAGGACTTAGTTGACCTCCTCAAGGAATTTCTAACTCGGTAGTAATTTTGTCACTAGTAGCATTAACATGACTTTTAAAAATTGCCAAATTCAATTGAAAAGGTGGATGAGGGAATAGGAAATAACCATGTAGATGATATACAATAGATTATGCAGTAGGAACACCGACCTAACCATCTCCAGCATCTAGGAAGAAATATTCTTGCCCCCATTCTCCTCACCAATTTAACAGGAGTATCTGTTAAGCCCTTTGTGACCCTTAAAGAAGTAAGCCAACATTTTCATGAATAGCCTATTCATACGCCAGGACGTGGACCTCTATATTCACTTTTACCATTTCTAATTATTTTTTACAAGTGATACCAAAGGGGTGAGGGAGTGTGAAAGAAAAAAAAGCTTTAAAAATTGACTCCTTAAAAAATCACATCGTTTCACTTTTCTCTTTCATTTAGTTTAAGTGCCTTGGCTATTGCCTTTATATTGTACTTATTTGTAATGATCAGTTAAATTGATGAATAGCAGAAATAGTAAATTTAATAGATTGTGCTTAATATTTTGCTCTTGAGCTAATGTTCTTCTAAATTAGTTAGGTTTAAATGATTATGTCTTCCTTTACAACTGCCTTAAATTCTAAAACGCCTTGTACCTGGATTAAGGACATTTAAAGGAAATGTAGCAGCAGGAAAGAGCTGAGTGTTAGAGAGAGTAATACCTTAATGCATTGTTATTGCTTTATTGATCGGAATCGATTCTTTTTCTTGTTCATTTTCATAGGTGCTCTCATTGTGAGAGCATTGTGAAAACCGCAAAATTTCTCCTACTTACAGCTTTCTGTATTCATTTTCCATAAATTTTAATAGAAGCCTCAAATCTTGCTACAAACTGTTTTAGCGCAAGCATGAATTATTTTGGAGAACTGGTTAACAACCCCTTTGGCTTGCCTGCATTCCTCTTAGGTTATTGAATTTATATGCTTTTGGTTAAATATATATGTACGTTTTCTGTGGCTATATATATAAGCTTTGGTTTATGTGACTTGGGATTCCCTGTTAAGAATAATTTAGCAAACATGTCCTTTAAAAGATCACAATAGTAATGATGGATATTACACACACACACACACACACACACACACACACACACACACACACACAGAGTCATCTTCAGAGTACAGGAAAGAGGGTATCTGATGCATAGAAGATCATTTCCAGGCATTATCCTCAGGTGAAAATGGACTAGCAAGAGTAGAAAGGTAGCGCTGTTTGGGCTGTGGGGAAAATTAACAATAGTATTTCCACAGTCATTGTTCTTTTTTTGAATCCATGCTTTCTTCTGACTTTCTGAAAAACACCACAGCTTTATTCTTCTGTTGGCTCTGCATGTGGTTTGCAGAGGTGTCATTGTTCTTAGCCACATCCTGTTTTCCTTTAGATGGCCTCTTATGTTCAGTGGGAGTGACCAGAGGGTCAACTTTGTTGTCTCTTGTGATGGAGAAAAACACTGTGCGGTTCAAGAACACCAGAAGCCAATTTAAAAATGCTCCTTTTAGCTTGCAGTTTTGAAAATGAACTTTATTTCTCATTAACAGGAATTGCTGTAAAAACTCACGGTTGCTAAATATTTCCTGGTGGAGAGCATTTCTCAAATCTAGAAGAAGCAGAATTATTTGTGGTCAGTACTAGTCAGTTTTCTGCTAAGTACAAATCAATTTTCACTTTTCCATTCTTTATACACGGTCACCTATACTAAGATATTTGGGGAAAAGGGAGAGTTTGCCTTATTCCTGCTGCACTGTTAGCCTTTATCCCTGTGGCTCTGGACTCAGCCCATGAAAAATTGCTGCAAACCACGCGAAGAACTTAAAAACCGTGTGAACATGGAGTGGGTCTCTTCACTGTCACGGCTGCATCCTTGCCTCCTGTCGTCTGGCCATAAAACTATGCTTGAAGTTACAACATAAATGATGATATTTAAAAGTATACAACATGGGCTTATTCTCATATAGTTCCAGAACGAGAAGGCGCAGTTAAACCTTTGCAATCTGTTGTCATCCTCTCCCAGGTGCATCTAAATCTTGCTGTGCTGCCTCAGATCTCTGACTTCCTTCCCTTCCTAAGGAAACCTCCACCCCAACACATAGGCTTTGCCTCACTGATATTGCATAGAACAGGCCAAAGTGGGTATTGCACCCCAACTGAAGACCAGGCCCCTTGGGCATCTATCAGTGAAAGTTTTTAGATAGGTCTTTAATTCTTTTAAAGGCACTTTTGGATCAAACTCACATTTTTCCTGACGAGTAACATTAATATTTAAATTTTTCTTTTTCTTTGAGACAGAGTTTCACTCTTGTTGCCCAGTCCGGAGTTCAGTGGTGCAATCTCGACTCACTGCAACCTCCTCCTCCTGGGTTCAAGCGATTCTTGTGCCTCAGCCTCCAGAGTAATTGGGATTACAGGCATGGGCTACCATGCCTGGCGAATTTTTGTATTTTTAGTAGAGACAGAGTTTCTCCATGTTGGTCAGGATGGTCTCAAACTCCCGACCTCAGGTGATCCGCCCGCCTCAGCCTCCCAAAGTGCTGAGACTACAGGCGTGAGCCACCGCGCCCAGTGTATATTTGAATTTTTTAATCTAATTTCTTAAAGAGAAAATATATATTTTTCTCACCCTATAATCTGGAAGTTATTGTAATATTGTAATAATCAATTTTTCTTTTTATCAATCCATCCCATTCCTCAAGTCTTCTGTGAACACCAAACATAAAACAAACTGAAGATTCCAAACTCTTCTTACTGGTTCCTCTTCTGGCTATACAAAAACACAGCTGAAGCTTGAAATTATTTCCCTAGTTTCTGATTGGGTGGGTGGGATTATATATTTTCTTTTTTGCAGTTACATTTAAAAGAAGCGTTGCCTGTGAGTTTGGACAGTTTATGTCTGATTAATTCCTGTTTGCCTTATAGTATGTAGACAGAGTGTCATTGAAATGACAAGAGCTGGGTGAAGATTCCAGCTCAACTATTTACTTGCTATTTGATTTCACACAGTTTTCTCAAATCTTTAGAAATTTGGTTTCCTTTCCTATAAATTGTGGCCAGTAATAGTGTTCATCCCTTGGTTATATTATGGTTAAATGAGAATTTAAGTGAGAACAGTTAGCAGAACGCCCAAGACCTAATAAGGGCTTGATAATGTTGTGTTGTGAATCCATGTCTAGTTTTGCTGTATGATAATAGAAGGTTATTACCAGCCTCACAAACAGCCAAACTTCAAATGAAATTACTTATGACTTGCAATATTGATTATATTTTCATTTTCTCCCTAATTTGGCAAAGTCATGTTACATAAGAGCTTTTAGTTTTACATGCATTTTAAAAAATTTAACTCAAAATACTAATTGATAGGTTGCTTATCAATTATAATTCATAGGCAGATATTAGGCTATGATCATTTCAGTTGAATTTTTATGTAGGGACCATTCCAGACACACTTGTTTTCATTTGCTGTTTGTCATAATAGGAGTGGTCTCCATTCATTGCACAAATAACTGTGGCTATGTGGCTGAAAGATTGTTAAGTGCCTAATATGCATTATCTCATTTAATCCCCACATCAACTCCATGATGTTTAGAACATTAACAGGATTTTACAGATTAAGAATCTGACACTCAGAGAATTTAAATAGCTCACACAAAATCTCACAGTTAGAAAGTAGGAGGGCTCTATTTGAAGCCACATCTGATACCAATGCCTGAATATTCAATAACTACGTATCTTATGCAACCTTATAATTTATTCTGATAATATTTTCTTTATATCACAGATAATTCTTTCTTACTGCTACCTCTCCCGCAGTTGACTCCCTGAAGCCATCATGGCATTCTCAGATGGTAATCAGCTTTGCCTCTGTACTCTTCTGAAGGGTAATCTTTCCTAGTGCTTCCAGTCTTGCCATCTCAATTTAGATAACATTTGTCACACAAGACTATGCAGGATGAAATATTGCCTTTAATAATCCTTAAGTAAGTTCTTTGAATTAGAAGTACTGTAAAATAACAGGAAAGAAATTGAGGATGGGTGGACCCATGTGATGGTATAAAGTTTCAGCTTAAGCAAAATTTTTACAAATCACACTAAAATGGCAGCACAATGACAACCCACTAGGAGTTGGAAAAAACACAAGCCAAATGTAGTGGGAAATCACCTCTGTCTCTTCCTTGAGGCTATTTAAAAAATCTTCCGCTAGTGTTTTTGTCCTCCTTTGTCATCTGTGGATTAAGTTCTGTGACTTCATACCTATCCAAATGCCATGTTCTCTCCAGACTTCTACAGAAGTAAGGCAAATCCGGTCTTTTTTTTTAAGCAATTACTCAGATCTCAGCCTTTCAATATAGTTGCTTTACCAACTTTTTGCATATCTTCAATTGTTTTTTATTGCCTTTGCACACATGTGCAGATACGTTTTCTTCCAATGCTTATTGCAGTTGCTTGCTACCTAAAAATAATGTCTTTTTCTCAGAAACTATAGGCTGGCCCTGGAAACAGTCATAAAGTCCACTCTTACTTTTGTCTGAAAGAGACAGTTTTCTCTATTGTTCATAGAGTTTTTGCTTCTATTTTATATATTACAGTATCAGAAATTCCCTGTTTACAGAAGCCTGCAATATGTTGGTTATTTTCTTTGACTTTGTCTCCACTGAGTGTACTGTATTATCACATAGAAATACCTGAGCCAGTCTGCATCGTAATTCTTTAAGCTGTAATGTAATTTAAATTCAAAAGATCCTACCGAATAAAACCGAACATGGATCCAAATGGAAACAGAATAGGCCTTTATAAACATGCAGGCAAATTCATGAAAACATAATAGATATGACTACATAAAAACTTAAGTTTTCTGTATAACATCAGTAACTACAAAATATTCATAAAATAGGCAAATGAAAAACTGGCGAAAATATTTGCCACTTTGAATAGATGTGTTCTAACAAATTAAATGAGAAAAACACAAATTAAAGGAGAAAGCAAAAAAACATGAAGTGGGGATGATTCAGAAAAGACTAAGTCTATATAAAGTGTTTAATGCTACTAGAAATTAGAGGAGTAAAAATATTTGATTTATCCAAATAGAGGTATGCAGAAATTTATATAGTCCCATATGTGTGTGTGTGTGTGTATAAATATATGTTGATTAAGTTCTGTGACTTCATACCTATCCAAAGGCCATGTTCTTCTCTTCAGACTTCTAATATATATATATTTGTGAAGACAGAGAGACATATGGGCATTCTCCCTGCTGGTGTGAATGACATTGGTATCACCTCTTTGGGAGTTGTACCATTTTGAAAATAGGTTTCTAAGTATGTTTTTGCTGCCTGGTCCAGTAATTTGACTTAAAAACTATCTTAAGAAACTAATTTGCACAGTATAATAATTTAAACTGGGATCCATGCAAAGATCTGCTTAGAAATTGTAAATTGCAGACTCAATTATAAGAGCTAAAGTTTGAAAATAATAGTTCAGATGAACAGAAAAGATTTGTGAAAGAAGCTATGTAGGTACCTACCTAAGGCGAGATAGTCTGCAGCAATTAAAGAACCATCCTTTAAACAATACTTAATAATATAGGGTAATGTTTATTTTGACTTGCTAAGTAAAAAGATGTTACAGAGTTGAATATGCAATGTGATGATAACTGGAAGAAATTACAATATATCAATAAATATTCACAGAAAAGATAGATAAAACATACTCCAAAATATTAATATCAACTAACCTTTAGTGGACACTGGAATTAAAATGATTTCTATTTTGTTATACTGCTTTTTTTCATCAATGGCCATGTATCACTTGCAAAAAGATACACTTTAAAAATAAAAATTTAAAGACCATATATGCTACCAAAATGACTAAGATATAATGCAGTTTAGATGGAATCTTTTCTTTACTTGTTTTCCAGATATTTTTATTCACACTCCTAGACATTAATCTATTCTTTTGCTTTCAAGATGTGTTCATGAAACTGTATTTCTCACTCAGAACTCAGAGAAAAGATGAAAGGCAGTCATTACCTTTTCTTTTTAAACAGGCAGTAAAATCTATTTTTAATGGTTCTGTTTTAAATCCCTGTTGATAGAAACATTTATTTAACCTCTAACTCTGTTCTACTGAGACATTTTTGTTTACATCAGGCTAGACCTTGACCTTCCCAACCTCACACTCAGGGGAAACTTGTTGTTGTTGTTGCTTTTACAAAAGATTTGATTGAAACTGTTTTGGCTGATTCTTTTAGAACTGGAAATAGCCAAGAGCTATTCTACTTTGGACTATTTGGGGAGACTTTATTTTTCCCTCCTCTGGCTTAAAAAGATTTTATTATGAAAGTGAAATTATACAGACAGTGAATAAGGAAGGAATATGTCAAAACCTTCATTCCCCCAGGAGCTTGAGTGGTAAAAATGATCTTTTGCTATTGGGTGTAACATCTTAGCTCTCACCTGTTTTCTTGGAGGCATAGTGGCATGCAGACAGAGCTTCAGATACGGTCCTCAGGGCCCGGCAGATAATTTTGATAGGATGAGGCGTGGTGTCTAGTGTTAGGTAGCCAGCATCTGGCGGCCTTCCATAGAAACATCTCTAACTGCCTCTAGAGGAACTCGGAATTGAGTTTACTCCATTTTGCAGAGAATGCCAGGAGTCTGCTCGTATGTTTGCTACTTAGTCTATGGAAAGTGAGAATATTGTCACTATGGAAAGAATTTTTAGGTGTGTGCAGGGGATGCTGTAAGAAGGAAGAATGAGTCCAAATTATTTCCATCCACCTCTCTTAACTCCTTTCAGCCTCGAACCTCTGGGAAGATACTCTGAAGGTTACCACTCCGTCTACAGATCTCCCATGTATCACAGACCATCCCAGGGATACACGGGAATGATGGAGGCCACAGTAACCAGCACATGACCCCAACTCTGCTCACTCCTGTGGTGTCTCCTGACCAATTATTACTGAGAATGTTTCCTGCATACTCAGGTGCAGTCCTGTCAGTTACCACATGGTGCCCATGTAATTTTTCCTCTCTAGGCAATTACAATTTCTTAAAGCATCCCTGGGTTTTGTTGTTGTTGTTGTTGTTGTTTGTTTGTTTGTTTGTTTGTTTTGAGACGGAGTTTCACTCTTGTTACCCAGGCTGGAGTGCAATGGCACGATCTCGGCTCACCGCAACCTCCGCCTCCTGGGTTCAGGCAATTCTCCTGCCTCAGCCTCCTGAGTAGCTGGGATTACAGGCACGTGCCACCATGCCCAGCTAATTTTTTGTATTTTTAGTAGAGACGGGGTTTCACCATGTTGACCGGGATGGTCTCGATCTCTTGACCTCGTGATCCACCCGCCTTTGCCTCCCAAAGTGCTGGGATTACAGGCTTGAGCCACCGCGCCCGGCCCTGTTTGTTTGTTTTTTAAAGTGGAGCGTGGGACTTAGAAGCTAAGATCTAGTGTTTAGTGTGCTGTCGTTACTGGGGATGCCATTGCTTCTAGGTGTTCTCATTGGGCAGAGCTAGGAAATACATGTGTGTATATGCACATATAAATATTTACACACATATTTATATCCCACACACATACCTCTTCAGTGATCTCTGTATCTTTCTGTGCGTATATTTGTCCCCAAACCGTGTATGTATAGATGTGTGTGTGTTTCTCCAATTCAACACCTCAGGCTTTCTTTTCTTTCCCCTCCCCATCAGGTGTTTCCAATCCAACACCTCAGGTGTTTCCAGTCCAACACCAGGGGCTTCTTTCTTCTCTTTCCCCTCTCCCTCAGGTGTTTCCAGTCCAACACCTCGGGCTTCTTTTTTTTTCTTTCCCCTCTCCCTCCAGCGTTTCCAATCCCACACCTTGGGTATTTTCAATCCAATGCCTCAGGCTTCTTTCTTTTCTTTCTGCTCTACCTGTTTGAAAAATCTTCTCTAGCAGTACAAAATTTAGCGCCCATTATCCTCAAGGTATTTAATTATTTACTCCATCAATTTGCTTTTTTATTAAATGTCGACCTTGCAACCGCAATGGCCGTTGAAGAGCTGCCATCGAGCTGCGAGCTCTGCTTCTTCCTGCTGCAGCCTGTATCCACGACTGGCTTGCTGACCTGCACCTCAGAGAAAGGAAGGAAAAGAAAGAGAAAACAAACAGAAGGTACAGAAATTTTTAATAACTTTTTTCCTTATTCCTTTTGCTTATGGTATTTTTCACACTCTGTATCTGCACTGAAGGTTGGACATCCCAATCCAGAGCACACTAGCTTTCATAAATATGAATTTTCTTGCATGCTTTGTAAACTTAATGATTACTTCAGATAGTTTTTTTTTAAAAAGCTTAATCCCTATATGTACCCACTCCATCTCCTATATCTTAAACTTCTTGCCTTTTAAGTCAAACATAATAGCTTTAACAACAGGAAAATACTTTGACAATAAAATATACAAAATATAATACGGTGCTAGAGAAACTTGACCTCACATACAAAGCTCTTCCACTGCCAGTGAAAGTTAAATGCCTGAAGATAGGCTTTTCTTAAGTTAACAGTTCTGGTGAAGTCTGTGTGTGTGTCTGTTTGCTGTTTTTCTTCTTTGTGGATTTTCTACCCTCTACATGTTTTGAATACAGCAATGCTGAAAAAGTAAGCTGTCAAGAAAAGGCTATATATGGCTTTTTTAAAACAAGAATGTGCTGACCCCTTCCTCTCTTTTACTGGGACAATTCTTATCCAAAGTTTTGGCTCACAAGATACTTTAAATCTGTAGAAATTGCGAACAACACATGTTCTTTGTTTCCTGGGCATGGAATTTGACTGCATTTTCTAGCCTCCCTTGCCATTATAAGAGGCAAATGAATATGACTGAAAGTGGTATACAACAACCACCTCTGAGCAATGCTCCCTGTTCCCTGTCTTTGCTCATAGAGTGGCCAGATGAGGAGCTCTCAGTAGAGAACCCCAAAACCTAATGGTGGAGCCGCTATGGGGAAAGACCCTGGTTCCTGCTTGGGGTAGAGTTCTCTCATTCCCTCCACTCCATTCCTACCAACCTGCACACGACTATGAAGTGTGCAAGTAACAGACATTGATCATTGAGTTTTGTTTGGTATTGTTTGTTATAAGACTTAACTTACTATGATTCACAGCATTTCTAAAACCAAATGTCATGTGGGTTTCTAATAGGAATAAATCACAATGTTCACTGATGGGTAGATTTCTAGAGTGGCAGGGTATAGCAAAACTTGGCTGGCTGGGCAAAATGTTTTTATTTCATTTCACTATGAAGTTTCCTTCAGCCTCAGTGAGTGATGTCATACTCACTGAATAAGATACTTTTTAAGGTTCTGAAGCTTTGTAACCAGAGTTCCAGGCAAGGTGCTCAGATATGCCCAACTTCAGTGGCTTGTCTGGAGATACATGACTCCAGGGAAAAAGAGTCATGGTCCCTTCTGTGTGCCAGCATACTGATTCATGGGGCTATTTCATGTCTAGTCAAGTGTGAATACTAATGAATGTTGCTATCACATCTCTTTGAACTGTGTAAGGGTTAATATTCTTTCCGGCATGACCTAGTTTACTAGCAAAAATGACTAAGTAATAGGGAGAACTAAACTCAATATTGCTATGGTATTTCCTTTCCTTGGAAAGAATTTCTGGCCATGAAAGGTGAGCTCATTTGAATTTTCACTTCTGTCCACGAAATGAGGAGAATGACAGAGACTTCTCCTCTTTGGGTGCACAGGTGGTCTGTGCTGCTCCACCCACTTGGGATGCTCCACCCATTTAGGATGTTCCTGGTGGCTTTTTAATCTCTGGTCCCTTTACCTCTTGGAGTAGGCCCTGGGGCATTCTCTGTGGAGGGCTTTTGACACTGGAAATTCCTTCTTTTGGTTGATCAAAGCTGGTGCAGCCAGACCCACCCCAGGAAGTGGTGGCAGACACATCGGCTCAGCCTGGCTTCCTGCCAGCCGGGGATTTACTCTGGGGTGAGTGGGAAGAGGGACTTTCATGTCAGGAGGGGATTTATTGTTGGCTGATGGGGTGTGGCAAGTGTGAAGGGTGGGAACCACTTCAGCTTCTTCTCTGGATTGTCTGACTTTTGGTGAGGCAGAGTTTAATCTTTGCATGTGGGTTCCAAGACTTTTGTGAAAAGTCAGGGCAAGGGCTGAATTGATGAACTTTAATGCTCAACTGAAATGCTTTTTTGGAAGTAAAGTATGGACTTGCAGAAAGCAAGGTGGTGAAAGTTGAAGATTTGCTGACTATACACAGTAAAATAGCGTTTAGAACCAAACAGCTGAAGATAACATTCTGACAGTCCTCACCTGTTAGCTAATCTAGCTCCACAGACCCAGGGGGAGAATGGAAACTAAGGCTGGGTCACTTATTCTGAAATTCTGCCTTTCTCTGAGGGAAGTCATTGAACATTAGACCTCTTCATATGTCACTGTCTTCATGGTAACAATGGTAACAACACTAAAACGATTCATTAAATTCTATAAAATATACCATGTCTTGTGAAATTATGTTTTGAGAGAGGCAGAAGATCACATTATATAATGCTGGTCTAGGAATGTTGAATGACAAGTAAGGTAGTCTGATAAACGATACCAGGATATGGTCCTGAGCTCCATGCTGTCTCAAGGATTCAGTATATGAACAGAAAAGAAATGTGATGGGGTTTAATTGAGTTTGATTCTAGAGTTTGAGAGAAAGCCTGTATTTTTGCACGTTAGAAAATCTTTTATTTTCCTAGCCTTCATATCATCTTTTAAGGTTGCCAAAGGCAGGCATTTTATACAGGTCTGAACAATTGGCCCCCTTATAGATTTCGTCAAGCAAATACTTGTAGTGTGGTTTTGATGCCAACTACTGGGCCATATGCTGAGGTATATACAAAAGAAATATAGGTCCCAGCTCTCCCTAGAGCAGGAGTTCCCATTTGCAGCATACATCTAAGAATTCAGATAGGGCCAGTGCTCATCTGTAAAGTAGAAAAGAGATGCCCTCTCAGGCATATACAGCCACGGCTGCACCATTTGGTGAATGGAGTGTGGGCCGCATTTCAGCCTTCGTTGGTTCCTTTATCCCTTGCCCTGGTGCGTCTTTGCATGCTTTGAATTCCATCATATCTTGAGAACCTGTGGGATAGGTCTGCCAGGAACCTTAGTTGTATGAGAGAACAAAAATCCTTCTGGTACATAAATCATCCTAAGGAAAGAGAAATTAGAAGCAGAGAACATTAATCCAACACAAATACATCACAGCGAAATAGACTGGGAGATTCCAAAGACAGCATGGTGTCTGTCTCTAGACCTTTTGTCACTCTGGTAGTAAAAAACTGAAAGAGCTGTTTCAACAAAACATTTTCTGTGGAAGAACATGGAGGGATCAAGGGAGCACTTCTTGGGATCTAGCTTATTAGAATACAGGGCAGAGATAGGAAGGTGGGGAGAGTGTGTTGGCTTTACCACTGGGGTGGCCTCTGCAGGTTCAATCCAGTGGTCCACGAAGTTTCTGTACAGATCAGCAACAGAAGATGGAGGCTTTGAGATGGCCTCAGAGTGGCTGAGTGATAGCTTTTCCAGCATTGGATCAGTGAGGGAGAGTATAAAGTGTCAGTACCATAAATCATCATCTATGTATTGTTTGAAGAATTACAAAAACACCTGGGAGAGGGATGGGCTTAAGCACTAAAGTTCCTGAAACTGGGACTTAAGGAAGAGTTCTATGAATATGATTTGTTGCTGTATTGTGGCATTATGTTTACGTCAGTGCAGAGGTAAATAGGGAAACCAGAATAGCACATACACATATGGAAAATGAAATAATGATGCATACCACTTTAGGATAACTTTTCCTTACCATAAGATGTGGAATTACAAGATGGTAGAGAATCTCAAAATACAGGTTATCTGCATATATTCCATTTGAGTCAAATTTCACTTGTTGGAGATGACAGAGTGTACAAGATGGTAAGCAACTTCCCAGAACTGGTGAGCTGGGCTTCCTGGACAATGCTCTTAAATGTCTATTTTAATAAAGGACAGGTAGGGAGAAGAGAAGAGAAAGGAAGGGTGGAGAGGAGGAGTGAGTAGACCGGTTGGTCCATTATGAGTGGAAGATATGTGAAGGGGAATGTACTCTAAATCTAAAACCAAGATTCCCAGGTTCTCTGCTTAGTTTTGTTCCAGCTAGCAAAGTGAGTGTGGGAAAATCAATAACCTCTAAGCTTTGATTTTCTCATTGGTTAAATGAATGGATTGAATCGATGAACTTCTAGATTTCCTCCCTGAGTCTGATGTTCACACTTCTTTGTCTTTTAATACAGTCACGGTTTAAAAAAGAGAGTTTGCCTGCAAATCTTGTGAATGGTGTGTGGCTTATGCTAATAGGACAGGACTGTAACCAAATTACTGTATATCCCCAGCAAAGAGTTTGCTTTCTGACTGGAGCTTTTTGACCTACGACTAGTGCAAGTCGAGGTTCTGTAAGTTACACTAAAGCCACGTTTCTGCACCGCTGAGTGTGTATGTTTTGCCACCTTTCCCACCCCTTCTTTCTTTCCTCTCTCGTTTCCTACATGTCAGTTCCTATTTCCCTTATGGTCACTGTATAAACTTGTAGGACTTCTCCTAACCCTATCAGATGGGCCAGGCATTTAGTCTGTGTTTTTGCACATCCTGCCAAAATAAGCTTGGTCATTTACTTCTGTTTATTTTCCCTTTCCAGACATCAGGTATTGTCTGCATTCCAGCGCCCACACGAAAGTAATATCTCCCCAATTAAGGCTGCCGTGTCTCTGATTGTTGCTAAGGCGGGTGGACTTGAAGTCCGACCAGCCAGAGGCATTTATTAAACAGCAGCCAGTGACATTTGGTTCCTTCAAGAGTTTTTTAAATTCTCTGCAACATCAAGTCGAGTAATATTTTCGATAAACAATCTTATGAGAGAGGAGAGGACAAGAAAAGGGAGGAAAGCAGAGGGGAGGAAAGATGAGAGGAGAAGAACGGAGGGAAATGGAGAGGAGCTGGAGGAATGAGAATTAAACTGTAAGAGAAGAATCCCAGAGAAAAACTTGCCACCTTTCTTTCCACATTTCCACAACTTCCCATTTTCCACAACTTCCCACATTTCTTTCCAGCAAAATTATTAGAATTTTGTCTTTATAGGCTATTGATATTCTAGTTTTTTATCAATTGCAATTTCAACATTTAAAAAATCAATTTTAGGTTGATTCCCGTATCTGATGTTTTGGCTGTAGTTCACAAGACATCAGTTCTGCCTGACCTAAGAGCATGTAGGGTCTTTTTCAGGATCATCTTTTGGAAGCAACATTCCAGAAACCTAACTCCTTTCAGAATCTTCATGTACTTCTTGACCTCTATATACCTTTGTAGTTTCAAGTCAGGCTGATTTTTTGGTCTGTTGTCAATGCTTTTCCACAGAAGTAGTCCTTGCATACAGTTGCATCAGTATTTAAAAAACACTACTATTCCTGTAGCTAGAATTTTACCTATTCCTTACTGAAATGAGGTTAAATACTGAGAATATACACATAGATTTTTTCTCCTTTTATTTTAGGTTCAGGAAGTACATGTGCAGGTTGGATATATGAGTAAACTGTGTGTCACTGCGGTTTGGTATACAAATGATTTCATCACCTAGGTAGTGAACATAGTACACAGTAGGGATTTTTTTGACTCTCTTACCCTCCATCCTCAAGTAGGCCCCACTGTCTATTGTTCTACTCTAGCTCTCACTTATAAGTGAGAACATGCAGTATTTGGTTTTCTGTTCGAATATTGATTTGCTTAAGATACTGGCCTCCAGTTGCATCCATGTTGTTGCAAAGGACCTAATTTTGTTCTCTTTTGTGGCTGTGTGGTAGTACATGGTATATATGTACCACATTTTCTTAAGTCCACTGTTGATGGATACCTAGGTTGATTCCATGTCTTTGCCATTGTGAATAGTGCTGCCATGAACATGTATGTGCGTGTGTTTTTATGGTAGAATGATATTTTCCTTTGGGTAGATACTCAGTAATGAGATTACCAGGTCAAATGGTAGTTTTATTTTAAGTTCCTTAAGAAATCTCCAAACTGCCTTCCACAGGGCCAGACTAATTTGCATTCCCACCAGCAGTATATAAGCATTCCCTTTTCTCTGCAACCTCATCAACATGCTATTTTCTGATTTTGTAATAGTAGCCATTCTGACTGGTGTGAGATGGTATTGCATTGTGGTTTTGATTTACCTTTCTCTAATGATGAGAGATGTTAGCATTTTTTCATATGCTTCTTGGCCACATGCATGTTGAGAAGTGTCTGTTCATGTTCTTTGCCCACTTTTAAAAATGAGGTTGATTGTTATTTGCTTGTTGATTCATTTAAGTTCATCATAGATTCTGAATATGAGACCCCTGTCAGGTGCATAGTTTGCAAATGTTTTCTCTCACCCTTAGGTTGTCTTTTTACTCTGTTAGTTTCTTTTGCTGCACAGAAGCTCGTTAAAATAATTAAAGAGCTTGTGCATTTTGTTTTGTTGCAATCACTTTGGAGACTTCATCATCGAATCTTTGCCAAAGCCTATGTCCAGAATGGTATGTCCTAGGTTTGTGTGTTTTTTGTTTGTTTGTTTGTTTTGTTTTTGTTTTTATAGTTTTAGGTCCTATATTTATATTTACATCTTTCATGCGTCTTGAGTTAATTGTTGTATATGGCAAAAGGTAGAGGTCCAGTTTAAATCTTCTGCATATGGCTAGCCAGTGATCTCAATATCACTTATTGAACAGGGAGTCCTTTTCCTATTGCTTGTTACTGTCTACTTTGTTGAAGATCCCCAGGGATGGCAAAGGTCCTCATGCACGTGGACACTGATGGGGCAGTGGTGGGTCCTCTTGTTTGTGCTTACTGGCAAAGTGGCAGAGTGAGGTTTAGGTGGGTGCATTGCTGGTGGGGGTCCATCTGCAAAACCACTCCAATGGTTAGATGGGCTCTGCTGGTAAAAGAGCAGTGATGGTGGATGCTGTCAAGCTGAGGCTGCACTCTAAGGGGATACAGACAGACAGGAACCCTGGGATAGCATAGTGAGTGCTCAGATCAGACATGCCCTGTCCCATGGTAAGATAGCCTGCTTTGTCCATGTCTGGCAGTCAACAAAGGCTAGAGCCCCTTAGAGGAGTATGGCAAGCCTTTGGGTATGGGCTCCCATGGCTGTGCTCCACTGCAGTCATTTCCATGCCAAATCCTCTACGTCCCATGCAGACTGGAATTCTGTCTCTGCCAATTCTTTGGGCAGTTCTCCTTGCTATCTCATATGCCAATGGGGGTCATGGGGTCTTCTGCAGCTAGAACCCCAGAGGTCCGTGGCAAGAGTGGGCCACTCCATGCCTATTTTACTCATCCCTTCCTGAGGAGCTGCTTAGGGCCAGGAAGGAGTCCTGGTGCTCAGCAACCCTATGCAGGGTTTCTAGCCTCTTTGCCTTTTAGCCTAGGGTCTGCATCCTCTCTCCACTCTCAGTACCTTCATTCCAAAGATCTTTCAGAGTATGCCGTTCTACTTGATGGCCTTGTCTTGCTCAGTGGGAGAAGCTCTTCCTGGCTACTTCTGGTTGGCTACCTTGGCTATCCCCACTTCATATCCTTCTGAAATCAGATGTTTTTCAGTTGCATGTAAACTACGTACCTCAAATATTTTGCAAATAGTCTCATGTTCTCTGCTAGGAATGAGGTGTGAGCCCTATCATTCTTATTTGAAAGTTGTTATGGAGAAAATGGAGAAGGATTATGTGGCTTGAAGATTGATTGACCAATATCTATACTGATGACAGAAGGAGAAAAAATATGATTAAATGAAGGCAAAATAACTTTTGTCTTATATATTGAAAATAATAATAGTAGAAAATAGTGAAATACTGTGTCCAGCTGAAGAGTGTTGTTGAATTTGCTTTCACATACATCTTTCATGTAATGATAATAAGAGATACATATAAAACTGTTTGGAATGATTTAATAAGGATTTAGATCTGGATAAGCCTAGAGGGAGAAATTTAATCAACTTGACTTTCTATCGTATATAAATATAAGTGATATTGTCCAGAAGCAAGTAGTTGCTGTTCATGGTTTTCTGTTTTTGTGGAAAATTATTAAAGAGAGAAAAACATAGGAAACAAAAATTTTAATTACCTACTATATGCCAGTCTTGTGTTCGCAATTCCCTCATTTATCCTTACACAAACCTCCCTAGGGCAGTTAGCATTATCATTTTACACAGGAGGATACTGGCTGGGAACCATAAAGTAACTGGTCCAAAATCGCATCGATAGAAAATGGCACACCCCAAATTTTAACTGAGATCAGTCTGACTTCAGGACTGTGTTCTGTCTCTCTGATAGCCTGTCATAATTTTTGTATTTAATCATTCCCTTTCTTCTTGTTTTGGAGAAATTATGCAGGATTTGATCACCATTTACCATGTAATTCCATACAATATGGTATTTACCACTCTAAAGCCACTTGAGCATTGGACAATTCACCAAACAGTATCAAAGATGGCATCTCTATTCTGCATGTTGACATGTTATTTAGAATAATGTTCTTTTTCATTTGGATAAGACATGCCTGATGGCTCAGTTCCTTCCTACTGAGTTTTTACCACCTCAGTGTTCCTGCTCAGCTCTCTTGTGAATGTGACAGCCAAATACTGAAATGTTTTCTCTGGAGGGCCAATGGGCCATTCTGTTCTGGATCTACAGTGTATTGTTAGCTACTGTTCAAGTCTGATTATTGCCAAATATATCTTTGGAAACATTCCCTAAATATGATAGAGTCTTTACTAACTTAACTTATTGACATCTGAGGAGTTGAGAAATCTGAAAGCCGTATTAATGCTGAATCAATTGAAAATATAAAATGGGCTATACTGTCTCCTACTTTGGGAGAGGGGACAGTGGTTACAGCAAACCCACAAAAATAGAGAATTAAACTTGAGAAGGATGGTTTCAATCACTGTTGAAAACAGCGTACACCTGATAGAGATGCTATATGAAAATAGGGAGCAATGGATTTTCTAGTAGCTGTGAAAAAGTTAAGGCAAGGCACCAATCAGTAGATCTCCAATTCCTTGGGTGCTCTTCAGGAAAGGTATTTCTTATTGCAGTCTCAAAATCAAAAGACAGAAACAGAAGAAACACCACAATTAATTATTACCACTATAAGATTGCATCAGGTATCCATTTAAAAGGGTAAAATTTCTTGCAACAACTAGGTTTCTGAGCCAAGGACGATTGAAGTCTTACATACTTCTTAAACACACGTAATTCTTTTACATTTTAGAGAAACTCTGGACAAAAAATTGGGAAATATACACATGAAATATTGAGTCTAATCCCTGGTGAGTAATCAGGTTAACCCTATTGGTAGAATAGGGTTGAGATAATTAATAGGTGGATGTGCCAAAATGAGTAAATGAATCCATTATAATACGTTATGTCACAATCCTATCTTTGCTACCATCACTTTAAAATAAAAATAACATTTAACAAGTTCTGTGCCACGAAGTTGAAAATAGAATGTTAAAGATTGTCATTATTTCTTCTTTGGGAAGGCTTGTGACTGATAAGATAACTATTGCCTAAACTATTTTAGTATGTAGAATTGGCACAGATAAATTCTCTGCTGTATGTACTAATTACTGTAATTTGATCATTATAATGATTATAATTTCATATTCACTTTATATGAGATACTCTTTTAACACTGCCTGTCACATCATAGTAAATTTGCTTGTAAGATGTTTTTGGGGGGAGAAACTATTATATATTATCAACAATGCCTTAGTAGCTTAATTATGATATGCCTTCAGGGTTTTTGTAACACCTATTATAAAGCCTGTTTCATGAATGAGAATGCTATATTTCTAAGAGCTGTATCAAGATACTATTTTAAATGAATTGCTAGTTGCATTTCTAATATTTACATGAGAACAATTATTCAAAACAACATAAAATTTCATCAAGGAGATACGTATTAAGTTAATAATGGTCTACCAATAGAATACTACATATTTACAAAAAGAATGAGAAAAAGTCTATGTACTGAGTCAGAAAGATTTACATGGTACATTATGGGATCAAAAGAGCAAAGTGCAAAACAGTGTACATAAAATACATTTTTGATACAAAATAGGGGATACAGAAAAATTGTTCTCTGTATTTTCTTTCTCATAAAAAACGACTCTGGTAGGATAAATAAGAAAGTAGTTAAGAATGGTTTCCTGAGAGTAATTAGAAGGATATACATTGTAGCTGAGTGAATGGAAGATGTAGTTAAAGAGAATCTTCCACTGTACACTTCTCCTTAAGTCATTGTTGATGGCTCCTGGTGCCATGAGAAGTTTTTGGTAGTCATAATCACTGGATTGATCTTTCTTTTATTCCTTTTGGATTTCCTGTCATACATATAAAAGTCTTTGGCTTTTCTCATTTTATCACTTGCATAATTTTTATAATTATTTTACTTGTTTTTAGTTTATGATGTGTATTTTGAGAAATGATGGTAATCCAGTTGTCCCAACACCGGTTATTTAATAGATTACCATTTACCTATTGATTTGAGACCCTATTTTGGTCACATATTAAATTCTCTGTATTTGAACTGTTTATTCCATTGCAATGATTTGTCTGTGTATGTGCCATCTTTTTTTTTTTTTTTTTTTTTTTTTTTGCTTATTTGTGTGTTTGTTTTTGAGACAAGGTCTCACTCTGTCGCCCATGCTACAGTGCAGTAGCACAAACACAGCTCACTGCAGGCTTGAACTGATTTCAAGTGATCCTCCTACAGCATCATAAAGTGCTGAGGTTATAACCATGAGTCACTGCACCTGGCCTTATGTTTTAATTACTAAGACTTTATACTTTAAAATTGATATGTCTATAGGTCTAATTTGCTCTCATTGTTCTTACGTTTCAGAGGTTTCTTAGCTTTTAAAATGTTTTTGTAAAGGCAAACTTTTAATATAATCATATAGTCTAGTTTAAACATGTTGGTCTTTTAATTGAGAATGTCCTAAATTTATAAATTTACCCTTATGATATTGAATATTTCTGTCCCCAAACGTCATATGTCTTTCAACTTACTCGAGCGTCTCTTTGGCATTTCAGTCAATGTCGTACAGTTTTCCCCACATGGGACCAGAACATTTGTATTAAATTCATTTCTAGGTATTTTAAACTATTTGCTGCTTTAAAAACTCGACTCATCATTCACATGTTCAAACTGGTTGTTACTTATGTATATGACAACAATCAGTTTTTGATTTCTTGCTTTGTACCTCTCTACCTTTCTAGATTTTCTTATTGTTTGTAATAGTTTTCCAGTTGGCTCTCTGGGATTTTCAGCTATATTATCATATTACCTGAAACTGTGGTAATCCTTTCCCTCCTTTTCATTTTTCAGGTCTCTAATTTCTTTTTCTTATATAATTGCAATGGTTAGTTTAATAAGTTCCTTTAAAAAAATTCTGCAAAGACCAGCCAATGGAATGAAGGTTACAGCAACTGGGTCTAGGTAAAATAACCCATATATATATATATATATATATATATATATATATATATATATATATATAAAAACTAACTGTTTTGGCTATATCAACATGACCTGCTAGCTAGAGATTTTTTTGTCAGTATTTATAAAAAATGAAAGTTTATTTCACCAGGTTTTAGAATCATCTTTAGTATATCAAATTGGAGCTTTCTTTGCAGGCCAGGTTACAAAGGGTCATAAACTGAAGTAATTTAAAGGAAGATACACAGACGAACTAGAGATTTTAGCAATTAACCAGTTAATTCCTCTTTCCCAAAACTATGTTTACTGAAAATGATGGACGAAAAATCCCCATCCCCCACCCTTCAAAAATTTTAAATTCAGTTATTATATTTGAACTGGTGAGTTTAAGAATGATTTTCCTCATCAATGGCAGCAAGACTGTCTGGTATGTTTCATGATGGCATCTATATTTAGCCAATTTGGGACTGAGTTTAGCTCGAGTATGATGCAAAAAATGTTTGATAACTGAGTAAAATGAATGTCAACCAAGCTAACAGTTGCTAAGTTTAAGAATTCTTTATTCAAAAAGAAAAAGATGAGCAAATACTTCTGAAAATCCAGTCTTACCAGTTGCAAGACTGGTTTTCTACAGTTCAAATTTACAAATGTTCTTACTGGCATAATCTTTAGCATATTTGATCAATGAGGAAGTTGATTATGGAAAGAAAGGCATAGTCATGATAATGAAGGAAGTGCCATAGCACTACCAAAGTTAAACAGAGTACAGTGTCCTCTCAGGCTCTAGGGCCATGAAGGCCCTACTCTGGTTTGAGGAACACTTAACTTGTAAAATGGTTGATTTTCCTTAAACACCTTGAAACTGACATCTGGACAAAAATAAAGATCAGTAAACCTGCCAGGAAACGAGAAAGCAGGTTCGAAAGAAAGCTTCCCAGTTGTGAGTTTTAGCAAGCTGGTTCAGTCCACTGACTTTGTAGCTTGAGAAAAGAGATGTTGCCACCTTGGCAACCTGATGAAAGTTGCTCCTACTTTAAGCTCCCACACTTAGCCAAACTCTCAGTAACTTGCAAATCTACAGGAAACCAGCAGGACAGAACAGCCATTCAATCCTGAAGATCCACCATTGCAGCCTACTAGGATGAGTGCTTCTTACTCATGATGTCTACCCATTTGGTAACACAAAGGTCATCTCTAAATTTCAGAGCATGTACATTTTGATCTACTGTTCAACTAGACTTCCAATGATGAATAGAGGGTGATTTCTACCAGGTGAAAATCTTATTTATCTATCCTAGACTGAGGGTAAAAAATCCTGAATGAAAGCCAAAAGATACATGAACTGGATTATATATACTCAGAAGAATTTGTAAATCAAGTGACTGCTGATTTGTAAGGAGGTTCTCTTGAGGGGTGTGTGTGTGTGTGTGTGTGTGCGTGTGTGTGTGTGTATGTATGTGTGTGTGTGTATACATACGTGTATGTGTTTTGTTTAACTTGTCTATAGCAATGCTGTGCAATGCCAGATTTTATAAATCATCAAATATATAGTCATTACCTATTGCAAAGACTAAATACTGGCTTGGAGGCATTGGCTAAACTTTACCATAGTTCTTTTCATAATTAGATTTTTTTTAAACCTAGCCCCACATGCTGCTACTTTAGCATGATGCAGGAGGGTCTAGTTAAGTTATGCTATATGCTTTTCAATTAAACCATAACTTTCACATGTGCATTTCGTTGTGCTTACCAACATTAAATAAATGGATAACACCTGAATAAATTTAGTGTCCCAGAATTCACTCATTCTGGGAACTAACTTACCAGTGAGAGGTTTTTCATTTTAGTTCAGTTGAGAGTTTTCCTGAGTCGAAGTATAGCAGTAGTTCTTTAAGCATAACCTCTAAAAACAGGTAATAGTAAAATACATACTAGTATTTATGACTGACCCATTTCTCAACCCATTTAAAACTGGAAAGATATGTAATAAATTTGAGTCTAGTTTATACACTTAGGCTATTCACATATACAGTAAAGCTCTTTCATAAAACTTCTTATCAGGGGAAATGTCTTAGAAAGGAAATGGAAAATTATGGGCATAAAGATAGTACATAAGATTTTCAGTCTTGCATTTTACATTGATATCTTCTTATTTGTGCTAAAAGACATAACAGTGCACACGTGTTTAAAGTGGTCCAAGAGACATATATTGTGAGTGCTCCTTGGAACTTAAGAACCCTGTGGCCTCTCTTTACTGTTGATGACATTTTTCTAGCTAAAGCTGATTGATAATGACAATCAATCTGAAGTTTCTTGTTTTTGAAAGTTTTAACACCTGATTTTGTTTAGGTATCTGTTGTGGAGTCTTATGCACAGAAGTGTTTAGTTAATATTGGCTAATAATGATCACTACCTGCTGAACATTATGCACAATATAGAGGCTGATAAATTTGATGAAGATAATAACATTGAAGGAACCTGGGAGTGAATTTCTAGAGACCTAGTTTTGAGTCCTGCCTCTACTTAGCCATGTAAATTAACAGACTTCTCCCAAGTCTGACAGTCCCACAATGGAGAACATATGCTCCGTTTTATAACTGACCTCTTTGACTTTGAACTGACAGCTTCATTTTTTATTCTGATAATACATGTATACATATGCCCTAGTGGTATCATTTTAAAATTCACTGCTTCCAATTTCTTTGGATTGGGTAAAATGGACTCAAGCACATAATAATTATATGTAAAGTATGAGTAAATAGACTCTGAGCAAGAGTACAAAGGTTCCTAATAGGTCAGGAGTATAAATGTAATAACATTATTTTTGCTCTCCAAGGGCCTTTTAAATGTACTTTTAAGGTTGTTTATTGTTGCAGAGGGAGGGTGGAGCCTGTTGGAATTGATAGAAATCTGATTTTTGAGAAATGGGATATTTCTTTACGTATCATCCTGATGATAACAACAGTTAACTGTTTTTCTATTAGGCTTGGTTCTCCTTTTTTTCTTTTCTGTCTTAAAATTCATTAAACTGAACTACTAATAGAATAGGGAGGTACTAGAATAGGAGTAGGCAAAATAGAGTAGATACCAAAAAAAGTTAGATGTCAAAGTAAGATATTTAGATAAATTCCATGTTTCACTTGAAGGTGTTGAAACTCTGAGGCTAAGAGATATTATTACTTTAGAGGGTAACTAGAAGCAAGACTCAGAAATAGGTCTCTAGAAATTTCTTCCCATGTTCGTTTAACGTTGCTGCTATTTATATAATGGCGTCATTGCAGGTTATTTGCTTTTGGTATGGCAGTGCAATAAGAACCTGTATTCTTTCTACTTTACATCTTTAGGTCACACTAATAGTCTAATTTTTAGGTGTCAAAAGTAAAAAAAGACAAAATTCTATGTCTTATGTTGCATAGAAAACATGAATATAGGCCGGGTGCGGTGGTTCATGCTTGTAATTGTGGCACTTTGGGAGGTTGAGGCAGGCAGATCACCTGAGGTCAGGAGTTCGAGACCATCCTGGCTAATGTGTTAAACCCTGTCTCTACTAAAAATACAAAAAATTTAGCTGGGCATGGTAGTGCATGTCTGTAATCCTATCTACTTTGGAGGCTGAGACAGGAGAATTGTTTGAACCAGAAAGACAGAGGTTGCAGTGAGCTGAGATAGTGCCATTGCACTCCAGCCTGGGCGACAAGAGTGAAACTGCCTCCAAAAAAAAAAAAAAAACCCACAAATATTTCATATGTTAGTTACAAAGTATTTCTACTCTCTTCTTGGATGAGCTTTTAAATCTAAAATGATATTTGATGATACTTGATAAAACTTTTTGTTTATGGATAAGCTGTTGTAAACACATTTTATCAGCATTACTATATTTTAGTAAATTTAAAACTAATTTTCTGACAGTGATCCTGACTTCTCAAGATTGGATTGAATCTCATTAATCACTGTACATAATAAGACAGTATATTAAAAAAAAAAGCCAGAATACACATAGTGCTTGCTAGAAGGATTTATATAAAAAACAACCACCACCACCACCACACACACACACACACACACACACACAAATACAACTTAAAGAGTAAGCACTTTTGTTTGAAGTATATATATCCAACTTTTATTCTAAAATTTTAGATAATGAGACATCACTACATTGTCTCTTTGTAATTCTTTGGTCATTCTTAAGATAATTTTTGGCACTTCTCTTATATCTATGTTTTCTCTTTATATCCAGTATGTGTTGGGCAGTGTGGGGACCCACAGTGTAAAGCATAGGTCTAGACAGTTAATAATTTAGGAATAGACAAGTCAGATTAAGAAGGAGTGGTTTAGAGCATGGGCTTTGGAGGATGTTAGATAAGGGTCACAAATCCATGCTTCCTAAATGTGTGATCTTAGGCAAGTTGTTTAATATCTCTGTTACTCAGAGTTCTCATGTATAAAATGGGAATCATAATGCCAACTTCCAGAAATGTTATAAGGAATAAATAAAATATGTATGCCAAGCACTTAATCTTAGAGCCTAAAACATAGGTGCTAGATAAATATTTGTGAACTTCTGTTGCTACATCTGTAAAATGGGAAAAAATATTGCTCAGTCTCACAGAGTTGTTAAAAATAAATGAAACCATGTACATATTGCATACATATACATTGGGCAAAATGTACCTCTGGAATCTAGTAAAAACTTAATAAACTATAATTTTTCGCAGTATTTTCTTTTAATATTTAGAAAACAAATGCCAAGGTTCATGGTACAATATGAGTTCAGAGAAAGGACAGACCATTGTGGGTGGGAGTCAAAAGGGAAGGCTTCCTCTAGAAGGTGCAATTCTGAATTACAGTTATACAACGCTACAGGGGCTCCTTTACCTACCCTCATAACCCATTGTTACCAGATGCCTTGTAGAAAATGAAAACCAAGGTGCCAGGAAATAGTTTCTTGCAAAATCTCAAGGAGTTATGCATATGTAGGAAAGGGCTGGTGTGAGCTCCACCAATGGCTCCTGCATTCCCTTGGCAAAGGGCAGTGAAGCATAAAACATTACTTTGCTTTTTAAACACTACCCCTGCAAAGGCATTCTTTTATTTTCTCAGCATTCATCTGCATCAATTATATAGTTCACACTTGGTTTCTTGGTGGTGGTGGTGGTTTTATCTTGGATTTCTTCTTTTCTCAAATAGGAAATAGCTTTATATTTTCTTTTGATGATATAAATAACACATGCTCATGATAATTAAATGAATCAATAGAGAAATTTTAATAAGGAGGTAAAGATCTTAGAAAATTTCCCCTTGAATCAAGATTTCTAAAAGAGAAGTAGGAGAGGCTAGCTTAATGCAGAAAACAATGATAATTAACTTTGTTCCCTAGAACAGCCAATATAATCTTAGCTACAACTCTGGTTGTATCATTCTCATGTTTAAAATTTTTTTTTTCACCAGGACAGCCTTAATCTTGAGCACAGCATATGAAGCCTTTTTGTGATCTGATTCTTGTACAACTTGTTGCTTCCAACCATCAATTCTATGTTCTGGCCACAGAGAAGTACTTTAAATTCTCTAAGAGTTCCTATCTTATGTTTAAAGCCTTTTTCACTTTTGAATTTTACACAGTGGAGAACTAAGCTAACAAGAGGCCTCTCTTACTGAAAACACATAGAAATGCTAGATAAAATAAAGCTAAAACATTTTAAATAAATGCTTTGCTTTAAAAATCAAAACAACAACAACAAAAAAACTGTAAAAGCTGCATACGAAGGAATAAAAACCATCAGGAAGGAAGAACATAAATTGTTAAAGAAAAAAATAAAACAACACCTTGTTTTCCTAATCCCGCCCCCCCACCCACAAAAAAAAGAACATACTTAAAGGAGGGAGTAACATGTCAGTGTAGACCCATCCGAAGAGAGAAATTGACTTCTGGAAGAGCCGAGGAGTCACCCACATTAACTTGAAGATACAAGGAGTTAAAATGAAATACATGTTAAATGGTTAAAAGACAGCAATATAATGATTAATTTGAATATTTATATTTAAAATGATTTAAAGAGGAAATAGGAAAAAAAAAAAACAACATTCAAGCTGCTAAACATGAAGCTTTATGGAACAGATGAAAGACATGAATCCTAAAATTTAAGGACAAAATTCCTACAGATTTTCAGTTCCAGCCATGAAGAAGTATTACCCTAACTTTTTAACCAAAAATTATTATAAAAACTGCAAACATGCATAGAACAAAGGTCTGAAGGCATTGGTGAACGACAAACAGTGGTGTGACATAAGAGTCTACGATCCTTAAGAGAATGGGCACATACCTCCAATTCCCTTCACAGTGTTTGAAGGGCATTTATCAAACAAAGGCACAGGGAAAGAGAGTTTGAATCAAAATTGACTGTATTCCTGGACTGGAAAGACAGAGGTTCGAATCTGAAGCTGACCAAATAGACGGGATCTTAGGGGAAAAATTCTAGAGAGTAGGGAACCACAGAAACAAAGTTTAAACATCTACATTCAAATTCCCTCAAGGAGTTGGTCAACTTTTTAGATGAATATGCACATGTTTAAAATCCAAGGAAAACATGGGATGTTTCAAAGTTGAACAAATATTTCAGTATATACATGTGTTAAGAAGACAGGGATTAAAACTCAAATCCTGCCATGATGGTGGGATTTTGGAAAATAGCCTTGGCTCTTAGATGAGACCCCATGCAAGTGCCACAGCCTTAAAGGTAAGGGCATACTTTAGGATTAAGAGTTACATCCTAAGAATAAGACAACAATGAGAAGAGGCCGATTGTAACAAATTCTTGATAAAATTTATAACAAGTACCCTGTTTTCCTGTCATAAAAAAGTTAATTCTTTTTGGTGGAAGGTGTCCTCAGAAAAACCGTCTACAACTCTTTATTCACAATATTCAGCAACTGAACAAAAATGTAAATACGTGCTAAGAACAGGATTAAGTGAATGAAGGTGAAACGAAAAAAGAGATTCAAAGGTAGAGCCAAAGATGATATATTATTGAAGTTTATCAGACAGACTTTAAAACAATTACAATTAGTATTTTTGAGAGAATAGGAAAACTGAAAAATATAACACATAGAACATTCTCTATATTTTTGTCTGTTTTGTTCAAATTGTCATTTGGAATATTTAAAAATGTAAAAGGACAGTCTAGAATTGAAAAATACTGTCTTCTACATTTAGAACTCATTGTCAAATGGGAAAGTTCCCTTGTCCTCCTTGCAGGGCCTGACACTGGGGAGTGGCTTGCTTCTTCAGTGCCCTGCCAATCAAACCTCTAGAGGGGCATACAGATGGGCAAGTTGTGGCGTTCTGATCCCACGCAGCATCTAGGGGTGAATGTTTACAGCTCCTGAAGCCCCAGTGGATGTGTGCTAGCATGTGCTCTTTTAGTTTTGCCATCTGTAGGCAGCTTGTGTTGACTAAATCAATTAGACTCCTGCCTTATCTCAAGGACAGAGGGCTTTCTCTATCCCAGGGTTCTTGCCTTGGTATATCAGAAAATTCAGATCCCACGTGGACTTGGAGAATGAGTACAAGGTTTTATTGAGTAAAAGTAGCTCTCAGCAGATGGGGCAGCCAGAAGAGAGATGGTTTTCCCTGAACTCAGGCTGCTTGACAGCCCGGGCTCTCGCCTGACTGTCCTGAGCCAAACTCCACCTTGTTCTCCCATCGATGACCTGCCAGCGTGCTGGCATCTGCCCTGTGCTCTTCCGCTGGTGTGCTCCCCTCGACATCCAGCAGCTTATGTGTCTGCCTACTAGGGCGTTGGGTTTTTATAGGCACCGGATGGGGGTGTGGCAGGTCAGGGTGGTCTTGCGAAATGCAATGTTTGGGCAGGAAAACAAAAAACTGTGTCCTCACCTAGGTCCGTGAGCACAGGCCCCAGGAGCGGGGAGACCTAGCCAAGGACCATGTCCTTCTCTATCCAGCACTATAACCATCTTCACTATTATTTAAAGGGACCACACCCTTCCCTTTCCAGTACTTTTCTTAGGTGTCAATTAGATGGCTTTGACGGTTGATTGGGCACAGCAGAAAACAAGATTAGTAAACAGGAAGATAGTTCAATTTAAAAAACAGTCAAGCTAAAGAACACACACAAATGAAAAAACAGAATAAGAAACATGGTGAGCATTAAAAGGATACACATTTGAAAAAGAGATATATTAAACAATAAGAGAAAGTGGAGCAAAAACAATATATCAACAAGTAATGATTGAAAGGCATCAACCAAGATTCAAAAATTTTGGGGAACCCCAGGCAGAATACATACCAGACAGAGAATACCACACTTGGGCACATCATAGTCAAGTTGCTTAACTCAAAGTCAAAGAGAAGTATCTTAAAGGCAGCAAGAGAAAAAGGACATTTTATCCTGAAAGGAACAACAGTAAGACTGAGTTGGCTTTTGATAGAAAATAGGAAAACGAGAAATTTAATAAAAATTAATGGGCTAGTATCATAAAGAAATTGGCTTACCTGGAATTCTATATGCAGCAAAAAAATCTCTTTCAAAAATAAAAGGTTAAAATAAAGATGCTTTGAAAAAAATAAAAATTGAAAGATTTGGTTGCCAGCAGACCTGTATCTCCCAAAATACTAAAGTATATTAAGAATATATATCTATTATTAAGAATATATATATTAAGAATATGTAAGAGTGAAGAAAAATAAAAAATACTAAAGTATATTCTTAAAAGTGAGGAAAAATAATCCCAAATAACATAGAACTTTGGGGAGGAAAGAAAAAAATGAAGAAAAATGTGGGTAAATATAAAGGAATATTGGCTACTTAAAACAATAACTGCAACATAAGGATTATCACATATGTAGGAGCAAAATGTATGTCACCAATATCACAAAGGATGAGAGAGGGGAAATGGAAATGTTCAGTTGTAAATCCTTGGATTATTTGAGAAGAATATTTAAGAGAGAGTATAATGTGTCAGGGATGCATACTGTAAATTGTAGGATAACAACTGAAAATATATAAAATATAGACAAATACAGGAGGAAAATTAAAAACATTTGATTAATCCTAAAGAACGTAAGAAGGAAGAAATGAAAAATAAAGGCATAGACCAAATGAAAAATAACTAAAAGGTAGATTTAAGCTAAACTAGATCAGTAAGTACATTAACCTAAAGTAGCTGAACACACCAATTAAAATATAAAGATTGTACGAATGGAGTGAAAAAGAAAAAACAAGTCCTGCTTAAAAGCAGTGCTGTTTAAATATAAGGAAAATGATACATTATATCAACATTTGCTACAATGAAGTTTACGATATATAATCTTTTATATTAAAATTAGATATTGACTCTTATTGTCATGTAAAATAGATACAGTAAAATTTATCCTTTTAAAAAACTGTCCTGTGTTCTGTGAATTTTGACAAATACTGCAGACCTCTAACCACCGTCACAATGGAGATATAGAACAAGCCCGCACCCTTCCCCTCTGTCAAATGTGCCACAGCGCAGTCCCTATTTATTCAGCTTGTTTTCACTAGCCGTGGCCATCACTGATCTGTTTTATGTCCATATGATTTTGGCTTTTCTACAATGTCTTATAAATGGAATCATACAGGATGCAGTCTTTGAGTCTGACTTCTTTCACTTACCATGAAAGCACTTGAGATTCTATTACACTGTTTTGTGTATTCGTTCTTCATTTCTTTTTATCCTGGCAGTATTCTGTTATATAGATATATCAGAATTTGTTTAACCAGTACCTAGTTCAAACATTTGGATTGTTTCCAGTTTTGAATAATAACAAAGCCACTATAGGCATTCACATAGAGTTTTTGTGTGAACACAAGTTCTCATTTCACTTGAGTAAATACCTGGGAGTGGGATTTCTGGTTTGTATGATAACTATATTTTTAACTTTATAAGAAACTGTCAGATTGTTTCTCAAAGTGTCTATATCATGTCACATTCCCACAAGCAATGTGTGAAAGATCCAATTGCTCTGCTTCCTTGCCAGCAGTTGGTATGGTAAGTATTTTCAAAATTTTATCTATTCAAATTGGTGGGTAGTGGTAGCTCACTGTGACTTTAATTTGCATTTTCCTAATGGCTAACTTTCCTAATCTTTTCATGTACTTATTTGCCATCCATATCTTTTTTGGTTAAACGTCTGTTCATATGTTTTGCCTGACAATTTCTTTTCTTGTTAGTGAGTTCTGAGAGTTCCTTATATATTCTACATACAAGTCTTTTATTAGATATATGATCTGCAAATGTGTTCACCCACTTTGTGACTTCTCTTTTCTGTTCCCTTACAAGTATTTTTCAAACAGCAGAGATTCTTAATTAAATTATTTACTTTTCCTAACTGTGCTTTTGTTGTCATGTTTAAGAAATTGTTGCCAGCCCCCAATAGCAAAGATTATTTCCCCAATTTTTGCTAGACACTTTACAATTTTTGATTAGTGAAGATAATATGCTTGGAGAAGAAAATTCAGGGGATTTAAAACTGTTACCATGGTTCTATTTTTTTTTTTTTTAACTTGGGTGGTATTTACATGGGTGCTTGTTTTATTTTTTTAAATGCTGTATATCTGTACCTCTCTGGGTATGTTTTCTTTACAATAAAAAATTAGAAAAGTATGACAAAACTTTGACATCTATTCATGTTGTAGGAAAAATAAGCTGTAAATATCATACTTAATGGAGGAAGATTCTCAGCATTCTCTTTGAAGTACACTTAGACAAGTATGCTCACCATAACTGCTTGTATTCAGCTTTGTTTCAGAGGGCCTGGCCATATCAATAAAATGAAAATCAGAACAAATAAATTTTCACAATGATTATAAAGGAATACTAAGAATAAAATAACAAAGGTGATAGGATTATTTCTATATAATATCTGATAATCTACTGACTATTAGAATTAGTTTAAAAAATTCTACATAGCTTCTGGAAATAAGTTTATAAAAGATAAATAATGTATGATAATACTATTACTCATTTTAATCATTTTAAATCTAGTTAAAATATTCCATTCAAAAGAGCAACAAATACAATAAAACACGTACAAGTCTTCATGGAAAAATTTATGTTACGTGTAAGGATCTAAGGAAGACTGAAATAAATGGATCCACTGTTTTATGAATGGAAAGACATGCATGTTAAAGATAAATTTATGGAGTTTGACAAGGTGATATTAAAATTCATTTGAAGGACAAAGACCAGAGAAGTCAAGACAATGTCAAAGAAAATTTAAAAAAGAAAATTTTCTCCAAGAGACTTAGTATAAGTTATTTTCTATCTGATGGCACCTACTTTAATATTCAATCAATATGTCTTCTATTCTAGGAAGGCTTCTCAGCCTATGACAATTCCCCTCTCATGTAATTTTATTGCATTCTATGCTTATCTCTTTCATAGTGTTTATCGTAACTGTGCCGAGATTTGTATTCACTCCTTAGTGTCCTTGACTGAGCTATTAAGTGACTGCACAGTTCATCTTTGTACGCCCAGAGTGCCGCATGGTATCTAGCTTGTAATAAGAAGTTAATAATGTCAGCTGCTTGTTCCCTGGCTTAACCATTATTATTTCTTGCTAAGAAGAGCTTGTTTCCATTAAGTTTCTCACCTAGGCTTTGGCAAAGGACATTAAAGTTTGGTCATTTTTCATACTCAACTACCTGGGGCTCAATTTTAAAGTTAGGTCTGAAACTAGCTTTTTGTTACTACCCATGTTTTCTCTAATGTTGAAGAGTTATGATTAAGTATGCACTATGGAGTTTCTTATCTGAAAAAAACCTTAGATTATATCCATTTCAATTTCCTTTCAGAGATTACAAACAGGTATGCAGGCTGCTGAGACAGATATTTCACTTTTTTTTTGAGATGGAATTTTGCTTTTGTTGTACAGGCTGGAGTGCAATGGAGTGATCTCGGTTCACTACAACCTCTGCCTCCTGGATTCAAGTGATTCTCCTGCCTCAGCCTCCCCAGTAGCTGGGATTACATACATGTGCCACCACGCCCGGCTAATTTTGCATTTTTAGTAGAGATGGGTTTTCTCCATATTGGTCAGGCTGGTCTCAAACTCCCCACCTCAGGTGATCCACCTGCCTTGGCCTTCCAGAGTGCTGGGATTACAGGCGTGAGCCACCGTGACCAGCCTCAAATATTTCATTTAAAAAATAACTTCGGTTATGTTTTATCTATTGCACACTATTTCTACATCCTGACATGCATGAAATTAAGCAAATTGAAATCTCAAATTGATCATCTATAAATCTGACAATGCAAAGAGCCAGGAAACTGATAATATGGAAAAATATGTAGAAACTAAAATGATATTAGATTACAGCGCACGATGTTTAAATATGCATAGCATGTTACTTTTATTTACAACATTCTCTTCATCCTGATTCGCAATTAAGTTTAACTCATTGTAAGTTATTGGAAAATGGAGATTCGTACTTAAGGAACTATTCAAGAGAATTTCAACTTCTATCCTCAAAATCTAAGTAAAAGTATTTTATATTTGTACAAGTTACCCTCAGGCAGTTGTTTATGTTTAGCGAAGAGTTATGTAACCTTTTGATTTCAGTTACTTCTTTCATTAAAGAAACAATTCTGAATACCGTAATTTATTTCCTTTTGGAATCTCACCAGGTGAAACAATAATTTTAATTCTATGTACCTTAGTTACCAGAAAACTTTGGCGTTGGTTTTGCAATTTATACATCCTGTTTGTGTTCTCTCACATTGTGAGCTGTCTTCCTATTCGCTTATACAATAGATCTCTCCACACCTACACTCCCTCTTGTTTTTCTTATGTATTTTCTTCTGTCATTAGAGCTTACCAACTGAAAAATTTTAATTAATGCCACAGTGCAGCTAATGTGTTTAATTTTTTAGCAATGTGCTTTAGAGGAAGCCTTTTTACAGTACCATAAACAATCAAGTATTAATCTGAATCTCCCCAAAACTATTTCCATACATGAGAAATCAATTTCAATGGAAAGAGAAAGTTTCAAAGTTTTCACAAACACAACCTCAATACAATTAAAAGGGCTTGCTATTGGAAATTAAGGTATAAATAATACAACTATACAATCGAAGGAGTTTGCACAGCCAAAAGGCAATGATGACTGCTGTTATACTTGATTAATCTAAGTGTGTTGATGTGAATAGTAGTTGCAATTAGGAGAACAATTGAGTGATACAAAGTCATCTTCTGTCCCAACAAACAGGAGACAGGAATGCTTGCCACCTCAATGGAAGTCAAGGGCAGATCATCACCGGAGAAGGGCTTAATCATTTCCTTCTGTGAGACAACTCTTGCTTCCACTTCTTACTGCTTTATAAAAGAATGTGAAAGATTGTAGATTTTTATTAGCTTTTAAGAAACAATTCTCAGCACATTGAAAAGATGTTTTAATAAGGATATCTGCCATCAAAATTGTAATTAGCTGATGGTGATATGATGTGAAAAATACAAGAACTTAAAAACATAGGCACACCTCTACGTGTAAAATGCTATTGTACCATTATTTTTCAGTTTTGATAAAAGTCTGCACAGGATATAGGATGAATACGAATGCATAAATCTAATCTATTTTCCTGCTTTTTCTCAATAGGCAACAATTTTTCTTGTAGCTTAACAACATTAACACCAAACACATAAAAGAGCATTTTTAAAAATTCAAGTTTTGTTGCTTCAAATTGAATAGATGCTTGAATTTTTCCATTTCTATCTCTATTTTTGGTTTTGTTCATGTAAAGTCAGGAGGTAAAGTGGAAAAGAACTGTTGGAAACATAATCTTGCCAAACAATAAACTTCTGCAAAAGGATTTAAAAGCAAAACCAGAAAAGAGAGGCTTACTAAATAAGGAATGTGATTTAGTACCGATACATTTACAGCAGGATGTGAATGCTATGGGTTGGAAGATTGCAGTGGGTAGAACATTTCTCTTTTCTCTCCCGTTCATAGGATTTCACCAGTGGATTAATATTTTTGGATGATGTTCAAACTGTACAAAATTAAAAGACATGATATAAGTCCTATCATCCAGTTTTATTTAAAAAGCCTTTCCTAAATCAGTGATTTTGAAATGTACTTTTGCTGACCTATTACTGTTTTTCCTCATCCATTCAGTTTACAGCAAATGTATGAATAGTGTACTTTTATTATTAATAGTAAATTTGATGTTTCTTTCAGGGGTTAATCTTATTCATGTTTTAGACTTCTTACAAGTTTATACTTATGCATTTTAAATCATACTCCAAATCCCATGAAATACACATAATTTCAGATCTTTTTCATGTTCTGAATAAAGGGATGTTTTCTTTCCTACCAGCTTGTCTCCAAAGGCGTGGCATTCTTCTGCTTTACTTAGTGTATTGATCCACAGCCAGCAGGAAGAGAACATAGCTCAGCCCTAGGCAGCTGACAGTTGTGCTCTTTTGTTTACTGGTTTATTTTTCACTCTGTTCCTCCCACTTCCTTCAGGCCTCCTTAGAACTTTTTCTAATTTTCTTACATATTAAATGGCATATACCAGTCTGAGGAAGTCACTGTGCGTTTGTTTTTAAAATACTCTGTCCTGTTCAGATTGGCTTTTAAAAGTGTTTTTGACCTCTTAAAAAAAAAAAAAAAAGAAAAAAAAAGAAAGTTGACAGAATTCAAATTGTAAAAAGGCGAGTCTGGTTTAGATTGTTGAGCAAATCATTTAAGTATAAATGGGGCACTGATGATGGGGTTATACATGAGCCAGACTGTGGCTTCTTGTATTTTTCCTTATTTTTCTGTTCTGGCCGCAGAAGTAATACACAAGCTTAAAGAGACGGTCTCTCAAAGGGTGTGGTACAAGGACTTTGAGTCCTTTGGTTGAGGAGGACACATGAACAGATAAGTTTCTATTTAGAGTAATTAGAATAAGTAGCTAATTAAAGGTTTCTTGGCACTTAAGCACAGAAACAGGCTGAAGTGGCTCTGCTGTCCTCAAGCTTGACGTACTGCCAAAGTGAACAGTTTGGACAATTTTTGATGCTAAGAAGGTAGTCACATTGGGTTCTATTTAGGTTTGGGAAGTAAAACTTCCTTGCTTAAGAGATTAAGAATAAATTTAAGACTTTATTTATCCTGAGTGAATGTATTGTATATCCAGGTATTTAAATTTCTTCCAATCTTAGTCTAAATTACATTTTTCTTTAGTAATATTAAAAAGTAATATTCAATAGTAATTCCAGTTTATAAATACTTATACTCTCAATGAAGAAGACCAATTTCTTTTTTTTTAAAAAAAGGCTTTTTTGAGACAGTCTCACTCTGTCACCCAGGCTGGAGTGCGATAGCATGTTCTCGGCTCACTGCATTCTCTGCCTCTTGGGTTCGAGTGTTTCTCCTCCCTCTATCACCTGAGTAGCTGGGATTACAGGGGCCCATCACCACGCTCAGCTAATTTTTGCATTTTTGGTAGAGATGGAGTTTCACCATGTTGGCCAGGCTGGTCTCAAATTCCTGATCTCAAGTGATCCACCTGCCTCAGCCTCTCGAAGTATTGGGATTACAGGCGTGAGCCACTGTTCCTGGCCAAGACCAATTTCTTTAGCATTACATTCAAGACCCTTGCATCTGATTTGTCTTTAGGGACACCAGACAGACTTTGTTGGAAAATAGTCATTGATCTATTTAGGGTGGCTAGCAATCTACGTCGGGTACTATGAAGTTAGAAGAGTCATGGAAGTGCTACAAAGGAAGGTCTGATGGGGAATTAGTGATTTGATTCTGGTCTTAAATACAGATACTGTGGGCAAAAAGAAAGAGCCAAATAATAAGTGGATGGTCCTTCCTCTCTGTTTTATATCTCTTGTATAATTGTTTGTCATTCTTTGAGCTTGCTTCTGCAGACCCTGTTGGCTGCCTGGGGTTGTGCCCGTTAACTGCTCTGTCCCTTGCTCCGATGGCAGTTCATGTCTGGTCCAGACCCAATTCTGCAGGGGTGAGCTGGAGAGTAAACAAACAACAAGAGAGATAGGAAGAATTTCTTCCTTTCTCTGTCTACCACTGCATTTGACTTAGCTAATATTTCCAGCTAACGGGGAAAGTCAGAGTTTTTCCACAAAGAATGACAAGTGTCCTGAATGAATAGGATCTTTCTAAGAGAAACCTAGATCTGAAAGGGGAATGTCTCTGAGAGATAATGCATAGGGAGGAGACATAACTTCTGCAAGCTGGGAAACAGCTTCCCTTGCTCCTGGATAAAAGGAGGAATGGTCAATCTCTTCAAGTCCAAAATGGCATACAGTACTCATAATCTGAAAATTTGTGTTCCTTACAAGTTCATGTTGAAATCCTAACCTCCAAGGTATTAGGTGATAGGGCTTTTGGGAAGTAGGTCATGAGGGTTGTGCCCTCATCACAGGAAATAAGACTTAGTCCCTAATACACTATTCTATTTCCATTTAAAGAAGGTTGCCACTAAGAATACGACTTTCCATATGATTCTTACAAACAATTAATCAACAAAAAGTGTAAATGGTATTATATTTGGCACAAATAGAAAATGACTTATGTAAAACCAAATTAGAATCATATTTTCAAAATAATAAAGTAAGTTTGTATTTTGAAAATGAACAACACAGGAATTCCAGGTATTAAGCATTTTAAAAAGGAAGCATATGCAAAGAATAATAGTAAAGCTGTGACCACAGATTTCTTTTTTCCTGTTAGGTGTGAAACAAGCATTAAAATGCTACTAACAACTACATAGCAGTTTTAATTTGATTGAAGATACAGTTGAAGATATTAAGTAACAGTGGAGGAATAGATTAATCTCTGCTGAATAAACACATGAATATACTTTATTTATACCTACTGATATAAATAAACAATTGTGAACTTTGAAACCCAGACATACCTAAGTTTATATCCTATATGACTTTGGGATGATTTACTTAATGTCTCTGAAACTCAGTTATAATCTAAACAATGGGATAATAAAAACTAAGGAGACAATTGTCAGGAGGATTAAATATGCACAGCCTGGCATAATGTAAGGTACTTGGTAGGCTCAATAAATATTAGCTTTTCTTCTCTCTTCTCAGTTTTCATATGCTCTCTTTTTCAGGCATTCCACTTTTGCAATACCGCAGACAGATGGAACAGCTGATTTCTAACTAAATAAAAACTATAGTAACATCCTAACAGGATCTGATTAAAATAACACTTCCACTTGCATATGATGATATTAATACTTTAAGATAATCATTACAATCCATTTGTTGAGAAATGTTCATTTGTACATGGGCTGATCAGACTTGCCTGAGCTCAGGAAAAAGAAAAATTTCTCCTGTTTAGCATGTTAGTCTGTGAATATACAGAAATAAATGAGCATTTTAGAAAGACATTTTTCTCTATTTCCTTAAAATTAGCTTCACTGTGAAAAACAAAATGGTTTTAAAGGTTAGTGCAAATTGTGAGAAGTTTTATAAATTGTTCAAAGGACCTTTTAACTCTAAAAATTAGGATTTTGTATTCAGTATGCTGACTCAGTTGACAAGTATAGAGGCTGAAATGGGGGGTGTTTGCTATTGTGAGTTACTTCTTTAGCATGCACGTGGAATTAGAAAAAGTGGGAGAGATGTGTGTGTATGTGTGTGTTCTAATTCTCAGATTTTAATGCAAATAGATTGCAGGGGTAGATAGGCATGCTGGGATGGAAACAATGTAGTTGGCACTTATGTCAAAGGGGCAGTTTCTTCGTCCCTTAACACATATGTGAGGATTGCTTTCAGATGCATGAAAAGGAGAAGCACTTTTCATACACATGTATGTATGTCTATAAATGATGAAGAGAATAGCACACAGAATGTTAGCCCCTACACATTGGATAAACTATTGGCCTTAAATCCCAACTCTGTTCCTTACTGAATAGATACGATCTTCTCCCTGTTACCTAACTTCCTCGTGCTTCAATTTGTTTATTTGTAAAAGTAGGTTAACGACATGATAAAGCTTTTGTGAGGAGGAAATAATAAATGGAAAATTCTTAGCATGGTGTCTGTCCCATAGGAAGTGCTAAGTAATTTAGTGTAATTGATATTATTATGACATATTTTATACAGACAGAAAGGTAAAAGCATTACCGTAGTTTTTCTTGTCTGCAGGAGATAAGTTCCAAGGCTGCCTGTGAATGCCTGAAATCACTGGTAGTACTGAACTCTATGTATCCAATACTAAGTTTTCTTGAGCTGATAATCTAGATGGCTACTAAGTGACTAATGGGCAGGTAGCACATAGAGTGCATAGGGACAAAGAGATGATTCACGTCACAGGCAGGTCTGTGCCATATTGCATCATGCTACTCAGAACAGCACACAATGTAAAGCTTATGTATTGTTTATCTCTGTAATTTTCCATTTAATATTATTGGACCATGGTTGACCACAAGTAACTGAAACCACAGAAAGTGAAACCATGGATTGTGGGGGGACTACAGTATGTAATTAGTACCCATGTCCCCACCACCCAGAATAAGAAACAAAGTATTCACTAGTATTATTTAAGTCCCTGTCTGTCTCTCCCTGGACCGACTTCTCTTTTTTTCCTTAAGGTTAACATCCACTTAAATTTGGTATTGACCATTCCTATGGATCTTTACTAATTCTGTTAAATAAATATCTGTAAGCAATTCATGGTAGTGTGTTACATGTTTCTTAACTTCATATGAATGCTATAACATGTTGTGTTTTCTTTTGCCACTTACTCTTACTATTCAGCAATACATTTGTGAGATTTATCAGTGTGGATAAAGCTAGTTCTAGCTCACTCATTTTCACAGCTGTATTTTATCACACTGTATAGATATATCACATTTTGTACAGTTTCCTCTTGTAAGTCATTGAGTTGATATCAACTTTTTTGCCATTGTAAACAGGGCTGCAATGGTATTTAAACACAGGATGGCGAACAGCGATCTCTTAAGTTGATTTGAAATTGCCTCCATACAATCTCTATGCATTGTTTCTAACTCCTCCCTGTGAATATATACTGGATTCTTGTATTTCTTGTAAATTTAGGTCTTGCGACTGTGATTTTAAAATTAGCTTACATTATTTTATTCAAAAAACTCTCACTGATCCCCGTTTTATTTATTACCTTTTAAAATTGTGTAATTAGTACATGTGTGTCATAAAAATCATCACAACAATCTACAAGGGCATAAATGTACGTGGAAGTAACTATCTGCCACTTGCTAGTGATTACTGCCTGTTAGAGTTTGGGAAGCATGTTTCCAGTTTTTTCCTATACTCATATCCATACATTCAAACATATATGTGTTACTATCTCAATCTGTTTGCACTGCTATAAATACCTGAGACTGGGTAATTTATAAGACAAGAGGTTTATTTGGCTCATGATTCTGCAGGCTATATAAGAAGCATGGCACCAGCATCATCTTCTGGTAAGGACCTCAGGAAGCTTCCAATCATGTCAGAAGGGGAAAGGGAGCTGGCATGTCACAGGGTGAGAAAGAAAGAAAAAGAGAGAAAGGAAATGCCAGTCTCTTTTACACAACCAGCTCTCATGTGAACAGAGCAAGAATTCATTCATTACAGTGGGGGCTGGACCGAGCTATTCATGAGGGATCCACTCACATGATCCAAACACCTCCCATGAGGCCCCACATTCAGCATGGAGGACCAGGTTTCAACATGAGATTTGAAGGGGGCAAACATCCAAACTATAGTGGTTTCTTTGGTTTAGAAACACTTGTTTGCTATGCATAGGAACTAATTTCAAACTAGCATCTACAATTTATTGGCTCACGTATGTGGGAAATCGGATAAAGTTCAAGCATACTTGAACCAAAAATGTTGAATCAAAAAGATATAATCAAGTTTTTGCTTTTTAAATTTTGTATTATAATATTTGTTATATTTTTAATTTTATTTTTCTTTCTACAGGCGTGCTCTGATCACTATTTTAAGTCATTTTAGAATTGTTACATAGAAGTTTTCCTCTTCCTCAGTCTCCTGGCTTTTCTGTATCTTTTCTTTAGGGTAGCCTAATTTTCTCCCATTGGAAACAGATTGTTATTTTCAGGAGCAAAATTGGTCATTAGCACCCTCTGCTTAACATCCTTTAGATTAAGTAAGATGGTAATTAAACTTCACACTCCCAATATATTCCAGGGAAGGATAAGCCCATTTTGAGTTAGACATCAATTACCAGGCCCAAGGAAATAAAATTTCAGATCATTTGTTCCCTGTAATGTCATACAGCAAGGCAAATGATCAGATAATCAGAATGGGAATAAGAAAATACAAAAAGCGACCAAATAACTCTACAAGTCAACTGATGTGCAAACGCACACATACGTTTTTGAAAAAAAGGTTTTCTGTATGTACAGGTGGAATATCCCTAATCTGAAAGTCCAAACTCTGAAACTTTTTGAATGCCAACATGGTGGTCAAAGGAAGTGCTCACTGGATCATTTTAAACTTTGGATTTTTGGGATTAGGGATGCTGAGGTGATAATACACCCAAATGTGAAACAATCCAAATTCTAAAACATGTCTGCATTTCAGATAAGAGATACTCAACCTATAATGTTATACAACTTAATATTTTTTAACAAAGCATGCCATTACATTTTTCTGTATCAGTATCTACCAAGCTACTACAGTCTTTTCCATGGCTGTAGAGTATTTCATGGTATGTGCTTGCTACAATTTATTGAACCCTTTGCTTGAGGTTGGACTTTTAGGTTATCTTCATATTCTCATTAATACAAATTAAGCTACATGGATACTCTTATTCACCGAATATTTATTAAGCCCCTATGCACCTGGCACTATGTTGGGCACTGGAGTATACAATATTGAGCAAAACATGGCATGATTGACTTTACAGAGCTTAGAGAAGAAAGGAGAGACAATTATTAATTAACATATACACATAGATGTAATGTTACATCTATTCCCATTTCTATTAAGTAGAAGCATATAGTACTATGGAAGATTTACCTAGTAGGGATTCAGGGAAGCTTTTGAGTAATGGATTCTTCAGCTGGGGTCTGAGGGATCTCTATTAACTTTAGTGTCCAAATACTGAGAATCCAACAGTGCCCTAACTTGAATTATGGAGAGTGTGTAAGACAGAAATTTTGACCTGTTTTTTTCCTAAGAAACATTATATTTAAGGAAACTGATTATTTGAAATACCACATTATTGTAAAAATTGCTAAAAACATAATACAATTACATTCATGGTGATCAGTGTTTTCTGGCCTGGCAATGGAAAAAGAAGAGGTATGCCTCACTTTTTTTAACTTCCCTTCCACAGACTCACTGACTCTGAGGAGGTCACCCTTTCCTTTCTTCCGGTCGCAGGAGTTCCCTGTACTCTGCTCTATAGAGCCAAGGGCTTCCTGAAGACAGGAAGTGCAGGGTTGGGGTGGGATGCTTGTCTTTTGAAGGTACAGGAAATCTCTCCAGGCTACACTAGAGTACAGTAATTCCCCCTGTATTAGTCCATTTTCATACTGCTATGAAGAAATACCTGAGACTGGGTGATTTATTAAAAAAAAAAAAAAAAAAAAAAAGGTTTAATGGACTCACAATTCCACATGGCTGGGGAGGCTTCACAATCATGGCAGAAGGTGAAGGAGAGCAAAGGCATGTTTTACATGGCGGCAGGCAAGAGTGTGTTCAGGGGAACTGCCCTTCATAAAACCATCAGATTTCGTAAGACTTATTATGATGAGAACAGCATGGAAAAAAACCTGCTTCCATGATTCAATTAACTCCCACTGGGTCCCTCCCAGGACACATGGGAATTATGGCAGCTAGAATATAAGATAAGGTTTGAGTGGGAACACAGCCAAACTATATCACCCCCTTATCCATGGGAGATAAATATTAAGACCCTGACGCATGTTGGAAATGGCAGATTGTAGCAAACCCTATTCTTTTTTTAGGGTCTGATAATGGAGATGGCTACTACATGGCTGATGGGTGGGTAGCAGATAGAACACATGGATATGCTGGATAAAGGGATGATTCACGTCACAGACAGGACTGTATGAGAGTTCATCATGCTACATGGAACAGTACACAATTTAAGACTTATGGATTGTTTATTCGTGGAGTTTTTCCATTTAATATTTTCAGACTCTGGTCAGCTGCAGGTGACTGAAACCATGGAAAGCAAAATCACAGGTAACGGGTGACTGCTGTACTTAGTCTGGAGAGATTGACGAAACAGTAATAAAATCAGTAAAAAGTGCCATGTTATGGCAATTCAAAATAATGTTAGCAATAAAATAATTCTCTCCCACCAAAAAAATTTTGTTGATCTAAATTCTAAAGAATGTTTGTGGTGCATTCATAGGCCAGTGCTGCTATAACAAAGTGCCACAGTGTAGGTGGCTTAAACAAGAGACACATACTGTCTCACAGTCCTGGACATTAGAAGTTCAAAATCAAAGTGTCAGTGGGATTGGTTTCTTCTGTAGCCTTTCTCCTGGGTTTGTAGAGGCCTTCTTATCCCTGTGTCTTCACATGGTCTTCCCTGTGTGTCTGTTTCCCAGTCTCCTCTTTTTACAAGAATACCAATCATAATAGACTAGGGATTCGTTTAATAAGCTCATTTTTACCTCATTATCTTTTAAAGACTCAAATGCAGTCATATTCTGAGATACCAGGGGTTAGAACTTTAACAAATATATTGGGAGAAATATAATTCAGTCCATGACATGAGGCTATTTTTGAGCTTAATACTATGTATGTGAGCTTTAAATTAGCACATATTTATTATCCCTTTGTAAATGTTGTATACTACGTGAAAATTAATTCAAGAGTTCTATTTATATGGTGGGCCACAGGTGGACTCAAATTTGTAAGAGTTTGGAATTAAAATTCATTTTTTGCAGGGTTCAGTTTTCTAACCCTAATAGTACTATATTTGCCTGCATTTAAAGTGCAGATGTAACATACAGAATGAAAGCACGGTAATTGGAGACACAAAGTTGTAGACCTTAAGTTACTTAAATACCAGTATTTAGGAAAATTCTTAAACAGAAAGATAAGGATTTATTTTTAAAATTATATGTCTATAGATATTCAAAAGCTGCTAAAGTTAAAGACATGAACAATATCTCAATGTTTGGAATTTTATATGTGTTACTTTATACGGTTTTATGTGAAAGAAACTCTTTGATATTAAAATTTAATATGCTTCTTGATCAACTATGCACAAAAATAGACTGACAAATTTGCTGATTCTATCTATTGAACATGAACATTGAAGATAGATGTTCATGAACATGAACAATTTTGACAAAGTCAGCATATTTGCACAATGAAAAGCTTTAGAACAACAACTGTGATTATTTGTCATGAATACAGCAGAACAGTACATAGGTATGAATTTTTATCTTTTCTCCCATTCATGTTCCAAAAGAGAATCAAGTTATTCTCTGTAACTATATACTAAATATTATACTATAATTATCTAATTTTAAATTTAATTTTTCTTTTGACTGGTATGTTCTGACCATTATTTTGTTTTAGAATTATTACATCAAACAGTTTTGCCATAAAAACAAAGACAGCGTTTAAAAAATCCATTCTTCATATCAAATGCACTAGCTATACCACTGCATTTGGCTCAACTTACCCACTTTTCTACTTAAATTTCTTGGCCATGGCTAGTTATTGAACCCATTTGCTTTACAGGTGGTTAGAATCAGAATCACAGGTCTTGATGGTGGCCAACAATAAAGAGTAGTGTAATACTGTTTCCTCAAAGGAAGAAAAATATTAAGAGTGCTGTGGTACTAGAGCAATCAAATAAACAATCACCTCACCTACTATATTTACTAATTTCTAAACCCTGGGCTAGAGGGGTAATACAAAGAAATGCGAACTCACGCTTTTAATTTTCTAGACCCTTCTAATCTAATGAGGATCAACTCTGAACAATGAGGAAATTGGGTACCATGGAGGACCATTGGATGCCTTGTCCAAGGACCTGGGTGCAGGTTGGGGTTCTAGTATCTTCTAACTTTATGACCTAGGGGGAATCACTGACCTTCTCCAAATTTACTTTCTCTGACTTATAAAGTTGGGATAATATTCTTATCACATAGAGGTAGTATACCTGGCACATGGCAGGCATCTGATGACTCTTAGATACAAACAAGACATGGCAAATTAAACATGGAGGAGATAATTAAAAGTTTGATGCAACAACAAATAATAGGTTACCAGGTGAAGATTAATTTCCTAGTGGATGATACGCATGCTATTAGAGTTCAGGGAACATTTGCAATATCCAAATACTGTATTCAGAGCGCACACCAGGCAGGTGAATAGGAATGGGGCCTGGAGTCAGCAGAAGCCCTCAAACAACACACTGCCTTGCATGAATGTCTTAACTACCTTCCAGTCCCTAGCTTAACTATTTTCAATATTGAATTTAGAAAGTCAAACACAAAAGATTATATGCTGTATAATTCCTTTAAAGTATACAAAAGGCAAAGCTCATCTGTAGTGTTAGAAGTCAGGATAGGGTTTATCTTGCAGGAGAGAGAAGAGAACTGGAAGGGGCAGGAAGGATTTTCCAGGCACTAGTGATGTTCTGTTTCTCAACGTGGATGCTGGTTAGAGGGATGTTTCTTAGATTTGTTGAATTATATTTTTATGTGTGTATTTTTATATATTCTATAATAAAATTTCAAAACATAAATTTTCATTTTGAAAACTAAAAAAAAGAGAAATAAATGGGGAAATTTAAAGAAAAAATAATCACCTGTAATCCTAGGGCTGTAATAACTGCTGTTAACATTTAATCATAGATGCTTCACACATGATTAAGATAATGCTGTATAAACTGTACTACTTTACAACCCATATTTTTCACTAAGCAAGCATATTGCAAGCACTTTCCCATGTCAGTGAATATTTTTCTAAAACATGATTTATGTATATACTATAATTTTCTTAGCCAATTTCTTATATTTTAATAATTATGATATTTCTATTTTTAATATTTAAATATTAACATGAATTCTTGTACATCAATATATTACTTGTTTTAGTACTTGACTAAGATAAGTTTCTATCAGTCATAATGTTTAAGGGTTTGGTATACATTTTTTCAATTTCCCTTTAAGATTTGAGTTCATTTCCCTCAAATGCTTAACAACATTGAGACTATGTGTTTCGAATATGCATTTTGTAGGTGAGCGTTCTTTTACTTTGACATTTTTGCTTTTTCAGTCCTGGAATTTAATGTCATTTTATATTATTAGCCATCTTTGCTTCTTTTTTTGGAATGCCTCCTCCTAGCCTTGGCCAGCTTTTTTGTTTTTTCCTATTAGAGTATTCCACTTCTCTCAGATTTCTCAGCTTTGCAGTATCCCGTTGTCCAAACTCAATATTTCATTCAGACTAAAACCTAGACTTTACTCGCTTTTATGAACTAAGTCTCTTTCCATCCGCTTACACTTTCGGCATCTGATCCTGTTTGTGTTTCTGGTTTGAGTTTTTAAACTTTCTTCTGGGTTTTAAAAGTTTATTATAACCAAGCTTACTATGGACAAAACAGTATAAGATATTGAGACTGACTATCAACTATTCCCAAGTGTAAGACCATAGAAAAAACCTAATTCCCACTACCGTTCCCAGCAGTCACCAGACATATCCATGCTAGATTATGATTACAATTGTTGACCCCCAAATTGTGGTATCCTAGTTTTAATAGATAGAGCTATTTCTAGTTTGCGCAGAGCATCTGGCTTGTAGATGAACTTTGTCATTTATCTTCTTTCTAAAAGTCTGTAAAAACAAACAACATGCTTTCTATTTCCCTCCTTGCAGTAATGCCCATTAGAAAACACAAAGCAAAGGGTATTTTCAACCAAGCGCACAGATAGCCTGCAGCTTCCTCTTTTTGGGGTTTGTTCTCCCTCTATCACAGTTGTGAGAAGGCTGTGTGGGATCAGTATTTTTGTCCTATCTCTATGAAAGATGACTTTCACATTGTCCAGTTTGGGATGGTCACTGATGAAGTCAGTGCTGGGAATGGCTGGGCCGTGCTGGGCAGCAGAGGGGGCAGATGTCTTTCTGTTTTCTTCATTTTTCGTGTGCCTCGTGGCAAGCCTTAGATCCTTCTCTCTGTTGGTCTTGAACCTTTACCTTTATTCTTTGCTTACTCCTATTGTTTTTTTTCTTGCCGTCACTTATGGTGGGCTCGGGGAACAATGTTGCAGGAACATAGAGCTTTTGAAGGAAATGTAAATTGCAGGCGACACTGAGTCCTGTCTGTTTTCTCATCGGAAAGCAGCATTTCAGAGAGCTGAACTGGCGACACTGTTTGGCGAAGACATGCCGAGTTCAGGAATATTCCCTGTTCCCAGGCCCTGGTTGTGTCGAAGTGGGACTTGCTGAAGAGGGGGCACTCTGGGAGAGAGGGGAGCAAAGGGGCACTTTCAGAAGCAGATGCTCCTGGCTTCGGAAGGAAAGCTGCTCTAATCGGAGTTCAGCCGTCCAGCAGACAATCCACAGCTTTGGAGAGAGACAAACAAAAAAGAGTCTCTCAGTCTAGTGCATAAATGTAAGAGGCTTGTCTTAAGTGTGTGTGCAGGACTTTAGCAGGGCTAAAAATGTTATGCAGAGTTAAAGTGAGGCATTGTTTAGGTTTTAATGAAGGCAACCAATTTTTAACAACAGAAGTTCTGTTGCTGAATCCCCCTCCCCTTCGCCCTCAACATTCAATTCCTCTGCCCCTGCACCTGCTTTCATTTTTGGCTTCTTGGCACTGATGTTCACAGAGACATCAGCTGGCAGTGGCAAACTGCTAAAAGCTCCCCTGCAATGCAGCTCTGCAAATGCCAGCCATTTATCCACTGGTGCATGCCAGCTTAACGTAAGGTCTCCCTTTCTCCCTCTAGCCCCAACCCCCTCAGCCCCCCAGTTTTACTTCCAAATGACAGTAAATGATCCAAACTGAGCAGTGGTTTGGCCCTTTGAGTATCCATTAAGCGTGGCCACCTCTATTTGCTACATCTATTTGCTGTGATTATAATATTTTGATCCAAAGAGTGTTGCAGAAAATTTAGATGACAATACTATTTATTCTATTCAATAAAGAACTATTGGCCCACAGGCTCATTTCTCTCTCCCCAGCAGATGGTGGGATAGTTTCTTGAGATCTCTTTGACTTGAAACAGCCTTTTTGTTTTTGTTGCTTATTGAGAGCCAGTTGCCCCAAATTCATTGAATAAAGACATCCACTTTTCAGTTTAAGCTAAGCTCCAATAGATAAATACTGACTTGGAGTTGGGGCTGATGGACAAGCTGGAAAGGCAAAGAGGCTGTTGGAAGTTAAGTATTCAGCACAAGGCTTTGCAGTTTCAAAAACGATGGTTTTAAGTTCTCCATTCACCACAACAATTCAGGCTGTATACTGAGAGAGTGTGAGAAATCTGTGAGAAATTCGACATATATTTATTTTTCTTAGAAATTAGAGAATATCTTCACAGTGTACACTCTGAAGGGCTTTTGTTTTGTTTTGTTGTGTTTTTAATGATCTAAACCATCTGGGGAGTTGATAAAGGATGTGATTTTCACAAGCTGAGTTAGCAAAGCCTATTGCTAAATCCCAAACCTTTATCCAGCCTACAGATAAAACCAGGGTGGGAGAGCTTCCCTTCCAGCTCTGAAACACTATGATCCCACGTATGCCAAATGTTTTAGTATCTGGGTGGTAAGAAAAATAGAGAACTGACTAAAAGAGCCTGGCCCAAGGATCCAGAAATGGACATTACTTCTTCGTCTTTTTTTTTTTTTTTTTTTTTTAAAGACTGGTAGAGATCACAAGTTTCCAGAAAATCTGTCTGAAAAATAAGCCGGCATCATATTTTATCTGAGGCCTTTATGGTCTTTTTTTATCCAGGGACAGGAATTAGCACTTGCCAGTATTTCTTAGTCATCTACTTCTCAAATCTGGAGTCCAAACCTGTCTTATAATACTAGACACAGCAGGTTCCCATATAGAATTACAGAAGTGCTTTAACTAGAGCAGTCATCTTGCAATAGCCATGATCTTATATAAGAATGTACGTGTACTTGGAGTTGATGACAAATGTCCAGCTAGGCTTCTCAGGGTTCACAGTCAGCATTTGGGCCAGCCATGTGAATAAGATAGAAAAATTAGGAAATTCCATTCCCAGAAACAGATTGTACACTGCCAGTGTTATTATGTCATGGTTTTTTACTCAACCCTGTCTTGTCTTGTATTTTTTTAAATTTTTTTCCTTTTTCTTTTTGGAGACACAGTCTTACTCTGTCACCCAGGCTGGGATGCAGTGGCGTGATCTCTGCTTACTGCAATCTCCATCTCTGGGTTCAAGCGATTCTCCTGCCTCAGCCTTCCAGGTAGCTAGGATTACAGGCATACACCACGACACCTGGCTAATGCCTGCCACCATGCCTGGCTTTTATATATACATATACATATATATATGTATATGTATATATATGTGTGTGTGTGTGTGTGTGCATGTGTGTGCATGCGTGTGTGTGTGTGTGGCTGCATGTGTGTGTGTATGAGATGATCTACCCACCTCATCCTCCCCAGTGTTAGGATTACAGGCGTGAACCACTTCACCCAGCAGTGCAATCTGCAACCCTGTCTTCTCTGAGCTCAGTCTCCTCTTTTCTAGTTATCCACTGCAAGGTACACAAGATGGAACTGAAAGTTATCCCTTTCTATTTGAACACAAGCATGATGTAAGTTATAAGTTGCTCATGTTACCTAACCAGAAGTCGGACAATATTTCCAAGGCTCATTCATCCATCAATTGCTATTCTTTACGAGACCTGTGTGCTAATGAATATTTAACACCGATAACATGCTGCTTACACATTTTTCAAACATAGGCAAACTGTGTCAGAAATGTCGTTTTAAAACTTCTGTTTGGCTGGTTGTAGTGGCTCATGTCTGTAATCCCAGCACTTTGGGAGGCCAAGACAGGCAGATTGCTAAAGCTCAGGAGTTTGAGACCAGACTGGGCAGAATGGCAAGACCCTGTATCTACCAAAAATACGAAAAACTTAGCTGGTTGTTGTGGCGTGCACCTGTAGTCTCAGCTACTTGTGGGGCTGAGGCAGGAGAATGGCTTAAGCCTGGGAAGTCGCGGCTGTAGTGAGCCAAGATTGCGCCACTGCACTACAGCCTGGATGACAGAGTAAGACCCTTTCTCAAGAAAAAAAAAAAAACAACAAAACAAAACAAAAGAAAAACTTCTGTCTAAGATGCTTTTAAAATTAAGAATCTGGCCGGGCGCGGCAGCTTACGCCTGTAATCCCATCACTTTGGGAGGCCGAGGTGGGTGGATCACAAGGTCAAGAGATCGAGACCATCCTGGCCAACATGGTGAAACCCTGTTTCTACTAAAAACCACAAAAATTAGCTGGGCATGGTGGTGCACGCTTGCAGTCCCAGCTGCTTGGAAGGCTGAGGCAGGAGAATTGCTTGAACCCAGGAGGCGGAGCTTGCAGTGAGCCGAGATTGTGCCACTGCACTCTAGCCTGGTGCCTGGTGACAGAGCAAGACTCTGTCTCAAAAAAAAAAAAAAAAAAAAAAAAAAAAAAAAAAAAAAAAGATTAAGGATCCAGTTAAACATTCAGGGGTGTCGCCCTTCTCCTGGATGGAGCCATGTTATACCAAAGAAACCCAGGAAGCTAGAGCTAGAGCTAGAGTTGGGGGTAACTGTTAAAAACACTTCACAGGAAATAATCACAAGGTAGTACAATTTTAAGTAATGTGAAAGACTTTTGGTAATAGTGGTAACTTTCACAGTTGTTTTCTTATTTCACAAAGCCTGAGCCCTCTATTACCCTGTACTCCTTACTGTAGCTCTGATGTGTTTCCAATACTAGAAGAAGCAGTATAATAGGTGACAGGCCACAGCACGGAAATCAGAATCTCCAGGCCTAAAATGTCCTTCAAATGATTCCTCAAAGTCCTTTAGCCTCTCTGAAACTTGGCTTTCTCATCTGCAAAATGGGAATACAATTATATTGACTCTTGCCAATTCACAGGCTTGTAAGAAACAAATTAATCTTTCCTAACTTTAGATCACTATACAAGTGTTCATTATTACAACTATTATTTGTATTACTGCTTTGTAAGTCACACAAGGCTATATGATTGTCAGTTATAATAATTATTATTTACATTAGAATTGTGTTGGCAATGCCTTAGCAAATCTGGCCTTCTTCCTCTTTTTCCTAATCCAGAGTGGCTCCATCCAAACAGTTGAATGAGCTTTGACACCGCCCTCTCCCGCATTTCTCATATTTTATCTACCTTAACTTCTATTGATTTTGAATCTCTTCAAGCTGAAGAAATTTAGGGTAACATATTGTATTCAGATCTGATTTGTACTGGTTCCTAGCTCAACACTGAATAATTGAATACATTTAATTTATAAATATTTTATAGGTATTTATTCATATCCCAGAAGGGTTTAAGGAAGGTTATATGACACATAAATACAACAAATTAGCATATGCCAGAGGTAGCTGGGAAATACAAAGATAGACTAATGGTGGTTACCTAAAACAGAATCAAGAATGAGATTACTGAGAAGTCATAACATTGAGTCCTTTTTTTAAATTTATTTTTTACTTCAGCAGGTTTTGGGGGAACAGGTGGTGTTTGGCTATGTGAACAAGTTCTTTAGTGGTTCTTTCTGAGATTTTGATGCACCCATCACACATGCAGTGTCTGCTATGCCCAATGTGCAGTCTGTTATTCCTCACTCCCCTCCCATCATTTCCTCCAAGTCACCGAAGTCCATGGTATCATTCTTATGCCTTTGCATCCTCATAGCTTAGCTCCCACTTATGAGTGAGAATGTACCATGTTTGGTTTTCCATTTGTGAGTTACTTCACTTAGAATAATAGTTTCCAATTCAATCCAGGTTGCTGCGAATGCCATTATTTAGTTTCTTTCTATGTCTGAGTAGTATTCCATGGTGTGTGTGTGTGTATACACATATATAACACACACACATATAACACACACATATATAACATATATAAATTTTATATACGTGTGTGTGTTATATATGTGTCCATATACACATAACATTTATGTGTCCACACACACATTTATATGTGTTATATATGTGTCCACATACACATAACATTTTCTTGAAATATATAGTATTCCATGGTGTGTGTGTGTGTGTGTGTGTATACACACACAAATATAACATTTTCTTCATTTATTCATTGATTGATGGGCATCTGGGCTGGTTCCATATTCTTGTTGTTGCAAATTGTGCTGCTATAAACGTGTGTGCAAATATCTTCTTTGTATAATGACTTCTTTTCCTCTGGGTGGATACCTAGCAGTGGGATTGCCGGATCAAGTGGTAGATCTACTTTTAGTTCTTTAAGGAATCTCCACAATGTTTGCCAGAGTGGTTGTACTAGTTTACATTTCCGCCAACAATGTAAAAGTGTTCTCTTTTCACCACATCCATGCCAACATCTATTTTATATGTATATTTTTTTATTATGGCTATTCTTGCAGGAGTAAGATGGTATCATTTTGATTTTGATTTGCGTTTCCCTGATAATTAGTGATGTTGAGCATTTTTCCATATGCTTGTTGGCCGTTTGTAAATCTTCTTTTGAGAATTGTCTACTTATGTCCTTAGCCCACTTCTTGATGGGATTTTTGTTTTTTGTTGTTGATTTGTTTGAGTCATTTGTAGATTCTGGATATTAGTCCTTTGTTGGATGTGTAGATTGTGAAGATTTTCTGCCATTCTGTGGATTGTCTGTTAACTCTGCTAATTATTTCTTTTGCTAGGCAGAAGCCTTTTAGTTTACTTAAATCCTATCTATTTATCTTTGTTTTTGTTACATTTGCTTCAGGGTTCTTGGTTGTGAAGTCTTTGCTTACGACTATGTCTAGAAGAGTTTTTTCTAGTGTTATCTTCTAGAATTTTTATGGTTTTGGGTCTCAGATTTAAGTCTTTGACCTACCTTGAGTTGATCTTTGAATTAGGTGAGACAGAAGGATCATGTTTCTTTCTTCTACATGTGGCTTGCCAATTATCCCAGGACCACTTGTTGAGTAGGGTGTCCTTTCCCTGCTTTATGTTTTTGTTTGCTTGGTCAAAGATCAGTTGGCTGTAAGTATTTGGCTTTATTTCTGAGTTCTCTATTCTGTTCCATTGGTCTATGTGCTTACTTTTATACCAGTACCATCCTGTTTTGTTGATCTTATAGTATAGTTTAAAGTCAAGTAATTTGATGCCTCCAGATTTGTTCTTTTTGCTTAGTCTTACTTTGGCTTTGCATGTTCTCTTTTGGTTCCATATAAATTTTAGGGTTGTTTTTTTCTAGTTCTGTGAAGACTGTGATATTTTGATGGGAATGGCACTGAATTTATAGACTGCTTTTGGCAGTATGGCCATTTTCACATTATTGATTATACCCATTCATGAGCATAGAATGTATTTCCATTTGTTTGTGTTGTCTATGATTTCTCTTTTTTAAAAATTCATTTATTTTTTTGAGATGGAGTCTCACTCTGTCGCCAGGCTGGAGTGCAGTGGCACAATCTCGGCTCACTGCAACCTCCGCCTCCCAGGTTTAAGCAATTCTCCTGCCTCAGCCTCCCGAGTAGCTGGGACTACAAGTGCGTGCCACCATGCCTGGCTAACTTTTTGTATGTTAGTAGAGACAAGGTTTCACCATGTTGGCCAGGTTGGTCTCAATCTCATGACCTTGTGATCTACCCGCCTCAGCCTCCCAAAGTGCTGGGATTACAGGCCTGAGCTACCGCGCCCACGGGATGCATTTCCATTTATGTTGTCTATGATGGCTTTCAGCAGCGTTTCGTAGTTTTCTTTGTAGAGGTCTTTTACCTCCTTGGTTAGGTATATTCCTAAGCTTTTGTTTTTGCAGCTATTGAAAAAGGGATTGGGTTTTTAGTTTGATTTTTGGCTTGGTTGCTGTTGGTGTATAGCAGAGCTACTGATTTGGGTACGTTAATTTTGTGTCCTGAAACTTTGCTAAACTCATTTACTAGTTCTGGGAGATTTTTGGATGAACCTTTAGGATTCTCTAGGTATATGATAATATCAGCAAACAGTGACAGTTTAACTTCCTCTTTCCTAACTTGATGCCCTTGATTTCTTTCTCCTGTCTGATTGCTCTGGTTAGGATTTCCAGTAATATGTTGAATAGAAATGGTGAAAATGGGCATTCTTTTCTTGTTCCATTTCTCAGGGGGAATGCTTTCAACTTTTTTCCATTCAGTATAATGTTGGCTGTGGGTTTGTCATAAATGGCTTTTATTCCTTAAGGTATGTCCCTTGACATTGAATCCTTACTATGAATGGGTCCAACCATAACTAGACATTTCATTAGACTCAAAATTTAGTGGTCATGAGATGGAAGCAAAAATACTGTCTAAGAGAAACACATACATTCTGAATATAATTACAAGAGAGCAATTTCTGGACAAATCTCCTAAAAGGGACACAATGAAGTGGAATAAATAGTGTTCCTAATGATATCATTGTAGAAGGTATGTATAACAGTTTCACAGAGCTGTTTCATTAAACATTTTTTGGACTTAGAGATACTGAAAGATGTCAGATAGACCTTGCCTATCAAGGAATCACTGAGAAAGAGAAATCTACATTAGGAAAATCAGTGCCATTCACTAAGATAAGCTGAAGAAGAGAGAGAGGCTGTGTAGGGTAGGGGGCACAGAGAAGAAAGTGATCAGTTCCACTGAGTTGGCCAAGGAGGCCTTCTTGGAACAGAGAGCACCACATCTCCTGCCTTTCTTCAACAATTTTTATCCATTGTCAACTATGCGGTGGGCAAAATATTAGGTGCTAAAATTATGACGATAAGGAGAACAATGTCTTTGTATGTATAAGCAGACAAGGCCTTTAAGAGCATTTCAGTGAGAAAGACTCTCCCTTTTCAGTGAGTTCTTCCCCGCCCCACAACTGTGAACCTTTAATAACAACAGATCCCTTGCTTGCCACTGCCTTCTGAAAAGGAACGTGGAACAATATCAGGAACTGCATGAGACACTCTAGCCACTGTGCAAAGCTGCCAGAGGCCTTGGGAAAGGAAGTAGATAAGAAATAGGCTTCTAGGAATGCATGGGGATGCCTCGACTCTGGACAGAGGGAGGAGTGACTGAACCAGGACAAAACAAAGACCTGAATGTTGGCATCTAGGAAGGCCAGCAAATATTACTGCCCTCCAATTGAAATAACATGCTGGGAAATAGACATGAAAATCATCTTTTTACAGAAAAGAAAAAAGAATATTCCAGTTGTTTCCTTTATTTCTGAATAATTGCGATGAGCCAAGTTACTCCTACTGTCAAGGGTAGATATCTTGATTTTTCCAGTGACCAAGCTTCTGAGACACTTCCCACTGGTAGTAGACTGTTAGGCCAGAAAAAGTCAGCGTTGGTATAAATAACTCCTTGTTATTGCCTATATAAATAATGTTCTAATATATTTCATTTAATATTTCCATGTGTGATTTTCTTGCTGTATATAAAAGCAGTACTCCTCAATTAGTCAGCTTGCCTTGGAGGATAACAGCATATGCTATTTGCAAGAAAGTACTTGGCACTAAGAGGCAGCACAGAAATATTCAGTAGAAACTCCATTGGTCTGATGCTCAAAAAGTTAGGGAGGCAAGATGCACTTATAAAACAATGGAACAACATAGTAAGTTATGGTCATATGATAAGTAGTATATGTACAGAATAGACAATAACTTACAGACAAAATGAAAGGAAAAAATTATTGGAGCAAGAGGAATCTAGAAAGATTTTATAAAAATTGGGACCTGAAGAGTGGGAATATTTAGAAAGGAAGCACATCAGACAGAAGTGTTTTAGGTCAGAAGAGAAAAGCTTGTAAAGGTGTAGAAAAATAACCTTAAAAAATAGCGTATGCAAATCTGGGAAGCAGAAGATTATTAACACAATTGCCAAAAAAGAGATCTCTCTCTCTCTCTCTCTCTCTCTCTCTCTCACACACACACACACACACACACACACACACACACACACGCACTCGGGAAGTTTGAAACTTTTGAGAAAGTAAATGGATGTGGATTCAGAAGGAAATATCTATCCTTATTAATAGCATCTGACAATATACATTCCTTCAAAAGCACGAGCATTACCAAATGAAAACTCATACAAACAATCCTCCAGGAAAAAAAAATAGTTTAATGCCAAATATGTCAGTGCTGGTAGGTTAATTCTAGATAGATATGGTGTAAAAGAGTAATTATAGGGAGTTGAACCTGAATAAATCACATTCATTTGTTAAATTCAAACCTGATTAGTAGTACCAAATATCAGAATAAATCAAAGTTTTGATTAATAATAAAACCTAGCATTTGTTTTCACATGTTTGCTTTAAATATATGCCGGAATATATTCTCTGAAACAAACTGGCATATCATCTATTTTGGTCTCAAATAGAAAATTCTACCACAGTTTTAAAAAAAGTGAAATGCTTCACACACACACCTACATATAAATAATCTTTAGAGAAGTTAAATAAGTTGCACAAGGTCGTACTTCTAAACAGCTCTTTATGGCTACAGAACCGTGTGCTTTTTAAGTCATAAGAATGAAAACCTCTTATAAAAGTGAACATCTAAAGTTGTGTGCCAGAACCCCAGGGGAGTCTTTTGCATGCAAATGCCAGAACTAGTCCCAGATCCACTGAATCAGAATTGCCAGAATGGGGGCCCAGATGGGCAGATTATGTTTTAAAAGTACTCTTTTAATATATTGATGCATATCCCTATTTAAGATGCTGCCTACCAAAACTACAAAGTGAATGAATGAATGAAAGAATGAATAAATGAATGAATGAATACATCAATCAATAAAGGAATGGGGGACCAAGTTTGTCACTGAAGTTTAGCAAGACAAGATAGAGAAATATTAATCTTTGTACTTTTCTTCTTCTGCCTCACTTCCCAATGGTCGTTTAATTAGTCAGAACTCTACATTTGCCCAAAGGAAAACTTGGATTGTAATAGCAGGGAAAAAGACACAATTTATGTTTATTTTTAGTTTTTCAACTAGGCTCTAGGGAAGCACAAGGAAAGGCCTGGAGAGCAACAGCATTGACTAGAAGAGAATGGGAAAGTGGAGGAGGGATTGCTACCCTTCCTAGGGTATTCATGTAGGTAGGATGTAGACAATGGGCAGGGAAGGGAGGAGTAAGCAGATATCTGGCTAGCTCCTGCTAATATGACACAGAATGAAATAAAACGTTGAGAGAAATGACAGTAACATGCTGTCAAAATGTAGAGGAAAAGAAGGTTGACTCTGTCTGGTGGCACCTTAAGCCCTGAGGAAGTTAGCATTGGAGTTGACTGTCAATGCATATGATTTCCCATAGATGGAGAATGTGGGAAAAAGCATTTTGGACACACCTTAGTTAGGCAGTATCAGATTAGATGTAGGCAGTTTTTATTAAGCTTAACAAAGCAGGTTCAAGAAGAAAAATTTATTGTATTTCTAGAACTTTTTAATTCAATGCTCTACCACTTTGAAAGATACAGGAAATATATAATAAAATTACTATGATGATTATTATCAATCAAATGATTGATCTCATTCTCATTATTTTAGCGAATTCATAATTTGTTGATGACTAGCAGATCATTTTCACTTACCAGGAGGTCCCTAGCAAAGGTGCTTTTTGTGGCTTCTCATTCTCACTCTCCTCTTCCCTTGCCCACCATCCCTGATCTGATACTCGCAAGCTCCTGGATTCTCAAACCTGTTCTCTTCTTCCAGTGACTCAAGTCACTAAACTAAAAATACAGTCCTCTGTTGAAATGCTCCATGCATCTGAACTATGGAAGTATAGAGCAAGAGTTCCAATCTTTGTAGTCCATTCTAACAGCAACTCATCAGTATCTAATGGGGAAAATTTCAGGCCACACAGAACAATCAGGAATATAAAAGCTGAAAAAGAGAATCTTAGAGACAATCTACTCCTCTATTTTGTAAACTACTAATTTTGAGGCTCAAAGAGGTTAGACAATTTTTTCAAATCTGGAAGCTTCTAAGGGTCAGAAGTGAAACTGGGACCTAAATCTAGGTGCAGTATTTATACTCCAATACCTGTGACGAAAGGGAGGGGAGTGTTCAGCAGCAACTTGGGACTGACTTTGCAGGATGCTACTTCTCCTACCTACTTTACTTTAGGACCGACTCTCATGTGAACTTGGTGCTTTTTCTGACTAATTTACTATTCTAAATGAACTAGAGATGAAAATCCTATATATTAACTGTATGCAAACTATTGGACAGCAATAATTTCTTTTCTTTGAGTTCATAATATACTATACCAGGGAGTGATTTCAGATTTGGGTAGACTCAAATTTAATGAGACTTGATTATGATTACTCAATGCTGTATTGAAAATTGTTGAAGAAGTTGAAGTATCATTCCTTCCCATTATAATGCAGCTAGTAAGGAGCATGAGTAAGCCAAACGACGAATTAATGAAATTTACAGATCGATTTTTAGGAAGCCTGGCTAGAAAGTCAGGACTCGAAAATAATAAATGACTTGGAAGAACCTATTTAGAATTTTGAATGTGTCTGAAACGCGATGAATTTCTATAGGTGGAAGACCTTAAATACGATTCATACAAAAAATTATATCAGAGACCAGGAGAGGTAGCTTAGCACATAACCTCAGTACTTTGGGAGGCCGAGGTGGGCAGATCACTTGAGGCTAGGAGTTTGAGAGCAGCCAGGCCAATATTGTGAAACCTGTTTCTACTTAAAAAAAAAAAAAAAAAAAAAAAAATTGCCGAGTGTGACGGCATGCCTGTAATCTCAGCCTCTTAGGAGCCTGAGGCACAAGAATTGCTTAGACTGCAGAGGCAGTGGTTGCAGTGAGCCGAAATTGTGCTACTGCACTGCAGCCTGGATGACAGAGCAAGACCCTGCCTCAGACAAAACAAACACAACAACAATAACAACAACAACGATTATATCAGGATTTAAAAAAAAAGAAAGTCAAGATAATTGGTTGATTTCTAATGTGATGTTGCAGAAAACAGTATACTATTCAATTTGGAACTGAGACAAGAAAACTCAGTGCTGGGAACTGAGTCTTGATTTTCAGAAAAAATGTAGAGAAAGAAGTTACTCAAAACAAGAGCAATAGAGTGATTGTATCATTTGGAGACTAATGTACCTGGAAGACAGCATAAAGACTATGATCAAAGGTTTGGTTAGGCAGTGACTGAAGTAATAAATTATTAACAACCATGATAAACAGAAAGGGGAAGTTACAATGAAATAAATCTAAAGAGATGAACTGCAAAGAAAGTTAAAGAAATGTCTGCAATGGTTACTGTAGGAAAAAAATGGTGGAATGGCTCAGGGTCACAGATACGCTTCCAACTGTGAATTAGAATCCTGAAATTTTGAGTTTAAAGAAAACATAAAATGATAATTATGATTATTGTACGTATTTATCAAAAAATGAGTTAACGAATCAATCAGTGCCCACGTATCTCTTTAAATTCAGGTGTAAGGTTGGCCCACTTAAATTGAAACTTTTTTATAGTTTTTGTTCTGTCAAAGAACATAAGCAATGGAAAATGCCTAATATATTCTTTTTCATATTTTCTCCTTTTTTGTGATAGTTGAAGAATACTAATCTAATGAAAATTAACATGATCTAGAGTTTCTGGAAAATATTTAGGAGGAACTATATCATATCAATCTAATTTCAACACAAATCTTGTCAATACTGCTTGATAACGCTTAGAGGGCCCAACATTGCCCTTGCTCAGGCCATGCCCCTCTCCCAAGGCAAGACATATGAGAGCTAAGGGCTGTTCTCACATGGAAGATACCACCAAGACGTGCCACTCGGCTTGAGGGAGGCCGAGGAGCAAGAGCTTGCAGTGTGTGTGAAGGAGGGTAGTAAACACAATTGGAAGTACTGGGTAGAGTGTTCACTGGTACATGAGACCCCTCATGTTGTAGGGTGGAGCCCTGAATGGAATGGGGGTTCATGTCCCCTCTCTTATGCCACCGTGTTCCTCTGCAAAACTCTGAATCCTGCAGAATGAATCCAGGACTTAGAGATGTGAACCTGGTCTTGTAGATTATTACATAGTTGTTTTGTTTAAGGCTAGAAGATAGAACATAATTTAAACATTGTTAACTTGGTTTACATATTTGAAATATTTGGACACATAGTACATAGTCTTACCCTGCGCCTGCGAAGTTTTAGAGGCTGGCCTGTGTCTTGGCCCCTCCCAGGTTGATGTGAGGTTCCAGAAAACAGGGACTATCTTCTATTTATCCAATGTCTTTTACTATATTTGATAAGATGCTCCATGTGTGTTTGGGAAATCAAACAGAACTGAAATGGGAAAATGCAGGGATACATGATATGAACATAGGTAGAAGGTAAAGCAAATACTTCCAGCAGTTAGAATTATTATCAAGCTGCCCCATTTCCTTGACTTTCCTACCAGAGAGAGAAATATTTTGGAGTGCTATTACAGACTCAGAACTAAGCCTCTGATGAGCAGGTCACCACAGCTGTACCTGGTATTTTACAACCTTGCAGCCTATTTCCTACACTGCCCAGGTCCCTGGGAAACTTCACTTAGCACGTGGTTAGAATCTCAAGGACAAGGCAGTTTGAGTTCCACTTAGCAGTTTTTTCCCCCTGCACGGAAATCAACAGAGCTGCCAGAACTTTTAACTTCATATTTTTTAACATTGCATATTTCAGGAAAAATTTATGGCTCCTTTTATTATGTTTTACAGGACCGTTGATAATACCCTCTCAATGCACAGTTTTTACACCTTACTAAAGAAAACGGACTTTTTTCCATGGCTCCTGTATGAGCCATTTAGTCATTTCTTTCTTTTCTTTCTCCACAGAAATTTCAATCATTTAAATTCAGTTGTCATTCTTTTTAATTGAGCCACACTTAGTTCTTATTACTCTGAAAGGCACTCAATATGCACATCAGATTTATGTGAATGCATTACACAATTTCAAAAAAAAATTGTGCTTCTACATCTTGAATTTACCCTAGGAAACAATGATATATTTTTCTCTCTCTCTTACTATTTGTGTATGTTTCCATATTTCTGCAAAGGGTGAACTCGGGTTAGTCTCATTAATGTAGTAATAATAATTATTAACTTTCTTTGCAGTTTGTCTTTCCATATTTTAAATGAAGTTGTCACAACATATAGGTTTACTGTAGGCATTAGAGATGTTATTATCTGCGCTGGCATGCAGTATGCAAACAGTGTGGTCCACTTCACTACCTACCTTCACTCCTCCCTAGCAATATGCTCTGCTCCACCAATAGACGTTACTCTGAGTTGAATTTGGCACTAAAGTTGAAGAAACAAGCTTAAAATTTATTTGAATTTTATTTCTGAATTGACTCCCTTGCAGCTGGTTGGACTATTCATTTATCAGATCTGATACGTAAGTAGTTTTTGGTATATTATCATTTTCTTTTCTGCCTTTGTCAAAAAGAAGAAAGACATATCTTTCTTCTCTACAGCAGATGGTAATAGCAATTAGATGCAGTCATGATCCCGACCCTCAGTAGCCATCAAGTCTCACAGTGTAGCAGAACTGGATGGAAAATGATTTGGATGTTGCAGTCGGCGTGTACTCACCCAAAGCAATCCCACTTATCAAACACAAATTCACCAGGTGTCTGCCTACAGAGTTAACCTGGAAGAACACAGAGAAAGAAATATTGTAACCTGATGTCTTCTCCTTGTTCTATTCATTTCAATAAATTATACCTGTAGATACTACCCATCCCCCTTATCACTATTTAAAATTTTCGTGATATCTGACTTTACCAATACCACCAAAAGTTTCTGCCAAAAGGCTTTCTGATGATAACTCATTTGGAAATAACATCTCAGAATGTATCCTCTTTTGTTTGTGAAAATTCCTCATTATAGTAAAATGATGTTATAGGCATTATCTAGGCCTAGCTTGAGTGTCTGCAAATGTTCATTCCAAATTATTTTATTTTGTATTGATTACAAACCAAAAATAAGAGTGTCATATTGTTTCTGTTTTATGCATAATCTGCTTAATTTAATTTAACCATATACTTAATATTGATTGAATAGAAGAATAAGACACGTCTTTTCTATCTCTCCACTTCATATATGCCATCAGTAGACAGGGAGGAAGCTTCCATTCTATGCGTTACTGTACAGTTACCACTTTTAGAAAATGGGGTCCCATTTTTTTCTCCTATAGAATCATCATCTTCACATATCTTACTAATTAAATGGCTAATTTGTCTTAATTGAGTTCTCAAATCTTCTAGGTCTTTTTGCCACAACAAGAGAGTACATTTAAGTTGATCCATCTTCCCCCCCCCCCCCACAGCTTTATTTAGGTATAATTGAAAAAAATGCATATAGTTAAGGTGTACAATGATGTTTGAATATATGTGTATATATTTGCTATTATCTTTTCTTTTTTGTGTGGTGAAAACAGTTAAGATATACCTTCTTAAAACATTTGCAATATACTCTATGGGTTTGTTAACTATAGTCACTATACTGTGCATTAGAGCACCAGAAAGTATTCATCTTGCATAACTGTAACTTTTCACCTTTGATTAACCTCTCCTGATTCCCCAGACCCTAAGCCCCTGACAGCCACTCTTCTGCTCTCTGCTTCTATGGGTTTGACTATTTTAGATTCCACATGTAAGTGAAATAATGCAGTATTTGTCCTTCTATGACTGGCTTATTTCACTTGGCATAGTTCTCTAATTTCATCCATGTTGTCACAAATGGCAAGATTTTCTTCTTTTTTTTAGGCCTAGTGGTATTGCATTGTATATATAGATATATATCACATTTTCTTTATCCATTCATCTGTGACTGGACATGTAGATTGTTTCCATATCCTGGCTCTTGTGAATAATGCTACAATGAACATGGGAGTGCAGATATCTCATCTACAAACTTATTTAATCTCCTTTGGATATATACCCACTAGAGGGATTGCTGGATGTTATGGTAGTCTTATTTTAAATTTTTTGAGAAAACTCCATACTGTTTTCCATAATGGATGCACTAATTTACATTCCCAGCAAAAGTATACAAGGGTTCGGTCATCTATCTTCCGTCTTTTTGATGATAGCCATTCTAACAGGTGTGAGGTGTAAGTTGGTTTATCTGAATGAAGGACCGTAATAATAATATAACTTTATGTCCCTGTTTTTTCTAATTTGGGAAAAATCACAGTAACCTGAATCCACACCAACTGGACCAAAATAAGCCTAGGATTTCCTCATGTTTCTTACCCCAGATATTTCTAAGAGTCTCTCCAAGAAATTCATGTCCATTTTTCCAGTCCATTTTTATTGCTCCTTGTCTCCTAGTCTTATGTGAATGTGTTGGAGCATGACTACTCTATTTTGGATTCAGTCTTTCCAATTCTCATTTATTACCCAATAAAAGACAATGGAAGTGTCTGTTCTTTCATGGCCATCTCCACCTCTTACCATCTTATCCACAAGGGTAATCTTCCTCAGGATTTCTACCAGGGAAAGTTTTCAGAACTCCCTAATTAGATATCAGTGTAGTTCCCAAAGAATGGCCTTTTCAGTCTTCAATAAACCCACATATATCACTTCAACATTGTAATCTACCCTGGAATTCACAGACTAAAATGAGGTCAACATATATTCCCACATCCTATGCTGTCTCATGTACAATGCTATAGCATGGACAACACAATTCCTAATAATAAAGAATAAATTTCAGAGAGAGTAATTATCTCTAAAACCACACTAAGGAAAAAAACCATTTTCAGAATGAAACTTAGACTTCTACCATCTACCCCTTACCTGCTGACTTCAGCATAAGTCACACTACGAGACTCTTGACCCTTTGGAGATCCATCCACCCTTAAGAAAGATCTGGCCAAGAGTTCTGGCTGTCACTTCTGCCTATGGTGCCCAGTTGAGAAAATATGTTTAAATGCACTGCTTGCCTCCATGGGATAAAAGGCATTTTGGCACAAGACTTTATAGAAAATTGGGCACCAGTTAGGCCTTGGAAATCCATGACCATCAAGAAGAGCAAATTCTGTTCTTCGAAAACATAAGCTCCTCGCTGTTTATTTGCCAATGGATCAGACATTTGAAGACTAGACAAACATATACTGCAAAAACTCAAATGTGTATTGTCTTTTTGTATTTACTGTTCTTGATTTTTTTTTTTTTTTTTTTTTTTACGAAAAGCAGAATTAAGAAATTTAGGTCACGTGAGCAGGTTGGATACTTTCTGCAGCTGAACCAGTTTGTTGCTTATTTGTCTTTAGTAAGGCTAGAAATGAAAAAGGGTAGCGTTGGAGTCGTGAAAATTTCTGGGAGAGTTATTCGGGGCCCTAACCTATTAAGTATGTATGTTATCTTCACAGGAAGATAGATCTAATGTAAGAGTTGGCAAACTCATAGCCCGCAGATCAAATGGACTTTTCTGTTTCTGTAAGGAAAGTTTTACTGGAATATGCCCATGCCCGTTCATTTTCATGCTGTCTATGGCTGCTTCCATGCTACAGTAGCAGAGGTGAATTGTTGCTACAGTGACTGTATGCGCCACAAAGCTTAAAATATTCAGCCCTTTACAAAGAGTTTGCTGACCACTGATCTAGTGTAATGCTATCTTTCTTGTGAAAATATTTTATAAACTCTCTAATATTTTATAAAGTTGGAGATAAATACATATTTCTATGAAAAGAAGTTAACGCTTGAAGATTAGATCATCTTACTAAATTCATTCTACTAAAATCAAAGTGAGGATCTGTAAAGACTCAGCAAGTGTTGCCTGTGTATGTGCTGATGGGACAGTTGATTTTCTCATCTGAGTCTGGTGGGATACAGTTGCCCCAAGGAAATGCTCTTCGTTTCAGTCACACTAAAAGTGAAAATCACAAGGCCCACTGCCTGCTAATCACATTGCCTAAAAAAAGAGAGAGAGAAAAAAACTTTTAAAATGAGAGACCGCTTTCCTCTAATCATCTTTCTCTTTAAGTGGATTGTTTGAGAGATATTAAAATAACTGAAGCAGCCTGGAGAATCCAACTTAAAAAACACATAAACCCAGCATGCTCAAAGTTCAAAAGGTCTATTGCATAGTCACTATTAATCTCTCTATACATATTTTATTTAACCTTCTGTAAATATTGTCACTGTAAAGTACTTTGGACAGGCTAATGCACTGGGATGTTTTGCTAATGGAAACAGAGACAATAATGCAGAAAGCAATCACAAGACGGGAAGAGGAGGAGGCGGATGAAGGAAAGAGCAGACTGAAGGCAGAGCCTGGGTTGTCTGGGAGAGGTGAGGCCGGGACACTGTGTGGAGCTGACTTCTTCATTAGCAGAGGCTGGAGCCATGCCAGAGCATTCCAAAGAACTACACTCGACTTTGGAGCTCATCGGTTTCCCCCTCCCCGTTCTCCTCTCTCTCTTTCTTTCGGTGAGTTTTAAAAGAAAGAGCATAATGTTATTTCCACGCACCACTCCCCACCCCGCATTATAACGTACTCCTTTCCTTTGGAAAATCAGTACGTAAAACTGGCAAATCTTTTAGTTCTTGATACTCAGAGAGTCACTTTCCATTTAGTCATCTACAGTGTTTGTTAATGAGAATTGTAGCTTTGAAGCTCTTCCTGTTATGATTTCGTTCCTCCATGGTGTGTGCAGTTGGTTGGTCTAAAGGATGTGGCCCCCATCTTCCTACCTCCTGTCCTTCCTAAACAGCCTCAGGAGGTTACTTCCTCAAGGGTGCTGGGGATACCATTTTCCTGGTTCGAGAGCCACGCCGCCATCGCTTGAACTGGTAGTGCGTTTGCTTCCTTTTCTCTCTCCTTGGTTTCTCCCCCTCCTCCATCTTCCTCTTTTTCTCTCCCCTTCTCTTTTGGTGGTGGTGTTGTGTTTCTCACAGCAAAAAACTGCCCCCCAGGACTGCCTAAGTCCACGTTGGCGGGCTCCCGTTTGTTGTGCAGGTGTGCAGAGCCCTCCTCCGTGTCGTCGCCACAGCAACCCGGGGCTCTAATCTGCTGAATATGAAAAGAAGAAACAGAAAGAGAAAAGCCATCCACCCCCTTCGGCTCCATCCTTGAGTCCAAAAGAGGGATACCGTCTCCAAGCATTCCTGATAATCCCCCAGCCATCGCCCAGGCAACAGTCACAGGGAACTGGCGGGGCCTGGGGTGAGAAAGCAGTCCCTGTCTCAGGCTCAGACCTCCTTCTCCTCCCTCTCCTCCTCCTCCTCCTCCTCCTCCTCCACTGCTCCCACCCTGGGTCCCCTATAGGCCCCTACAAACCTCCATCCCACCTCTGGTCTCCCTGCCCCATGCCCCTACGTGTGTGCACATATGTTCATATACATGTGCATGCATGTGTATGTGTGTGTATTTCAGGAGATTTCATCCTAGTGTTCAGATGAGCTGTGTTTATAAGCTGGAAAGGATGAGTTGGACAGAGAATTTTTCTTATTGAAGCTAGCAGTTTGAAAAAAATAGTCCTTTGCAGGTTCCACAACTTGAACTGTTTCTGGGTTGGAGGAGGTATTTCAGAGCCCTTTGCTCGCTAGTGCCCATATCCAGCAGTGAAAGCTCTCATTTGTCTCCCCACCATCATGTTGATGCAGCTGGGTTTGACACTGCTTACCTCAGCATTTTTCTTTTTTTTTTTTTTTTTTTTTTTGGTTGAAAGACAGAAGGCTTCCTTGTGATCCCAGCCTTTTCCTATCAAATGACACTCAGCCATGGTTTGGGTGACTTATTTACTGGCAGTGGACCAGTAAAAACAAAAATGAACGTTCACAACTAATAAATCCTGGAGCTTAGATAGCTGCAGCAACAGTGGTGGGATTACATCAAAATGTTCAGCTTGATACCACGGGGCTCCCAGGCAGTGTGGAACCTAATAAGTCAGGGGTAGGGAAAGGGGGTAAAACAAGACAAGGAACAGAGAAATTTTTTATACTCTGGGTCTACGGCACACTCAGAAACTTTTAGCTTGAATGATATCATGTGCTTTCTTGGTTGGGAACTTTAAAACGGGGGAGCAGGGTACACTGCATTTGACTCATTGAAATGGGAGGCAGCTATGCTTGCCACCTTTTTCTTTTATTCTTGGAAATTAAACCACGCACATCTTCTGCATGATGAAGGAGGCCAGTCTAGATGGACTGGACAGCAAAATCACAGCTTTCTCAGCTGCACTGAGAGAAACTATTTTTATAGAGGACATGAGGTCAAGAATGTTTTGCAAACAAAATTGAATGTCATCTACTCCTAGATAATTCTCCAAGGACCTTCCTCCTCCCAGGCCCTTACTGAAAGTGAGGGCATCTCTTTCAGACTAGTATGATAATATTTTTATTTGTGTTGGAATTGATCTTTTGGACAGAAGCACTTTTTTTCATTAGTATAAATTCAGAAAAATCCAAACACAAAGCAATTGACTCTGGCTAGTGTTTTCTCACTCCCTCTACGACTTCCTCTAATTCAATAAGTAACTATACTTTCTGTTGATGACTAACTGTTGATTCAGCTTTTGTAATAGTTGAGTTTTCCATACAGAGTTCAATCTCTGGGTAGAAATGAGGATTAAAAATGGGGACAGTTTTAACCATAACTCAGGTGTTTATGTGTTGTCAAATATTAGAGACTTTGGAAATATGACGGATTGATTTTACTCTTCTTTTTAAATTTTGGTTTTGGTTTCATGACTCTCAGAGAGACAGTGATGGAGGACACTTACCCGATGACAAGTGAAATCACACCCACCCAGTAGTTCTATTTGTTATAATGTAGAAAGAAACACTACTGTTTTGGTTTGGTTTGGTTTGTTTTTGCCATTATCATACAACTAGGCTCTGATGGCATTTGAGTACATGGAAAATGCCTGTGAGAAGTAGGTCATGTGATCAACTTGCTTTCCAAAGCACCTGATTAAAAGGCCTCTTATAAAATTCTGCAGAGCTCTGTGTAATTGTCTTTGAAGGTTCTTCCATTGCCACTTAACAAAATGGCTGGGATAAAACCAGAAAAATGAAATATATAAAGACTGACTAATTGTACCAACTTAACGTGTTGAGAGTTCTCACTGTCTACCAAAGACATAGCTGCTTCAAATTCTTTCATTAGTTTCCGGGAATGTAACATAATCTCTCTGTGGTTGAATCTAGCTATAATATTCTCCCTACCATAGAAATATTATCTATCGTCATCATATTCAAGGAAAATCAAATATTGTTTGAATGCTGTTTTGAAATCCTTAGGAAAAAAGCATTTTGTATTAGAATCATCTTCAATTCCATTAATTCCTAGAAGTCAATCCTTATTTTGATTCTTCTTTATCTGTTATTATGCTAATATGTTGGGGGCACCTAGTATGTACCAAACACTATCCTGTGCTCTCAGAATTCAAAGAACTTGTGGTCTATATGGGGATGCAGGAAGATAGTAAATAATAGCTAACTTTTATTGAACGCTTTACTATGTGGCAGGTACTGTTTTAGCATTGTATATGTATTCATTCAAGCCTCAAAACAACTCCATGAAATAGGTAACAATTCTTTATCCTGTATTCTAAAAGCAAAACCAAGGTACAGAGAGATTAAATTACTCTCCCCAAATCACATGCTGTATTATTTTTAAAGTAGTGTTTGGAAAATATATGACTGCGTCATGTTTTTAAGTCACTGATTCCAGTATCCTCAATACATAGTTAAAAAGCAGAAGCCTTCCAGATAAAAAAGGGAAGGAAGAGGGAATTTAGAGCCCCAAGATTAAGCCCTGACATCATTCAACCTCTCGGGGTTGCAAAGAACTCTTACTGAGGTAATGGATAATATCTTGCAGTAAAAATACTTTGTTTTTGAGGGTGTTTCTGTGTAGTGCTGCTCATGTGTCATTCAACTTAGTTGCTGAAAAATTGGTTTTAGGTTATTTTAAATGTAAATGAGTTAATATTTCTAACATGCTTGGAGAAGTGCTCTTGGAAGAGGACAGTGGTATGTAGTACAGGTTTTAAAATAAAACTGATGAACTTAGTTGGGGGTTATATGATAAGTGAAAAAAAAAAGGCAGAGATATAACTCTAGCTGCACTGTAAAAAACAGAGAGAAAAACCAGCCTTGTGAGAGTCAGGAAATGGAAGATGTAATATCGGTGACAAGAGAGTTCTCCCTCAAGTCAGTAAGAGCTGCATCAACTACGTGTGAGTGACAAAGTCTACATTGGTGGTCAAAACAAACGTTAAATATTAAAGCAGGGCAGTGACACAATCATATCTGTGTTTCATTAATATAATTTCTCTACCAATGCAAAAAATGAGAAAATTAGACAGCTGTAGCAGAAGCTCTAATTTAAATACCATTGCAAAATCTAGATGAGAGATGCTGCTGCTACTGCTGCTGAAGTGGCAACGAGATTGCCAGTGGGAAAACCTGGGAAGACATTTAGGAAAGAGAATCCAGAGAACACTGTCCTTGATTGGATGATGAATCGGGGCCCCTCATACTGTGATGACAAGAAGATGAGACCTTGGTTTGGGGCATAGATGACTAGCATATGATGACATTCACCGAGAGGAAGGTATTTGGGAGGCAGGGTGTTGAGCTACTTTTAGACAAGTTGAGTTTGTAGTACCAAACATCTGAGAGAATGAGATAGGCAATTAAAGACCCAGTCTTATCCCAGGATGAGATAGATTTTGGAGTCATGCATATAAGAGGGAGGTGGTATTTTAAGAGATCGGAGTATACGGGGATACCAAGAGAAAATAGAGATGGAGAGAAAAGATATGGTAACCGAGGACAGAATTTGGGAATTCTGAAAAAATCCTCTGGGGCCACTTTAAAGAAAATTGCAGACAATAAAAGCAACCTGATCAATTAGTAAAAAAACAGAACTGAAAGCCTCTTCTTAAGTCAGAAGTACTGTTGCTTTGTAATTCCTTCCTGCAGCTTCCAATCCATCATCAGAGCTAATCTACATTTTGAAACCATCAACCAATTCCCCGATAATGTTGGTCCGGAGACCTCTCGAGCTTAAAGGTATCTTGGCACTGTCAGGCTTTTGAAACATAACTCAGTACCTCAGCTTTGTAGAGGTCACTGAGAACATTCTCCTGCTTGAAAGCTTAGGTGCTATCAATCACTGATTAGAAAATGCCATCTTTTGCAAAGGCTGGCTCAGCAGAGGGGCTGAGCACAGTCTTGATGAGGAGAGAAAATGAATTTTAATTACTACCTTTGTTATACTAGAGTTGGTTTTAAGAAATACAGAAAGGCCATCTTCTGTTTACTTACCTCTCCTTATTCAATTATTATAGGAGAATATTTAGGTAAGTTATTAGTAGAATCACTGCAGAGTGCAGTAAACTTACCTCACCAGTGTGTATCTTAAAAAGTGTATTCAACCTCCTAAGATACAATATTAAAACAACAACAAGAATAAAAATGCATCTCTATGTAATTCATTTATAATGGGCCAAATTGAAAAAAAAATGCTACCTGGAATGTAATACTCCCAAAATTATTATGAAATGAGGTGTTGTACCAGAGTTTATTTTAGTTTTCTTTTTATCCTTAGTAAAAGCAACCATTCTTTCTGTGTTAAAGTCACCACTTTGGAGCAGATATTGAGTAACCCTTCTTAATTCTGTAGATATAAGGGAAGTGGGCTGTTGTCCCCAGGGAAAAAGACGCATGTGACTTTTTTTGTCTGACTTAGTAAATAAGCACTTTTTTTTTTCCTGGTATACAGACTACTGGGAAGGAAACAGGCAAATTCAAGTAAGGAGGAAGGCCCAATTAACACCCAATCCTATCTTCTTGAATTTGAAATGGTAAAGATCTATGAAACAGACTAGAGTTGCCTTTACTCAGGATCCTAAAATAAAGTTACCTTAAGGTAGTGGTTTTCAAGTAGGCTGATTTTGTCCCCTAGGAAACATTTGGCAGTGTCTGGAGACATTTTTGGTTGTCATAACCAGTGAGGTGGTGCTACTAGGATCTAGCAGGTAGAGACCACGGATGCTGCCAAACATTCTATAACGCACAGGGCAGTCCCCCAAACAGATAATGAAACTGCTTACATTGTTGATAGTGTTGCTATTAGAACCTCTGCCTTAAAGGTAGAAAGTCACAGAACCCATGTACTGATCCTGAAACTGTCAAGAGAAAGAAAGGAGGATAATGGCTTTGGTACATGAGTGGCATTCTCTAAAGCCGATTTTGTTCCATTTCTTTGTGGCTGACCAGTGTCCCAAGCAGCAGCACTCTTGGAAATAAAAACAAATGGTAATTAAGGCTGTCACTGTTGTATGTATGTGTGTAGCTAACTTAATTACAACCCAGAGGGATCATCCTTCCTCTGTACTCTGCACACAAACTTTGAAGATAACTTTGAATCTTTACAAGGAGACTCAAACCTTTTACTACGCAATTACCTCATGCGCTGTGAAAGTTGCTGGGTTACAGAAGTAACAATTTTGGATTTGGCCCAGTTGCTGGAGACTCTCCATCACTGAAAGTAATGCTAGAAAGTAGGGTCCACTGACATGGTTTGTCTATGTCCCCACCCAAATCTCATCTGGACTTGTAATCAAATTGTAATCCCCATGTGTCGGGGAAGGGACCTTGTGGGAGGTGATTGAATCATGAGGATGGCTTTCCCCATGCTGGTCTCATGCTAATGAATGAGTTCTCACAAGATCTGATGGTTTTATAAGCGGCAGTTTCCCCAGCTCTTCTCTCTCTTGCTGTCTTGTGCAGAAGGTACCTGCTTCCCTTTCTGCCACAACTGTAAGTTTCCTAAGGCCTCCCTAGCCAGGCAGAACTGTGAGTCAATTAAACCTCTTTCTTTTTAAAATTACCCTGTCTCAAGTGGTATTGTTTTTTTTTTTTTCATTTTAAATTATTTCATTTTATTAATTTTTTATTTCCATAGGTTTTTGGGGAACAGGTAGTATTTGGTTTCATGAGTAAGTTCTTAAGTGGTGATTTGTGAGATTTTGATGCACCCATCGCCCAAGCAGTATATACTAAATCCAATTTGCAGGTGGTATTCTTTATAGCCATGTGAAAACAGACCAGTATACACCCAACAACAAACAATGGGTGTGAACACCCTGCCCAGGAACTTAAAAGGAGCCACCTTGCTTCATGCATTGCTCACCAGGCTACTCCTATTTAGCAACCAGTTCTTCTCTATTGCATTTTGCTCACCAAGAGAGAACTAAACCAGCCTGGAATCTCTTATTGCCACTCACTCTACTGCCCATACCCACATACCCACCCTGAACCCCCATGAACGTATAGCAGAAAAAAGATGAGGACTACCATTCGTGTGCCTATTAGGACCCAAATATATCCTAGAACCTGACAAGAACATGATAGTTTTTCTCAGCAGTATAAAAAAGACCAGGACAATTGCAGTGGGCCACCCTCTGCCTTTGCATGAACAAAAACACCAGAACATTATTTTAAGATATTGGAGCCATAAGGAGCCCTAAAGAGCATTTGGCTTGGCTGGGCACAGTGGCTCATGTCTGATGTCTGTAATCCCAGCACTTTGGGAGAATGAGGTGGGCAGATTGCTTGAGTTGAAGAGTTGCAGACCAGCCTGGGCAATATAGTTAAACACCATCTCTACAAAAAAATTTTAAAAAAAATAGCCAGGCATAGTGGTTCACGACTTTACTGCTAGCTACTTGGGAGGCTGAGGCAGGAGGATTGCTTGAGTCTGGGAGGTAGAGGTTGCAGTGAGACAAGATCATGCCACTGCACTCCAGCCTGGGCAACAGAGCCAGACCCTATATCAAAACAAAACAAAAATTATTTGACTCAATTGTCCCAAGGTGGTGCATGTTAAAAGGATTTTAGGTGCCATATGAATAGGGCTTTAAATAACATTGAATCCTATGATTTGGTGAATATGTTAATTAGCTCAATTGTACTCATTTCACAATGTATATGTAAACATTTCACAATGTTTCAATGTATATGAAAACACCACAGTTAGACACCTTAAATATATACAATTTTTTGTCACGTATTCCTCACTAAAGCTCTTAAAAATAACATTAAATCCATAGTAAGAGAGTTAATACATTTCAATTCTGTTTTAGTCTTTCTGATTGAATCTCATAATACTCAGTGGCAACAGAGAGGGGATGGAGTTTTAATTCTGACTATGCCGCTTGTGAATTAACTCTGTGACCCAATCGTGACCGAAGAGAAGTTGAAGACTTTTGAGGAATTCTTAGAATTTAAAACTCTAAAGCTTGTACCTTAAGCTTCTGTATTATATGCTAATCTGACTAAATTGTATAAAGGTTGGGGCACCCTATCTTGTTCTCCACTGTATGTCTGGCTCTAGTCATACCTGGCACTTTTGCCATCTATAGGCACTTAATGCATATGTGTTGAATGAACATGTTTCAAAAAATCATATCAGTTGTTGATCAAATATCTATTTTCATTTTAATGATGTTTTTACAGTATATAAATTTCCTCCCAGGCTAAATGTAAAATCATGAAGTAGACTCAGTCATTTTCTCACTTCATTTTTGTTTTTTACAGATTTATTGAGGTATAGATGACAGAAAATAAACTACACATGTTTAAAGAGTACAGTTTGACATGCTTTAACAGATGTATATACTTGTGAAACTTGTACCACAATCAACATAATGAACATATCCGTCATCCCTCAAATTTACTGGTTCTCCTTTGTAATTGTCCCTTCTCTGATGAAGTGTCTGTTCAAATCTTTGCCCATTTCTGTTGTTCTTTGGAGAATAGATACTTATTCCATGAGCAGGAATAGATTCCATGCTATTTTGATATTTTGGTTGCTTTTTTTTTCATACTATCTTCACTTCCTAGAAACAGTGCTTTTCTCTTTCTTGTGGGTCCAGAAGAGTGAACTTAATTACATCAAATATTGTCTTTCCTATGAAAATGTATGGTTTTGTAGTCAGAATGTACTGTTTCTCTGAGTTTTAATAGCATATGTATTGCATTACAATTAGTTACTACATGTCTGTCTTATCCCTTATCTATTTCACAGGAGACAGAGTAAATATTTTCAGAAAAGGACCACTCGTTATTTATTTTTACAGTCTTTGTGCCTAACACAGAACTAGTACATCATATTTGCCTAATGGATATATATTGAATAATATGTAGAGTTTCATTCCACATATGGTACAGTTGAAATCTATTTTTGATAAATATTCCTATTTGCTATCTGCATTGGTGCTGTCATTATTTTATTGATTGATTGATTGATTGATTGATTGATGGAGTCTCTGTTGCCCAGGCTCGAGTGTGGTGGGTGGTGTGATCTCAGCTCACTGCAACTTCTGCCTCCTGGATTCAGAGGATTCTCTTGCCTCAGCTCCCAAATAGTTGAGATTACAGACACACACCACCACATGCAGCTAATTTTTGTATTTTTAATAGAGGCAGGGTTTCTTCATGTTGGCCAGGCTAATCTTGAACTCCTGACCTCGGGTGATCCCTCCCACCTTCGCCTCCCAAAGTGCTGGGATTACAGGTGTGAACCACTGCGCTTGGGTGTTTGGCACTGTCGTTTTTTTTTTTTTGTTGTTTTTTTTTTTTTTTAATAAAAGCAAAAATATTTCTATATTAGTATATTTGTGACTTTTGGTTTATTTTTTTTGCCATTAAAGTTTCAACTTGGGTAAGACTATTTAGGGACAATCAGAACTCTTAATTTCTGCCCAGTAGAAAAACAAGAACAAGGCAGAACTGTAAAAGCGCATGGCACAAAGCTAAAAGGCAATGCCTCTCTTCTGCTTTCTTGGCTCTAGCAATCTTGGGGGTATAGACAGGAGGCAGTTCAGCAATAGCTTACCCTAAGGCATTGCCAAAGAAGCCCTTAGCAAGAGAATGGATTGCTTGTTATGGCAATGTTTAGGGGATATGAGCGAAACTGAAAGGAGGCACTCAATTCCTTGTGCAACCTGAAAGGGTCACCACAATTCCCCTGTGTTTAAGAGGACCCCCACATCCAGGAAAAAAAGATCCTAGTCTGTGGAAACAACCCCAAGCCAAAGACATGAGTCTCCCCAGGGGCAGCCCCCAGCAGGAAATGGCTCTTTGCTTTGCAGTAGAGTCCAGCACTTCAAGTTCTCAGAGATATGTGTTTGTGGTTTACCTAAAGGTGGAGAAATTCTACTTTGGACCCACACCTTAAATAATTAGCTTTCCCACTGGTCAATTTTGCAATTAGACTAAAATGTTTACCGTCAAGTACATGGCATGCAGATTTGACAAGAGAAATTTTCCATAATTCAGGTCTAGAAAAATTATTCTTAATCCAGATGTGAGAGAAAATAAATCGAGAGCATAAAAATATTTTAACTGTAGTCCCATGATAGGCCAACCCCAATATTATGGTGAGCCAGGGCCCCCTGTTGCAGCAAAGTACTTTCCTGCGTGAAGTAAATAACTTCTTCCTAAGCATGAAAAGTTGCTCTCCAGAGGGTATTTTAGTTGCCTGGAGTTTCTGTAAGATTGAGATTGTTTAGTAAGTTCGAGTTGAATTTTGTTTCTTTTTCCATCTCTCAGGCTCTAGTCTAAATAATACTTAGCCAATGCTTTTTTAAACATAACAAATCCTGTTCAATTTGATTCTTCAAAAATGTTGCAACCTATCTTACTGAAGCTAAAAAAAGTTACAGTTTTGAAAGATAGTTAAGAGTTAAGGGAGAAAAAAAACCACCTAAACTAATGCAGGTATAAATAGGAATCTTTGCAACAGTTTTAAGACTTCAGAAGTTTGAGTTTATTTCCACCTGCTGTTGTGTCAGTGGGAGATAAACCAAGGAAATAGCTGCCTTCGAGGGTGAGAAAGGACGATGCTGGAAGTCTCCCACTGGAGAGGACATTCTTCAGCCTCCAAAGGAAGCATCACTTAATCATTGGCTTATTCTGTTTTACTAGAAGATATACAAAGTGAAATAAGAATTTGTAGGCTGGGCGCGGTGGCTCACACTGTTAATCCCAGCACTTTGGGAGGCTGAGGCAGGCGGATCACTAGACAGGAGTTTGAGACTAGCCTGGTCAACATGAAACCCCTATCTCTACTAAAAATACAAAAAAATAGCTGGGTATGGTGTCAGGTGCCTGTAAGCCCAGCTACTCAGGAGGCTGAGGCAGGAGGATCGCTTGAACCTGTGAGGCAGAGGTTGTAGTTAGCCGAGATTGAGCTACTGTACTCCACCCTCAGCTATAGAGCAAGACTCCATCTCAAAAAAAAAAAAAAAAAAAAAATTTGCTACCAGAAACTTTGTTTATGTGATGTATACATCACACAATTAATAATTTATGTTAAAATATGGATTTTAAAAACATCCTTTGTGAATGAAATGGGAGGAAACTAAAAAATTGAGTCATAGTTGTTTTTTATCATAATTCCTCAAATATAAGTAGCATAGTAAACCTAAGAAAATAGTGTTCCCTTTTCCCAGTAATAAAAATTTTTCAAAATGATATGTTTTCATATTTGTAATAGCTGTCAAGAAGCCCAGTTTAAAATTTGAAGGCCACCAAATTTAAAGGTTATCAAAGGCAGATTAATCACATTTATTTATTGATATTTTTTCCCCATTCTTTTGTTTGTCTGCTCTATTTGTCAGCCATTGGGGGATGTATCAAACTCTTGAACTAGGCATGTGGCTATATCAACCACTTGCATGATCTTGCCAATTTTGCTTTATATATTTGAAGTTTACATTGTTAAGTGTTTACAAGTTTAGAATTATTATATTTTCCTAATGATTTAATAAGAGCTGACTATTACAAAGTAATTACTGTGAAACACATATAATCTAAATATGTTACAATCATTAATTTATTTTAGTCATTACAATAACTCTGAGAGAGGTATTATTGTCCCAATTTTATGGTTGAGGAAAGAGTTTAAGTTTGGAGAGCTTAAATAACTTATCCAAGTTCTCAGTACCTGGCAACATCAGGATTTGTACCTAAATATTATGGTTCCTAAAAACATGCCCTTTACCAATATACTGGACGGTCTTCCTATCTTCCTGTCATTATCTATTGTCCTTTTTCATCATTACGAATGACTTTTGGCATAGTTTGTATTGTCTGATATTATTATAGCCATGTAAAAGAAATCCAGACTTTGGCAGCCCATGGCTGCTAAGTGGATTACACAGGCATCCAAAATTCAGCTTCCATAGCTTCTGACCTCAAGGAAAACTCATAGTCTAGGAGAGTTGCTGAAATTCCAGCCAACACAAATGTGTTGCATTTCAGAAAAAGAAAGATGGGCAGAAGAACACAAAATACATGTCCATTTAAAACTGTGCTCCCTAATATGGTAGCCACCAGCTGCATGTGGTTGTTGAGCTTTCGAAATGGGGATAGCCTGAACTGAAGTATGCTGAAAGTGTCAAATGCACACCAGAATTTCAAGAGTTCATACAAAAAATATGGAAGTTATCTCAACACTTTATTATACTGATTACATGTGAAATAATATTTTGGATATATTGGTTTATGTAAAGTGCATTTTTAAAATTAATAGCCTAGGCATGGTGGCTCAAACCTGTAATCCTAGCACTTTGAAAGATTGAGGCGGGAAGATTGCTTGAGGCTAAGGACTTCAAGGCTGCCGTGAGCTGTGATAGGGCCACTGCACTTGAGCCTAGGTGACGGAACAAGATCCTGTCTCTATAATTAAATTTTAAAAAAAGAATTTAACCTCTTTTTACTTTTTTTTTTTTTTTTTTTTTTTTTTTTTTTTTTGAGACAGAGTTTCGCTCTTGTTACTCGGGCTGGAGTGCAATGGCGTGATATCGGCTCACCGCAACCTCTGCCTGCTGGGTTCAGGCAATTCTTCTGCCTCAGCCTCCTGAGTAGCTGGGATTACAGGCAGGCGCCACCATGCCCAGCTAATTCTTCGTATTTTTAGTAGAGATGGGGTTTCACCATGTTGACCAGGATGGTCTCGATCTCCTGACCTCGTGATCCACCCACCTCGGCCTCCCGAAGTGCTGGGATTACAGGCTTGAGCCACCGTGCCCGGCCCTCTTTTTACTTTTTAAAGGTAGCTACTAGAAAAATTTAAATTACATATAAAATTTCCATTTGCGGCTCACTTTATATTTCTATGGAACACTGATTTAAAGAGCTTACTTGGAATTTCCACCCAACAACTTCTCCTTACTTTTTACCAGCAAGAATTTAGCACCTGGATAACTAATAATGGAGACTACTGAGTGTGGCCCTCTAAGCCTACTGTTACTCCTAACTGTTCTTAAGGGAGCATTGGAGAATGGAGACTTAGGGAGAGTCTCCTTTCCCTCAGCACCTGTAACAACCAGTGGTTTGATTTGGCTTTAATTTGCTTTTGGTCTTCTACTTATTTGATATGTATATACTCTTCTCTATACTGTCAGTGAAAATCTGAAGAAGCATACTTCAGTGAATTAAATTAAAAATGACTCTAGCCTCTTCCCCAAAATGAAAGAATATTTAAATGGTTTCACTTGGATTAAATCTTTACTTCCATTTTACATGTGACTATAGTCTAGTATTTTGTTTCTAATATGCTTTACACTACAAAATAGTAATTATTTTATATACTAGATTATTATTTAGACTTACCCACATGCTTACCAATTTCTATGCCTGATATTATTTTTGCATTTCACTCCTTTCTTCTGGTTCAGTTTTCTTCATTTAGTATTATCAGGGTGATCTATTAGGGGTAAATTAGTCAATTTTTTAATTTCATTGAAAATGTATTTTTTCATTGCATTTGAATGATAATTTAGCTAGCTATTTGATAGCAATTTTCTTTCAACATTGTGTATTATTTCCTTTTGGAATTTCTATTGGCTATCTGTTACACTATTATCTGTTACCCTAATTATCTCTTAACTGTTTTTTGAAATTTTCTATCTGTGAAACTCCATATGTTGTATTAAATTATTATTTCTTCAGAACAATCTTTGTCTTTACAAATTCTAAGCTGCCCAATTCTTTTACTCTCCACGTATTTCCTTTTTAGCATGAATATTGAGTTTTCAATGTTTATAGTCATGTAACCAACTTCATTATCAAGATACAGATTTCTGCCATCCCCCCTCCATTCCCTTATGTGGCACCTTGGATGTCAATATCTTCATCTCTGCCATCCTGTGGCATCTCCTTATCTGCTTTATGCCGTACGGGTTTGCCTTTCCAGGATATTATAAGAGGAATCATACAATGTATAGCCTTTCCTGTCTGTCTTCTTTTCACCGGCATAATGCTTTTGACGTTCATTCATGTTGTTGATTGTATCAGTAGATTATTTTTTATTGCTGAATATTATTCCATTGTATGGATATATCACAATTTCTTTATCCTTCACCAGCTAGTGGATATTTGGGTTGTATCCACTTTTTGGTGATTGTGAATAAAGCTGCTGTAAGCATTTGCTATGTTTTCATTATCTTGGGTAAATATCTAGGAGCAGAATAACTGAATTACATCTTAGAAGTATGTGCAATATTTCAAGAAATTACCCAACTGTTTTCCAAAGTGTCTGTACCATTTTACACTTGCACATTCTCCCATATTCTCACAGAACTTGGTATTGCCCTTCTTTGATTTTAGCCATTCTACTAGAAACGTGGTGGTATCTCACTGTGATTTTGATTTTGATTTCCCAAAGGATGAAGTTAAATAAATATACCTTTTTTTTTTTTTTTTTTTTTTGAGACGGAGTTTCGCTCTTGTTACCCAGGCTGGAGTGCAATGGCGCGATCTCGGCTTACCACAACCTCCGCCTCCTGGGCTCAGGCAATTCTTCTGCCTCAGCCTCCTAGGTAGCTGGGATTATAGGCATGTGCCACCACGCCCAGCTAGTTTTTTTGTATTTTTAGTAGAGACGGGGTTTCACCATGTTGACCAGGATGATCTGGATCTTTTGACCTCGTGATCCACCCGCCTCGGCCTCCCAAAGTGCTGGGATTACAGGCTTGAGCCACCCCGCCCGGCCACCAATATTTTCTTTAATGGTGTGTGCCTTCTGTGACCTAAGAAATCTTTGCCTAACTCAAAGCAACAAAGATTTTCTTCTAGTTTTTAGAGATATTTCGTAGTGTTAGCTCTTACATTTCGGTCTATGTTTTATTCTGAGTTAATTTTTTATTTTATGTGAGGTATGGGATCACAGACTAGTGGTATACCTCATTCCCTTGAATCTAAAATGTTACGGAAGATGTTTTCTCTGCCTTAATGTTACCTGGAAAGGAGAGAAAGAGGTGTGAAAGTAAAGCTGAATGTAATTTGTTTACATTCAAGGTTATTACTGACCTGTGAGATTTTGTTCCTGTCATATTGTTAATTGTTTTCTCGTTATTTTATATATTCTTGGTTACTTTCTTTTTCTTACTATTTGTCATTGTGGTTTGGTGGTTTTCTTACGTGGTACCATTTGAGTCCTTTCTCTTCCTCATGTGCATGTTTGGCTTATCAGTGAGTGTTATCCTTCTGTGTGTTTTCATGATAGTAAATGTCATCTTTTCACTTCCAGGTTTAGGACTTGTTTGAGCATTTCTTTTAGGATCGATCTGTCACTGAGAATTCCCTCAGCTATTGTTTCTCTGGGAAATACTTCATTTCTCCTTTTTTAAATAAAGGATAATTTTGCTAGATATAGTATCTGTGGCAGGCAGTATATTTTTCTCTCCTGGCCTGTAAGCTTTCTGCTTAAAAATCTGCTGTTAATCTGATGAAGTTTCATTTACAGATGACTAGAAGCTTTTCTCTTGCTGTTTTTATAATTTTTCTCTTTGTTTTTGCTTTAGAAAGTTTGTAATGTGCTTGGAGAAAACCTTTTGCACTGTATCTATTTCATGATCTCAGAGCCTCCTATGTCTGGATGTCTAAATTTCTTGCTAAATTACTTCATTTAATAGGTTTTCTAACCCTTTCATTCTCTCTTTGCCTTTTGGAACCCTGACAATTCAAACATGTGGTTGCTTTATGGTGTCCTGTATGTCATGAAGGCTTTGCTTATTCTTTTTTATCCATTTGTCTTTACTTTTTTCTTATTGGGTTGTTTCAAAAGACCCGTCTTCAAGTTTTGAGATTTCTTCTTCTTCTTGATCTAGTCTGCATTGAAACGTTGAAGTATATTTTCTATTGCATTTCGTAAAGTCTCTAGGTCACAAGTTTTTGGTTGGTTCTTTTTTATGATGTCTACTTTCTTGGACAATTTTTCATTCATATCCTTAATTGTTTTTCTCATTTTTTTTGGTATTTTTCAGAATTTTCTTGTATTTCACTGATCTTCTTTAGTATCAATACTTTGAAATCTTTTTCTGGAATTTCATAAATTTGCTTTTTATTGGGACCTATTATTTCTGGAGAACTATTGTGTTCCTTATGTTGATATCTGTGCATCTTGTGTAATAGTTACTTCTTCTAAAAATTTGCTTTCATGGAGAGAACTATTTTTCTGAAGATGTATCTGTCGAATTGGTTGGGTAGAGCACTTTGGCTTTGATTCTGGGTGCATGGAATAGTTTAGTCTCTACCCAAATTATTTGGATGTAAACAGCATCAGTGGTGTCTGTGATTCCTCAGTGGGTTAGGGTGCAGTTATTTTTGGAGGCTGTGGGGAAGTTTTGCTGAGGATTATGATACCAATAGGCTAGTCTTTAGGCTTTAATGGTGGCAGTGGTGGGCTGAGCATGCCTATCCTTGAGCTCCAGAGTAATGTGTGCTGGCACTGGTATTAGTGGGCTCAGACAGGACAATTCTTGGTTTCCAGGTGGATTACTTTGATGCCAGTTGTGGCCACAGTGGGCTGGCTGGGTGAGTTCCCAGGCCCCTGGGAGCCAGCATGTTATGAATGATGGCAGTGATAGGACAACCCTTTGGGTCCTGAGTGGTGTGTGCTGGTATTTACAGTGGCTGCAATGGGCTGTATAGGCTAGTCTCTAGGTGATGTGTGGCGTGTGCAGCTGGGGGTGTCAGCAGCTGGGGGGCAGAGTGAGAGGGTTGGGAAACCCAGCCTCAGGTCCTTGCTAGGAGTGTTCAGGTGTTAACAGTGGTGGACTAGGCTAGGAAATCCTCTGGTCCCCAGACTGTGTGTTCTGGAGTGTGTAGAGGGGTGAAGCTGGGCCAGGTAAGTTTGTTCTCTGCAAGCCTGAATGATGTTGCAGGCATCAGCCATGCTAGGTAGGGGAGAGGCAATACCCAGACCACCAGCAGAATGCTTGGGTGATGTTGGTAGTGGCTGTGCTGCTGCTCTGCCACTGCAGAGGGTGGGGCTGCTTTCAGTGGCAGCAGCTTAGGCGAGTGGGTAGGGAATGTGCATGCCCCTTCTGCCTCTGCTCTGGTGGTGCTTACACCTCAGTCCTGGTGGTGGTTGCCTGTTCCTTGCTTACATTTCAGCTCCATGGTCAATAGCCCACAGTTCTCTTGCTCCTCTGCCTTGGTGCTGTGGGGCCCTAAGACAGCACATCATCTTTTGGAGGTGGAGCTTTAAAATTGGCACTTTGCTGTAGCTGCTTAGGAGTCAGGCTGTGTGTGATATCCAGCATGAACCCTCTCTCTGGAACAATGTTGCCACATAATCCCCTGGCAGCTCCCTATATTAGGCTCAAGGCCTGTGAGGGTTGAGGGGCTCTCCCGTGGCTAGGATTGTGGGAGTCCACGGTGGGAATGTGGACTACTCCTCATCTCTCACTTACCCTTTTCTCACGTGAAGGAGTCTTTCCTGGCTCCAAGCCAATCACAGCTGAGCAGGCTATCTCACTTCCCACTTTTCTTTGCTTTAGGTATTTCCTGTTACTTTTCTGTTGAATTCCAGTATCCTCTCTTGGATGATCTATTCAAAGTGTGATTATCTACTCACTATTTTTGTTTTTCTTAGGGAAGATGGTTAGTGCAAAATGCCTCAGTAAGCCATCTTGAAGCCCTTTCCCTATTTTTAAAATGAAAAATAATACAAATCCAAAGTGCTTGGTTTTGACTCTTTCTGGTGAGAAAAAGAGGTGGATGAAATATTGTTAGTATTATCTGTCTCTTTGTACACTGTGCAACCATCACAGTGGTCACCAACCGGAAGAATTCTCCCTTTAAAATTGGACAAATGACCATGTTTCTGATTTTCCTAGCACAAGTCTGTAAGATTCAATGTAACTTTATTAAGTCTTGAAGATAGGAAAAGGAAGTTAACAGCTGACTCTAGGCAATTTGGGGTATAGAATAGAGATTATCTGTTGAAGCCAACTGTCCGCTATACAGGCTGTTTTGTTGTTTGTTAGCATTCTTCATGTGACAGACATCCTTTTAGAAGCCCCAAGTAAGAATTCTCTAAAATATATATACATATATATATGTGTGTGTGTGTATATATATGTATATATATATATATATGTGTGTGTGTGTATATATATGTATATATATATATATATGTGTGTGTGTGTATATATATGTATATATATATGTGTGTGTGTGTATATATATGTATATATTTAGACAGACCCCCACTCTGTCCCCCATGATGGAGTGTAGTGGCACGATTTTGGCTCAGGATGGAGTTCAGTTGTATAATCTTGGCTCAATGAAATCTCCACCTCCAGGATTCAAGCGATTCTCCTGCCTCAGACTCCTGAGTAGCTGGGACTACAGCTGTCTGCCACCATACCTGGCTAATTTTTGTGTTTTTAGTAGAGACAGGGTTTTGCCATGTTGGCCAGGCTAGTCTTGGACTCCTGACCTTAAGTGATCCACCTGCCTTAGCCTCCCAAAGTGCTGGAGTTACAGGCGTGATCCACTGTGCCTGGTCAGAATTTCACAGAGTCTTTGAGGTTTAAACCCAGATAAGGTGGCTAAGCTTTTTCTTCCATTTCCATAAGTTTACCCCTCATGCCTAGTTCTGTTTAGAGAGCTGATTTCCTCCATTCAGTATTGAGACAGAAAATGACCTTACTTTTTTTTTTTTTTTTAAATTGTATTTTGGGCTCTGGTATACATGTTCACATCCTGCATCTTGCAGGATTGTTGCACAGGTACATATATGCCATGGTGGTTTGCTGTCTCCATAGCCCGCCTCTGCACCATTCCCTACATGAGGCATTTCTCCCAGTGTTAGCCCTCTCCATCCTCCCTACCCCCCGACTGTCCCTCCCCTCTCCTCCACCCCCCAACTTAGTCCAGTGGGTGTTGTTCTCGTCCCTGTGCCCAGGTGTTCTCATTGTTCATCAACTGCCTATGAGTGAAAACATGTGGTGTTTGGTTTTCTGTTCTTTGTCAGTTTGCTGAGAATGATGGTTTCTAGATTCATCCATGTCTCTACAAAGGACACAAATTCATCATTTTTTTATGGCTGCATAGTATTCCACAGTGTATATGTGCCACATTTTCCTTGTCTGGTCTATCATTGATGGGCATTTGGGTTGCTTGCAGGTCTTTGCTATCGTAAACAGCACCGCAACAAATATATGTGAGCATGTGTCTTCATAATAGAACGATTCATAATCCTTTGGATATATACCCAGTAATGGGATTTGACCTAGGTCAAATGGAATTTCTATTTCTAGATCCTTGAGGAATCGCTGCACTGTCTTCCATAATGGCTGAACTAATTTACACTCCCACTAACAGTGTAAAAGTGTTCTTATTTCTCCACATCCTCTCCAGCATCTGTTGTCTCCAGAGTTTTTAATGATCGCTATTCTAACCGGTGTGAGATGGCATCTCAATGTGGTTTTGATTTGCATTTCTCTAATGACCAATGATGATGAGCTTTTTTTCCTATGTTTGTTGGCCGCATATATGTCTTCTTTTGAAAAGTGTCTTTTCATATCCTTTATCCACTTTTGAATGAGTTTGTTTTTTTCTTATAAATCTGCTTTAATTCTTTGTAAATTCTGGATATTAGCCCTTTGTCAGATGGGTAGATTGCAAACATTTTTTCCCATTCTGTTAGTTGCTGGTTCATTCTAGCAATGTTTCTTTTGCTGTGCAGAAGGTCTTAAGTTTAGTTAGATCCCATTTGTCTATTTTGCTTTTTGTTGCCAATGCTTTTGGTGTTTTAGTCATGAAGTCCTTGCCTGTGCCTGTGTCCTCGATGGTATTGCCTAGGTTTTCTTCTATGGTTTTTATGGTGTTAGTTCTTATGTTTAAATCTTTAATCCATTCTGGAGTTAATTGTTGTATAAGGTGTAAGAAAGGGGTCCAGTTTCAACTTCCTGCATATGGCTAGCCAGTTTTCTCAACACCATTTATTAAACAGGGAATGCTTTCCCCCTTGCTTTTGTCTGGTTTGTCAAATATCAGACGGTTGTAGATGTGTAGCATTGTTTCCAAGGCCTCTGTTCTATTCCATTGGTCTATAACTCTGTTTTGGTACCAGTACCATGCTGTTTTGATTACTGTAGCCTTGTAGCATAGTTTGAAGTCAGGTAGCATGATACCACCAGCTTTGTTCTTTTTGCTTAGGATTGTCTTAGCTATGCAGGCTCTCTTTTGGTTCCATATGAAGTTTAAATTGTTTTTTTTTTCCAGTTCCGTGAAAAAGGTCAATGGTAACTTGATGAAAATAGCACTGAATCTATAAATTACTTTGGGTGGTATGGCCGTTTTCACAATATTGATTCTTTCTAACCATGGGCATGGAATGGTTTTCCATCTGTTTGTGAATGACCTCACTCTTTAGTAAACCAAAACTAACTTATCAAAGCAACATTATTCAAGATAACCATGTCTTAATAAAGTAGCTCAGACATTCCTACAGTAAGAATTGTTTCTTTCCACTGATTGTGAACAAACACTGTGTGGGAAATAAAAAGATCTGTGAGACTCAGACTTTACAATCTAGTTAGATTTAAGAAGTGCATAAACCAAATAAACCAGTTATGCAAAGTAGTATAGTATTTCATGAGTCTTCAGAAAAAGTAGAGATTATTGTGGAAGAAGGTTGGGCTTAAATTATACCTAAGGACATGAAAGTGAAGAAAAGTCCTTCTAGGCAGAAGCATATTATACATAAAAGAGAAGACAGTGGAGCATGAAAGAGTTAAAGCATAGTTCGTAGAGAGTTTGGTTAGAGAAGTAAGTAGTTATAAAATAGCAATAGCAGAAGAAAGTCGTATAACTGAATTTGAACTTCCTTTTTAAGGAAGTGGGGTCCAAACACAAATTTTGGTCAGAGTGAATTAATGTGTAAAGCATGATTTTAAAATAATCTAGAGGTGGATGTTGCAGTGCGGTGACGAAGAGAGGTTGAAGCAGTGAAATCAGTTACGATGCTGTCTGTCGTCATGAACAGACAGTTCTGAAATGATAAAAATTTGACCTAGGGTGCTGCTGATAAAAATAAAAAAATGGAAATCAAAATAATTAGAAGAAAAGCTGACTAATATTTTTGGACTTGAAGTATTTGATTTTTTAAAGATTAGGAAGTAATTGTTAATATAGAAATTAACTTATTAAATGATCTCCAATAGGGGTCTTGTAGTTCATAATATTTTCATAAATTATATGAATTTGGCTACTAAGTGCATGTATACATGTCATCCAAATAATAGAAACTGTATCACATTTTTAGGTGCCCTAAGTGAAACGGAGTGAAATGACAATGTTCAAAGTGAATATAACAGTCCATAGGTGCACCTCACCCTTCCCCAGCACTCCTCATTTTGCTTGAATTCATCCCTCTAAAGTGAAAAGTGATTGAAGTTCCTAAAAAACATGTTTAAATTGTAAATCTCCTACAGATGATCAAAAATGCAGAAACAAGTTATCTCACAAGTACTGATGGGTCAGTTCTATTTCAACCCCATGTTGTCTTGTGGCATGTCTCATTATTGACTACAGTTGGATTTGCCTCTGGAAGTCAGATACAGAAAATGCTTTGAACTGTACTATTCATGGCCTAGATTTCAGTGAGAGGATATGAATATTCGTACTTGGCATGAAATTTCCTTCATGTTCTTTTCCTCTTCTTACCACTTTTTAAAGTCACTAGAATGTCAGGTAAGTCTGTTTTCTCTCTGCATTTCAAACGCCAACAGTCAATTTTCTTTCAGGTGGGACTTTTTTTTTTCCTACTTGATTTTGTTTTGTATTAACTGTGTATTTTGCTGAAAGTGTTTTTATGCTGGTGCAAATCTAGACAAAGAAAACTTTTATGCAAAATAAACAAAATAGAGTGTAGTGAGCCAGGATTTCTTTGCAGGACATGTTCCTTAGGCTACTTCTGAGAGGTTATTTATGGACGGCTGTTTATCCCCTGGAGCCTGACTTCATTTCTTGGTGAAGTGAAATGACTCTGTGTTTAGTACATTGCTCTGCCACCCCTGGGAATGGCTGGATGTCAAATATTTACCCTTGTGGGATCGAACAGAAATCAGAGATGCACAGAGAAAATAGAAGTCAAATGCTGTATCCTCAAGAATTGGCAAAAATTCAAAGGAAATGGATTTTAAAAGAAAATATTTAAAAATAAAGTGATAGCACAGTGTAACTTTATTGGAATGAGGGAAAACCCAGTAAAATATAAAGTTACTTCAAGCAGAAGAGTATTTTCATCTTACTACTTTTTTAGTGACCACACCCGTCCCATTTTCTTACCTGGCTCAGTACCAGGCCCAGAGGGAGAGGTTTTAAATTTTAATTTTTTTTAATTGAAAACGGATGCTGCACCTTGTTTTTCAAGCCTGCATTTTTCATCAGAAAAAAAGAAAGAACACCTAGCCAAGTATTAGTTTTGTACCTATGCAACCACATAAAACCTAGGAATCAAAACTTGGCATTCAGCTTTATAGACAGTCACACTGGAAAAATCAAGAAAGTCCCAAACAAGTTTGTTGTCTTCCCAGGACATCTCATTTCAAATTGTTTGTCTGACTCTCTCATCCATCATCTCTGGAGAGTTTCCTTTGGCGTTATATTTCCTGTATTGTCAGAAACGAAGCTACATTTAAAAGATTAACTCAAACCCAGCTACAAAGGGCTTATAAAATAATCATAGTTGTGAACAGCAAGGAAGGAGGACAACCACTAAAACCATAAAGGGAATACTTCATGGATGGCCGTGTTTTAAATAAAGTTCACATGAGCTATGTAACATTAGATGCTTTTAAAATTCAGGGGACAAAGTACAGGCGTGCTTTTGCATTTCTCTTTCATTTGACACGTTTTTTTTAGTTAGGTCTGGACCAGATACTCTCTGCTGTTTGCACATGTGTAATTGAGGAGTTTGCTTTGCTGGTGGTTTCCACTTTCAAACTTGTATACTATCAAGAGGTAAGAACATTCCCACCACCCTCTAAACCCCAAAGTGACACCAGATTCCGGCTTGATCTCCTCAGTCTCAGAACCAGCATCCATTTGAAATATTGTCCAAGCAACTTACTGGTATCTTGGGAAGCTGTTAATCACAGACTGCCCTGCCTTCTGTGAAACTGACAGCATTTGGAAGGCGGCTGGGCACACTAAAATTAAAAGTAAATGTTTGGCAGCTTCAGCCGTCCTCAAGTTTGGCAAGGAGAATATAATCAACAAAGGGGCATTACTTTTAATTGTATTTAAAATTATAAGTCCCTGCAGAATCCAGAGCTGTGTGCTCTGAGAGGCCCTTGTGCTGTTTGCCCCTTTGCACGGGGTGGGGGTGGGGGGGACACCGTTTATACAAGCAGGCTTTGTTTTAATTAGTGCAGCAAGCAGCCTCCCTCCCCACCTCCTCCTTTCAATGCTTCCAGTTTACAATTGTCCATAACCCCCTCAGCTAAAAATTGTTACTAAGAAAAATTCCACAGAAACCAGAAGAAAAGGGCCAGCAGAGACTGTGCTTTTAAAGAGCTTTTCCAGACTGACTCGGCAGAGCTGTCTGCAGGGAGTGAGTCGCCGAGCTATTATTACTCCAGTGGGTTTCAGCTACTGGGATGTCCCCCAAGATTAACAAGATAGTTCACTTAAAACTGACATTAAATTCTTCTCCCTACCTATTCCCCACAAAGGGGAAAAACAACAACACACCCAAATTTAAATAACATTAAGGATCTGGTTTAAAGTGACAAGAGCTAGAAAATTCAAAATTAAGGGTGTTAGAATTCTATCTCCAAGACACGTCTTTGAGGGTGAATAAAATCCAGACTCAGTGAAGTGAGTTAAGGATAAAGTGTCAGCTTTAACCGGGCATTACAGAGCTTTTGTGTCTTCTGAGGGAAGGCGTTTCTGAATGTTGAAGCCGCAGATTGCAAAAAATAGTGTTTAAAGGAGAATCAAGGTGGGATGAGAAACACATTGTATGAAATTATAATCTTAGACAAACGTTGTTTTACATTTAGCAAAGAAAAGCACTTGATTCTTGTGCGCGAATCAAATCCTTTGTCGTCTGATTAATTGTGCGAAGGATCTTCTGTGTTCCATCCTTTTCCTTTTGATTTTCCACATTGCGTACACCCACAAATTTAATTCTTCATTTTCATTGAAATCACATGGAACAATCACTCCTTTTATTCTTTAATTAAAAAGAGATGCTCAGATGGGAGGGAAAATTTTGTAAAATATTCGAAATTCGTGCTTTGTTGGACCACTGGATTATAACAGCTGTGAAGGTGTCATTAGAGATTTTGCATAATCAATAACTGGGTGTAGATCAGTATCACTCATTCATTTCCAAGACAGAGACCGGTTTGGGACCTAGTTTCCTTCAAGGTATACAACCATGTGGAGTAAATACTTCTCAAATTAGGATTTTAAACCGAAGTATTTTTCAAGTTAAAATGTTTACAGTCTTAAGCTACTTTGATACCATTATATTTGTGCATATTTTTAAAATTAAGTATAAAATTTAAGTGTTTTTGAGGAGAAATACTATGTACTTGTGTGATATCAAATAAGCCTCATTTATTCATTTGGAAAATAAGTATAATTTTTAGGCAATTATTAGTGTAATTTTTTTCTCCTTATTAAAGAGAAAATTTCTATTTCTTGTTTCCCTCTTTCTAACTGTAGTTTGTTGTAAACATCTCACACTGACCTTTAAACTCTCTAATTTTATGCTGAAATGAATATTTCCATATTCCTAACACTGATATAATATCCATGGAGCTAAAGAAAAAAAGCCTATTTCTCACATGATAGAGAAAATTAAAAAAAAATTATTCCATTTCTATCCATGTGTGAGGGGACGTCATGGTTTTTGGGACCACACTTGGTAAAATATGATAACCAGAGTTCTCCGAAGCAGGACGTATATCCACAAGTAGCAAGCTAGCAAGCTGCTCTGCCGTGGTCCTGCTTAAAAAAAAAAAAAAAAAAAAAAAAAAACACACAGAAAAAACAGTGTCGTGCTGGACTTTCTGGGCTCCAGTAGCAATTTGACTTACAAATTTTGTATAACCCTGTTTTTCATATGTGAAAATGATGGCACTAAATAAAAATAGCAGTACTTTCACTTTAGGTAGTTTTGTTGTTGTTGTTGTTATTAGAATGGATTTTACAAAGCCATCTGTGGTATTTTGATATCTAGTCTCTTCGCAGCACATTTTAAATGGTGGCCAAGTGGCTGAGATTAAAGACCCATTATATGAGCAGAGGAGAGATACCAACAGGCCCACACGAGAACTAGACCTCTAGCACCTGACTTAATGGGTGCCGTTACTTTAAGAACTAAGCAGCTTTATTGATATGAAACATACTGCCATCTTACCTTTGGAGGAAAGGGTCCCATCCTGAAGTGCTGGCAGTTCGTAATGGGGGTATTAAGTGTGTGGTTTAGGGGGAGGGCAGAGGTGGGCTTTGACGTCTGGCACTACTGCTTCCCCAGCTGTGTGACCTAGGTAGGGCTGGATATTTATTACTCCTTTCTTTTCAGCTTCATTTTTCTCATCTATAAAAAAGAAAATAAGGTCAACCTTATAAAGTAGGGTTACATAAAATAATAAAACTTATTTATTGGGGTGATTGAAAAAAGTGCTCAGTAATGGTAGCTATGATTATTGTTATTACCATTTGGTCTGGCATATACTCCCTTATTTTTTGTCACCCTAATTTTAAGCTTTTAAATTCCCTGAGAAATTTTGGAAGGTTTGAAGGTAGAAGTGACCAGAAGACTCTGGTTATTCCTATTTTTTGTGAAGTCTCAACTCATTCAAGAGATCATTCAGGCGTCCTAATGAGAAAGGCAAAAGGAAGCACCCTGTTCAGAAGCTGCAAATTGCCAAAGGAGTCTGAGAAGTCTTGGGGGTTGTGTCTTGCATCTCTGACTGTAAAGAAGGGGTGCTTGTGGGCACCACATGGAGAGGGGAGATCCTGGCCATGGCTGACTTCATTCTTACATTGGGCCTGTTTTGGTTTCATTTATGACAGAATAATACATCTTGATTTAAAAAAAAAAATGAACATTGTTCAAATACCAGTTCCAAGGACAGCAGAAGCAAAGAGATCTTGGAAAACGGTTTGAATTTCGTATCTTCCATGACTGGCTAAATGACTTTGGGCCCCCATAGACAACCGGAGTAGACACAGTCAGGGCACCTGGGAAGGAGCTATTTTCCAGAGGCTGGTGGCTGGCCATTCTCCAAGTTCTGTCACCTCAGATAACCACCTCCATTTCTTCCTTTCCAAAATCCAAGAGCCGAAATAGCTTGGATGAAGACAAAGCATAGCGTTGTGACCTTGGGCACATCACATAACCGCTTTGCTTTTTATTAGAAAATGGGGTTAACAATGGTCAGCTTTTTTTTTTTTTTTTTTTTTTTTAACAAGTGTAAAAATGAAGACCACTTTAAAGGTCTTTTTTGGTGAAAATGATCCCCAAAATAAAATGAGGTCTGTACCCTTCTTGCTGTAGTCAAGATGATGGAGAAAAATACATATTTTTTCAATTCACTTATCCTATTAACAAATGTTAAATTACTGTATTATTCTATTAGTAATTTAGGCACATAGAGAAAATGAGGCTAAAATTTAACCCAGAGTTTCCTTCCACCAAGACACAGTGCAATCAAACTCACTGAAATGAACAGAATCATTCTCAGTCTATATGTTGGGCCCATGAGGACATAAGCAGATATGATTTGATCCTGATGAAAATTAAGTTTCTAAAAAAAGTGAGTTAGATCATGGTTGCACTTTTCACTATCAATATGAAAGGTTTTAGTCTTAATAATTTTGAAAACCTTTCCATAAGTGCTCTGTTTTCCAAAACATTCCATTATGCCTCTGTCATTCTCAAATTTACCTAATCCTGTGCTTCATAATGAGAGTTCCATGGAACTCCAGTTCCAAAGAACGTTAAAGGAAAATACATGAAGAAAAACAAAGAAAAAAGCTTTCTCTCATTAAGTTTGGTATATATTGGGTGTCTTAGTCTGTTTGGACTGCTGTAACAAAGTATCTTATATTGGGTACTATTGCTCATGGTTCTGGAGGCTGGGAAGTCCAAGCTGTGCCAACAGATTTAGGGTCTGGTAAGGACCTATTCCTCACAGATGATGTTTTCTTTATATCCTCACATGGTGGAAGGACAAAAAGGTTCTCTCAAGTGTCTTTTCTAAAGGTTTAAACACATGAATTTGTTTGGGAGGGGGCACATACGTTCAGACCATAGCGTATTGGGTAGACAAAACCAGTCACTTTTTTATAGTACAGTACATCTTAGAAACTTTAACATTTTAATATGCATTATGGATCGTTAAGAAGAGGATATACTGTGTAAGCATTACTAAAATGTATTTTACCAAAGAAATATTTGTTTCAAAGAGCATCTCCTATAAACAGTGGAATACGCTGTGGGGAACTCTGGTTTGGACCTAAGAGTTTTAAAATCTAAATTCTTAGCCTGGATGGCTTGTACTTCCACAATGTGCAGTCATTGATCCTTTTGTTAATCTCTGTACTACTTGGGCACAAATAGTGGCAGCTATAGAAAGGTAGAGCTAAGAAAGAAGCAGAGCCAAGGAAAAATTTTTAGATGACCAAGATGGGAAAGTTAGGTCTTTATGCAGAAAGTCACAGATATTTTGGAAGCCAGAGCTAGAGAGACACATGGGAAACTGCAGTCATGTCTGACAGACAAAGTCAAGCATATCCCTGGGCCCAGACATCAGCTAGACAAATGTACACAAGATGATATCTTTTGGAAAGGACTTGAAGACTAAGAAATAGCCAATTTCCCACCATCAGAGGGAAACTACCCAAGGACAGCCAAATGTTGATGCTTTTCAAAAAAATTGTTTTTATATGTAAAAATAATGTGTTGTCACTGGAGAAGGTTTGGGGAACAAGAGTAAAGAAAATAGAAATTACTTGTCCCTCTACTGTTCAGCTATTTGGTTTATATTTCAGTCTTTTCTCTGTATGTATAAACATATACATCTTTTGTATATTTTATATATATATATATATATATATATATATATATATATATATATATATAAATTTTAATGACATTCCTATTTTATTTTAGCTCATTAGAATGCCCCCTTATTAAAAAATCTTTGAAATCACGCTTTACAGTGGTTACAAAATATATCCTAATATGGATTTATGGTAATTTCTGTCACTGAACTTTTAAGTTGTTTTCTAATTTTTCACTATTATAAATAGAGCTATTGTGAATATTCCTGCACATGAATCTTTGTCTGCATTTGTTTATTTCCTTAGGATGGATACCTAGAAGTAGAATTATTGTATCTAATGGCTTGGATTTTTTCAGAGTTCTTTATACACTAAAACCTAATAGCTTGCCAGAATATTTGTATCAGTCTACACTCTTAAGGCATATGAAAATGGACAAAGAAATAATGACTATGGGAGTTTAGGTATCTCTAAATAAAAGCATCCAAAGGAATTCTTCACCCCAGATTTTGAGAAGATAAAGAATTTGTCAGGAAATTATTATACTCTTTATTAAAAATTCTACACATTTTATCATACAAATGTATATATAACAGTTTACAGTTTTGCCACATTGAGAGTCTGTAAGTAATAAAAATGAATTGACTATATTTAATTCTAACATATTTTATCTTTGCTCTGTGAAACTCTATACCCCATGATCTGCCCTAAACTAGGGTTTTTGCTTTGAAAATTTTGGGGTTTTAGTCATAGATTTGCCTAAAGTGAAGCTTTTGTTATAATTATCTATCAATTTTGAATACTTAGTACCCTCTTATTTGCTTACTCCCCTGTTCCTAGACCACACCTTTATACTTGTTTCCTCCTCCAGAAAATATTTATTTTCTCCTCCAGAATTCTTTCTCTGTATATTTTCTCATTGACTCTCTTATTTTATTTAGAGCTCTGTTCAAATACCACCTTTAAAAGAGCATGCTTCCTGCCTCACTCTTTATACTGCTTTATTTTTCCCTAGCAATTATGATTTGATTTTATGTCATACATTTATTTTTCTATTTGTGTGTTATTCTTTCCAGTCTAACAAGAACTAAAACTCCATGAAGGCAGAAACTATGAGTGCATTATCCACTGCTTTATCCCGAACATGTCTGTGGTGTCTGGCACTTGATAGTGGCTCAAAAATAACTGATGAATGAATGAATGAAAGAACTTTCCCTACCTTCAACCTCCTTTAACCAAAACTGTTTGCCTGTTAAATTTGCTAAGGAAAACATTTGTGTAGCTGTCACTTTTTCTAAGTACAATACTCTATGTTTGCCTTGTTCCTGGACTGTGTCTTTTTTTCTGTGAGACCAGAGATTTTAGTTACAGGCAATGCTGAAAAGAAGAACACTTAAACACCATTTAATGAGAAGAGTCATTTCCTGCTTAACATCTAATCTGTAAATTGATCTCCAACTGAACTGAAATATGAATATTGCAATGCTTTATGTTTAACACTTTTTACATCTGCCTGGACTCAGAGGTCCTATTATTTACTTATGTTATATCTGATATCATGAGGCCAGACAAGAAGCCAGCCCTAGAATAGATCTGTGGTGACAGGGATGCTGGGTGGGAGACATGGGAATCTGGTCAGTATGAATAATGTTCTCAGTGTTGGTGGTGCTTTGAATATCTTATATTTCTCTCTCCCTCTCTCTTTCTCAACCTCAAGGAGCAACCTCCTTCTGTGTAGATACAAAGTTGACATTCAATTGATCCCATCATTTATGATTAAAAGCTAAGAAAATATGACATAAAATATGGTTTTGCATTGAAGTTATGAGTTCTATTAGTTTCATTGTCTCTACACAGGAAACTAATAAAAATCACTTAATTCTTCAGTCTTAGTTACTTCATCAGAAAAATGAAAAATTCTGCTGTTGACCTCTGAGTCCCTGTAATTCAAATATTCTAAGATTATGGTCTATGGCAGAGCTTTCCAAGTGTTTTCTATGGAATTACAAATTGCACGAGATGTCCTTACAGAGAAGAAGGGTCAGACATATTCCACTGGATAAGGACAAATAAGTCAGGGAAAGTCAGCATGTCACAGCCCCTTATGAAATGCAGATCATGTATTAGCATATTAAGTATTGATCCATGATACTTAATTATAGATCCCCTTTCCATCTTATTTATAGACTAAAGATTTTCAATCTTTTATATTTGTTCTTATAAAGGAATAGCACCGTTTCCTTGATTATTTTGTTTCTTCTCATTAGCATCTTCAGATAAATTACAAATTTCTTAAAATTTAGTGGTTGAAACTATAAACTTATTTGGGTAGAGGATATGGTTTGGATACATATAAGGCAATGTTCTGTTGGTTTTATAGATCCTTCCTGATTATTAGCAAAATTTCATTATCTCTTGCAGTAGGCACAGTTCGCTGAAGCAATCCATTTGGGGAATGTCTTCAGCCATCTCTCTTAGAAACTTCTTCCTTAGAATCTACCTCCCTAAAATGTTAGTTTTCTGTCGCAGCTGGAACCAGAAAGAATAACTCATTTCTTCTCCCACCTAATATATTTTTTTTAAGAAATGGAAGTTACTACTTAGATTTTTCCTTGTTCAGAATAAACATACCTAGGTCTTTTATCTCAGAAGTAGCAAGGTATTGGCCTGTGAACCTCCTGCTCAAGTTTGGAGAGAGTTTGTTTATTTCACACAGTGATTTTGTTATTACTTGTTTTATTAATTGAGCCAAGACATAAAAATTGGGAAATTTTGTATAAATATCAGAATTTCCGTTTCACTTGAAAGAATAAGGAATAGTATTAACATTGAGTAAGCATTCCTGGGTAATTGGCTAGAGGAAGGTGGTGCTGCCTCCTTTAAAATATGCATAGATTTTCCAGTGTGCCACAGGCCCCATCATTCCCTATTGTGCTGCATTTCCTGAGATAGACTATCAGGTTTTCTTTATCCTCAAGCTTACAGCGATTTTCTCCCTAATGCTAGGAAAATATTTTTCTGCTTCTATTCCATTTCAGGTATTTATATTTGTGGTCTGGGTACTATAAATACTTGACTAGACAACTCTTGCTTTAAATCTTGCACAAATTGTTGTAACCCAGCGAGTGCAAAATCACCTCCGAGACAAAGACTAGGCCACATTACAGGGTCTTTCTTGCCGGCGGCCATGTAGGACTCGGTCTCTCTAACCTGTGGCCCTGAAAGGAGGGTGTCAAGACCTTTTATGCTAATAAACCACCTCCTGGGCAGGGGTGAGTGCAAAGGGCTTCGGACATTCCCAGGGCCAGTGGACTTTGGACATTCTGTAAACCACCTCCTGGGCGGGGGTGAGGGTGAGGGGCTGGGGACATTCTGAGGGCCAGGGGACTTTGGACATTCGATTGTTACTTAAGTGGTTCACAGAAGTCAAGTGTTAGTTTACACATTGTCTGAGTAGGGTGGAAATTACAGACCTTAGTTACTTGTTACAAGTCTTAGTTTTTCTTAAAATGGTGCAGGGGCCAAAATGACATGGGTTTGGACTGCTTGCCTGTCACATTAGGGTTACAGAGAGCGGTTTCAATGGAAAGCCGAGGTATGGTCGAGGTATGCAGTTTGTGGGGCAATTACCATGTCACAAGATGACATGGTCAAATTTTTTTCCATTCTTATTTCTCTCTTCTGAGTGAGGTTAGTAGCCTTTGTTTGCCTTAAATGTATCCATAAATGAACACAGTGTTCCTGAGGTTGTCCCAGCAAAATATATTACAACATGTTATGGACTGGGTTGTGTCCCCCCACGTACGAATTCAACAGATTGATATGTTGAAACCCTAACCCCAAATGTGACTGTTTTTAGAGATGGGCCTTTGGGAGGTAATTAAGTTTAGATGAAGACGTGAGGGTGAGAACCCCATGATGGCGTTAATTCCCTTTTGAGAAGAGACACCAGAGAGTTCACTTCCCTCTGTGTCTACGATATGAGGAGACAGCAGGAAGGAGGCCAGGAAGTGTTTCACCAGGAACTCAAGTGGCTTGTACCTTCAGCTCCAGAACTGGGAGAAACCAAATTCGCATTGTTTCAAAGCCACACAGCCTATGGTATTTTATTATGGAAGTCCAAACCGACTAATAAACAAATATAGCCAAAAATTATTTACATGATATGAAGCAAAGGATGAAATGAGAGAATAATAAGCCTGCCAAAAAAGCTAAGCTATGTTTAAGCATGCTGCTCTTAAGCTAGGGCTCACCTATCCAGCTCTTGTTTGGTGGTTTTTCATCCCGAAAGAGAGCACCTTGAACATATCTTCAGTCACCTGGTGAGATGTGCTTCAGTGGGTAGGAGAGAACAGGATATGCATTCAGGAGAACTGGGATGTGGTCGAGGCTTTTGCCTTTATTAGCTATGAGTTCTTGATTGTCTCTTTGTACTCTGGGTCATGATTTTCACATCTGTTAACAAAATTGATGGCCTTATATTGCTATAATCCAAAATAAAACATCTTTGTCTTACAGAGCTTGTTCCAGCTCTGAAAATAATGTATTGGTTTAAAAGAATTCTCCTATGGTATGTTTCTTTAACTTTCCAATGCTTCAGCACATTCCTGAATTTAGCCCGACACTCTCTTAAAAGTTTATGCTGCTTCTAAAGTCTTCCTGGTTGGAGGCCTTCCTCGTTATTTTTCGTACACACCCTTTCTCTAGCCTGAACTTACCAGAGAAATTCTTTGGCTTTACACACACACCTCTACTTTTTTCATTGAAATCAGGTATGAAAAAATAGTATTTAATTTTGGATATCTTTCCACTATTGTCGGCCAGTTTTCTGTTTGAGTTTTTTTAGGCCATAAAATTGGTCCCATTCCCTGTTGTTTTTTTTTTAGTAGAGATGGGGGTCTCACTATGTTGCCCAGGTTGGTCTCAATCTCCTGACCTCCAGCAATCCTCCTGCCTTAGCCTCCCAAAGTGTTGGGATTACAGGCATGAGCCACTGCACCTGGCCTAGAATTATCCCTTTTCCGTGTGTACTTGTGTGTGTGTTTTGACTTTTCGCTCTTACCCTCCTGATATCTAAGGTGCTTCGCTTAATTATGCTTAGCCTTTCTGTCCCCTCATTATCAAGTTACTAAAGATTACATGGCCATATTATCCCAGCCTACCAGAAAGAGAATCTAAACATTAACTTAAGATCATTGGACTTTCTCAACTTTTGGGGACTAGAAATCTTAAGTGAAGGAAATCAGGGACTGGCCAGATGCTTTGCTTTTAGCCAAATTAGATTTCCAGTAAATACTTCTAATCATTCCCAGATACTCCGATTTTAGTGAAATGCTATTACATACTCAACGGCTGATCAATAGAAGCTTTAATAACAGTTAAGAGAAAGGGTAATTACAGGCTGAAATTCTAAGCCAAAGGTCTTGGTTTAAAGAAAAGACTCAGCATTCAGGAAAATAGAATGTCCACTTTCTATATTCTCATCCATTCTAAGCCCTGGCCAGAGTAAGAACTGTTTACATTTTGCCTGTCTAAGGATGCCAGAGTTGGTTTTACGAAAACCTGAGATGACCATTGACCCAGTGTTTTGAACCACTTCTTGAGTTACTTCCTGTCTCTGCCTCCCATATGCTCTTTTCTATGACATCTGAGAAGCCAATGGTGGGGCTTTCCTGGGAGTCCTTTTATAGTCAAGCCGGCACATGAGCAGCAGCACAAGGACCTGGAAATTAAACAGAAACTCACAGAATCAGATAGACGTCTTCTGCAGACTCAAATGACTTAGACTTGGGAAATTGGGTAGTGCTTGGAAGTGAACCCTGCAAACTTTGCTCCTGCCTATCTCTCTGCAGGGAGTGATGTTTGTCCAAGACAGAGAAAGAGTCTGTAGTTGAGAGAATCTTGAAAACAAAGGTCCACAACATCCTTTGATAGCTCAGCTGATAGAGCGGAGGACCGTAGGGGTTTGGAGAAAACAAAGGTCAATCCCAGAAATGTCCCTTCTGTGAATTTTTAAATCAAAGACATGCTAAGAGAAAGCAGAGTAACTATAAAACATACATCTGACTTTCTGATTTCTTACCTTGTCATTATGTCATGACACTTCATTACCAAAACTAACCCAGCTTCCCTTCAAATTCTTTACTCCATTCCCAGCCATGACACTGGTTCTTGTTGCAGGGCCTAAATAACCTGCTGCTGGTTAGTGGGATGCACATTTGGTGACAGATCTCCTCGTTCTCCTTGTTCATTCTTCAGGACAACGATGTTTTCAACTGCAGATTAGCGTAGACTTTCAGTGACTAGTAGACAATAGTAGTTCATATGTAAAGCTGCCCCATATAATAAGCACAACCTCTAGTAGACAAAGTAGGTTTCTCTATTCCCAAGAGAATGGTACACCCCCATGGCCTTGATCAAGTGTCAAGTTAAAATCATTGGCAAGGCAGTATGGGAAAACTCACATCACAGGTGGCCACATCCTATTAGGAATCTCGAAAATAAAAGTAGAGAGCGGTATAATTCTCACCTTTAATATAAAAGCAATAAGCAGCTACATTGCAAAGCATACTAATGGACTAATTGTTGTTCTTAGTCTTACAGTATGAAAAAATTCCCTAGAAGAATTTAAAAACAGCTTACCTGCTGATCATAAAGAAATCTAACATTTTATTGCTTCTCAGCATGGTTCCATTGCATTTCAAAGCAAGCTTTCTTTTTTTAAACACATGCCTGTGAGATATTACATCTGTGTCTCCTAATAAAATGTGTTCATGTTACCCTGACCGCATTGCTACTCAAAGTTGAAACTAATCACTTATCCCACATTCATTTTTTTTCAATCTCTTCAAGAATATTTTTTTTAATCGTAAACCAAGAGAAATTGGGATATTTCTGCATTTTAAATTACATTTGCCATTATTTTATAGTATAGTTTTCTATAATCTACGTTCTTAAAAGTTTGTTTAAAAATTGTATTTGAAAACCATTTTGAATATATGTGCTTGTTAAAACATGATTAATGTGATCACTTCTTAGTCAGATAGCTTTCATAAACTTTAAGGCAAGATCCCTTGAATGGAGATTTCAGAGTGTGTACCTTTAACTCAAAATGGGACTAAATGTAATATTGGATTAACAGGTCATTTGTTGTTTAACGATGTAAAAGTTCCAGTAAAAATAATGGCTCATGAAAACTTAAAATAAACTTAAAACAACATTTTGAAAGGTAGAAATCTTACTTTCCTTCATGGGCACTTAAAATTATAGTTGAAGGGGCCCAGGAATATAAATAGAACTTTTTTTCCTGAATAGAGGTGTTACCCTTCACCTGGCTCACTTCCCGCTCAGGTAATTACACCAGGTCTTTTGAAATTATCCCTGAAGTTCTAATTAGACACAATCTTCTTTGCTTCCTGATGTAAACTGCTGCTTTGAGTCTTGCTCTGGGGTGGGCTTCATATCCATGCCCCTTCCCCTTCTTTCTGACTATTCTTGTGACTTTGCTAATTAATGCTCAAAATAGCACTATGTGACCTGAAAGGGGCTATAGAAGTGCAGTGTCTTATCATTATCTCCACCACTGACACTTTAACAAGGCTTCTGCAGTGAAGCAAAGAGAAGTTGAGAAGGAAACAACCAATATTCCATGACAACTATACCACCAGCAATATTGCTTGTTTTCCCCATGAATACTTCTCTAGCAGCTATTAGGTCTTCTAGAAGAGGGAGCTTTGAACTAGATGCTGAATCATTTTGCAAGTGTGATGATGTTATCAACAGTTCACTGTATAAGGGTAACACCTGCAGCAGTGAATTATCTTAATCAGTTTTATAAAATATTTTTAATATCATGTAAATAAAGCACCAGAACCGAGAGAGAATTTTCCTTGAAATGAAACAAAGTAGAACAAAATCATGAAATATGCATGTTTGCAAATTTATAATAATTTTCCTGCAGTGTTTTTTCATGAGCTGTTCAAATACAGGCAATTTTTTCTTGGAAGCTTATATAATAAACTTCTGGAAATGCATACAGTGTGTAATCCCCCTGTTGAGGCTGCTTTAAAATCATGATCTAATACATGAAATATATGCATATAAGTGTATAAGAAAGGTGATGACCTTAAGGCAGCCCCAACAGACGGTTTACATACTAATATGTGTGTGTCATAAATTTGGCTAATATACTTGCTGCGTTTTCATTCATTTTTAGGCTGCTGTCAGTTTTTTGAAACTCTGTTGTACCCTATCACCCTTGACCTAGTTAAATCTTTTCCTTCCTGTGTAGTTGCTTATGATGTAGCCTCCTTGTTCTTCATATCAGTGACCCCAAACACATCATAGATGCTGACCACAATAAAACCTTAATGGTCAACACCAGGGTCACTTAAATAAGGCCCTCTCTTTGTGTGAGTTTTCTTTAAACTGGCCAATGCACAACTTCTAAGAGAAAGCCTACGGGATCATGCCCACGGACCTTAATAAAGACATAGCCCCGCAGGGTTCTCTCTGTCCCTCTTCCTCTGCTATCTCCCTCTCCTTTTTCTTTTTCCTCTCCCTCATTTGTTCTTTTTCCTTCTACCTGCCACCACTCTCTGGCTGAACTCCCTGCTGCCTCAGGATTTCCCCATCAGGCTCCCATCAGTTCCCCTAGGTGTACTCTAGGACGCGTACATGACAACGGGCTTCTGTTTCATACATTTCAGTTCATTTCCTCATTGTGTCTCCCTTGAAACATATATTCCTGAGCCTAACCTTCTTTGCAGTCTGGGTTCTTTTTAGAGAGTAGCTACCATGGTAGGAACAAACTGGACCCAGGTTAGACAAGAGTCATAAGGGCATCTGCCAGTGTAAGTAAGATTCCTGTGAAAGGGACACCTGGTCTCAGGTCACTTGGGTATTTAGGCCTTCCGCCAGGATAAAGAAGTATCCCATTTAAGACACACTGTAAACATCTACAGCCAAATCCCTTGAATTTCTAGTTAGGGCAGGGGCTAGAGCTTATGGCCACTCTCGGGAAAGAAAAACCAAGACTAATTTAGAAAGAAGGTATAACAATAGAAATAATAACAATATCCATCAAAACTAAAAAAAATTAAAAATTCTACAAGAGGAGCAATGCCCTCTTTATGTGTTTGACAGTCTAAGGAAATATTCTGCAAAACTGTATGTGTCCGATAAGAAAAATTGAGAGAAACTGCCCCAAAATATGCTTTTATTGAAATTATATCTCTTTGAGATGTTCAGAAATGCTTTAGATTATAGGGTGCGATAAATCAGAAAGGGAATTTAAAAAATAATCTCTAATTTTAGTGAGTGGCTAGAGTTTGCATTGTTTTCAATACTTTTTAATAAATTCCGAGGTTTGGACACTGAGCTTTTCTATAGAACATCACTGACAGAATTAAAAAGACATACCAAAGAAAGAAGAATTCAGCAATTTAAACTCTTTAACAGGGATAATGAAGTGAGAGTTTCTGGAAAAAATACCTTGTGGACTTGTTCTTTGCCAGCAGTCTCCTCTTACTTGGAGAAAGATCTGAACTGTTAGAGGTTTTATTTTTCAATCAAGTATGTGACTATTTTTCTTATTTTCTGTTGGGAAAAAATGGTGGGCTATTTCTTAGTCTCTGAAGGTGGTCAGTATAGAATTAAAGCATGACAAGATTAAAACCAGCCCTCATAGATTACAAGAAGAAACTTACACATTGTAGATGCAAATTCTGAGGCACTGGCATGGGGCATTACAGTGTTATTACCAATTATATTCTGATCAAGAAGGTAAGCACATGGAAAGCGAAAGGGAGCAAAAACGGCTGGGCCATGTTGTGCTGCCATCAGACATTGAAATTTTGTTCAACTTTCTTCCTCTGTTGTTAGTGCAGTGAGTGATTCCAAAACCAAGACGTGAACTGGATGGTTACTCTGGTGATCTGGCATGGACTTCGTAAATATTTACGTCATAAAATGTAGAGCCTAACATTTAGCTGTGATGTTGACACTCTAGTATGACACTTCCAAATGTTCCCTCACATTGGATCAAGGCAAATAATCAAAAAATAGGAAAATATTTGAAGAAAAACGACATGATTATAATGAATTAAATACTTCCCAATACCTACATCACACTGGCTTTTAATTCACAAAATCAAAATATCTGAGCAGTTCAGGATCCCACATTTCCATGGAGAAGGCACTCGTCTGCTTGGGAGGCAGCATGATGTAGTGGAAAGAACATGACTTAGAGGCTTATGGACCTGGATTCACATCCTAGCTTGTATACTGAATAGCTCCATAAACTTAGGCAAGTTACTTTCTGTCAGTTACAGTTTTCTCAGTTTAAAAACACCTACTTTGCGACGTCTTGTGAGGACTAGACGTGGTGATGGAGAATACCTTGCAGTGTGCGTACTGTATGCTGGGAAATCAAGAATGACACCAATACAGAGATTTTCTTTTCATTAAAACTGGCTGAATTATTCTATCTCATTGATTGAATTGAGCTCATTTAGCAATGGCAGCAAAATATTAATACTTCTAAGTAACATATCTTACTGACAGTACATCACCTGTCATGCAAAACACAGTCATCTCTCAATTGCTTTCCCTTTTCTTTAGGAGTACTTAATTTTTATTTTGAACTTTAAAGAATATAAGCGTAATCAATACATTGACCTTCTGTATCATGTAAGTGACAAGATGGAAGCAACAGCAGTCTCAAGATAATGCAAAGAGTTTATTCATCTAGAGATGATTTATAAAGATGAGAGGGGGGCTGAGCGCAGTGCCTCACACCTGTAATCCCAGCATTTTGGAAGGCTTGTGGGGAGCTGAGACAGCCCATTGCACTTCAGCCTGGGCAAAAAGAATGAAACTCCATCTCAAAGAAACAGAAGGAAAAAGAGCTGATAGGGGATTAGGGGAATTGTGTGTAAGAGTATAGGAATCTGGGTCCAGCTGCAGTAGGAATGTCACCATTTCTAACCCCAAGGCAAAGAAAAAAGGGAAAGTTATAGAAACTTGAGAAGAATTGTATTTTTCTTTCTCTCCTTGTTTGAGTCTAGCAGTGACTATATATTGACTAATACAGTTAATTCCAGGTGAGTCTTAGGAAGACGGCAGGGGGTAAAAATACAGCATCTTTCTTAGCACCTTCTCTCTGATCTGCCAGGGCTCCTATTGGCTGAACTCAGCCAGAAGCCACAGGGCTCAGGTTCCTGATGATAGTCTTGTATAGAAAATGTTATAACTGGCCAGATGTGGTGGCTCATGCCTGTAATTTCAGCACTTCAGGAGGCAGTTGGATCACCTGAGGTCAGGAGTTCTAGACCAGCCTGGCCAACATGGTGAAACCCTGCCTCTACTAAAAATACAAAAAAAATTTAGCTGGGCATGGTGGCAGGTGCTGTAATTTCAGCTGCTCGGGAGCCTGAGGCAGGAGAATTGCTTGAACCCAGGAGGCAGAGGTTGCAGTGAGCCTAGATCACGTCATTGCACTCCAGCCTAGGTGACAAGAGCAAAACTCTGTCTCAAAAAAAAAAAAAAAAAAAAAAGAAAGTAGCCCTCTTAGGTTTCATTCCCCCTACCCACCCCCCCATATAAGCAAAACCTTAGCTTTTAACTTTGACACACTGACCTCATTTCTCTTGAGTCTGTATATCTTAGAAGGCTATTCCTAGTTTTTCACTTGAATAAGCTCTCTAAACTGGATTCTGATTCTTTTGATTATTTCAGGTTGAAATCACAATAACCAAGATGTGGAAACAACCAAAATGTTCATAGATGAATATAGATGAAAAATGTGGTGTGTATATATACTATTATGTATATGGCTGAATATTATTCTATTATATGTTTATATATAGCATATACTATGTATAATGAATCTTATTCAGCCTTAGAAGGAAATTCTGCCATTTTCAACAACATGGATGAACCTAGAGGACACTATGCTAAGTGAAATAAGCCAGGCACAGAGAGACAAATACTGCAGAGTCTCACTTGTATGTGGAATCTAAAACAGTCAAACTCATAGAAAGGAGAGTAGCAAGGTAGTTGCCTGAGGCTGGAAGGATGAGGAAATGGGTACATTTTGTTTAAAGGACACATTTACTTTCACTTATAAGACAAATAAGATCTGGCAATCCAATGTACAACACGGTAACTATAATACCATATTGCATACTTGAAATTTGATAAGACATTACCTTAACTGTCCTTACTGCACACCCCCCCCACACACACATATATAACTATATCAGGGATTGGATAGATTAGCTTGATTGCAGTAATCACTTCACAACATATATGCTTATCAAAACAATATGTTGTATGCCTCTGATATAGGATTATAATAAGAGATACTTATTTGATCTCTGTCCTTGGTTCCTGGCACACAGTTCCTAAAACCCTTGGAATTTCAAGTGATAAATGTCTTTTTGTATGCAAATGAGGTGACTGCTGGCTGAAGGCTCCAAGATAACCTCTGGATGGAGGCAGGCTGGCTGCCAGAAGAGCCAACGATGGAATTAGAAGGTTGGAACTTTCAGTCCCACCTCCCACTCTCCAGGGAAGGGAAAGAGGCTGAAGGTTGAGTTGAACACCAATGGCCAATGATATGATCAACCATGCTTATGTAATGAAGCCTCCTTTACAAAAATCCGAAGGATAGGCATTGGGGAGGTGCTGAGGTACCTGGAGAGGTCGTGGAAGCTTCTTGCCCTTTCTACATGCCTTACATACTATGTATCTCTCCAGTATTTCCCCCTGAGGAAAAAAAGGTAGGTCTTTTAAACTTTTGCAGAGAGAAACTTAAATGATGAAGAAAGAGGAGGGGAGGAAGTGAGACAGTAGCTTTTTTTTTTTTTTTTTTTTTTTTTTGAGACAAGGTCTGGCTCTATTGCCCAGGCTGGAGCACAGTGGATTGATCTCATGTCACTGTAACCTATGCCTCTGGAGCTCGAGCAGTCTTCCCACCTCAGCCTTCTGAGTAGCTGGGACTACGGGCATGCCTGGCTAATTTTTGTACTTTTTGTAGATTTAGGGTTTCACCATGTTAGCCAGGCTGGTCTCAAATTCTTGGGCTCAAGCAATCGGCCTGCCTTGGCCCCTGCAAAGTGCTGGGATTACAGGAGGGAGCCACTGTGCCTGGCCAACAGTAGCCATTTTTGATAAGAGGATCTCCAGAAGCCACTGTGAATAGGTTATATACAATAAAGGAGGAGATAGTCAGAACAAATCTTCCTGTTAGGATGATGAAAAGAAAGGTCAGTCTTCTCCACAGTTATGAAATAGCCAAATATCTACCACATACTCAGTTTTCAAAGTACTTTCAAAATGATTTCAGTTCAACAGGGAATTATAACATTTCTATTGCCCATTTAAAAAACTGGATTATTTGATTTTTTGCTATTGAGTTGTTTGAGCTCTGAATATTATGGTTATTCATCTCTTGTCAGGTGGGTAGTTTGCAAACATTTTCTTAGATTCTGTGGATTATCTCCCATTTGCTGATTGTCTGCTTTGCTGTGCTTCTGAGTTGATGGAATCCGATTTGTCCATTTTTGCTTTCGTTGCCTGTGCTTTCGAGGTCTCAAGAAATCTTTACTCAGACTAATGCTCTGGAGAATTTCCTCTATGTTTTACTTTAATAGTTTTATAGTTACAAGTCTTATTTTAAATGTTTAATACATTTTTATTTGATTTTTGCATATGGTGAGAGACGAGGGTCTAGTTTGATTGTTCTGGATATGGATATCCAATTTTCCCAGCACCACTTATTAAAGAGACTGTCCTCGCTTAATCTCAGGGTTGTGGGTTTGGGCTCTATGTTGAGCACCAAAAGTTAAAAAAAAAAAAGAAAGAGAGAGACTGTCCTTTCCCAAGTATATGTTCTTGGTGCCTTGGTCAAAAATGAGTTGACTGTAAATGTATGGACTTATTTCAGGGTACTCTTTTCTGTCCAATTGGTTTATGGGTCTGGTTTTTAATGTCAGTACCATGTTGTTTTTGTGACTGTAGCTTATAATATAATTTGAAGTCTGATAGTGTAATGCCTCCAGCTTTGTTTTTTCTGTTCAGAATTATATTGGCTATTCTGAGACCTTTCTGGTTCCCTATAAATTTTAGGATTTTTTTTCCCTATTTTTGTGACGAATATTATTGGTATTTTGATAGGGATTGTACTGAATTGGTAGAATCCCTATCAAAATACCAAACACTCCAATGGGTGTTATACAGCTTTGAGTAGTATGCATATTTTAACAATATTGATTCTTCCAATCCATGAACATGAAATATCTTTCCATTATTTTGTGTTGTCTTCCAATTCTTTCAATACGTTATAATTTTCACTGTAGAGATCTTTCACTCCCTTGGCTAAGTTTATTCCTAGATATTTAATTTCATTTGCAGCTATTACAAATGGGATTACTTTCTTTATTTTTCAGATTGTTCACTGTTGGTATATCAAAACACTACTGATTTTTTAGGTCTGAATAAACATTTTTAAAAAGAAGGCATGGAAAAATTTCTCAGCATCACTAATCACAGGGAAATGGAAATAAAAGCTATAATGAGATATCATGTCACCCCAATTAAAAAGCTTTTCTCAAGAAGTCGGGCAACGTGGAGGTGGTGAGTTTAACTGGCAAGGAGCAATCTGCTCTCACCGTGGACCTCTGGAATCCCAGTAGGAGGAGACTCCTTGACCACCACGGACACTTGAGTTGACAGGGAGAGCTGCTTAGAGAAATGGTAGAGACAGAATTCCAGCTGGTGGGGAGCCCAGGACAGTTTGGTACAGGAGCATCTGTCATAGAGCACACCCAGAAATACCCATTCCCTAGTCTGAGTTTGCTCCCATAGGAGACTTCAACCCTAGTGTAACTGTTGAACCTGAACTCTGCAGAGCAGTTTTACTCATGGGATAGGTCCAGTTCAACCCAACCCTCACTCTGATAGCCTCTCTTGGAGCCCCAGCCTGGCTGTGACTGCTTGCAGTGCAGCCCCTAGGTAACTGCTGGGTACTAACATCATAACTCCTGCACTGGTGGACCACACCTGACCAACAGTGCTTCAGCAGAGCTGCCTGCAGCAGCCCGCCCGTGCCCTCCCTGCAGTGCAGCCTTCCCCATGCCACTTTGCCTGCAGGCAGTCACCCATGGCCACCCCCATATCACTTTGCTGGCATGTGTGTGCACAGGTGAAACTAACCTTCCCTTCCCTGCCACTGTGCATGCATGGATGCACCCTCCCATGCCACTGCTGTCAGCGTGAATGCACCCTGCTCCCCTGCCCTGCCACATGGCCTTTGTTGTCAGTGTTGGCAGGCACAGAGCCCACTAGGCCTGCCTGTCAGTGCCCCATTTCTGCACTGGGGCTGCTGTTGCAAAACTAGGCACAGAGAACAGCAGATCCCCTGTCTCAAGCACAGAGTGGCCACTGCTGCCAGCACAAACACGGACAGAGGATGCGTACAGTACTGCACCCACCAGCGCTCTGCTCCTCTGCTGATACCACCACTGCTGCAAACAAAGGTTCTACACCCCCAGCCATCCTGCTGCTACACAGAGGCTGGCATTGCAGCACCTGCTAGCTCCCTGCTGCAACCAACAAGCATGCACCTCACTGCACTGCCACTGCCACTGCTGCTGGCACATGTGAACAAAGAGAGATCCTGCTGCCACCACCCTACCAAGTATTTTGGCTGGCACCACCCATTGGAGTGTTGTGACCAGCTGTCTAGGAGTTCCTTGGCCCTTCCAGCGCAGCAGCTTCCTAAACTTGAGGAGCCAGAGATCAAAGCCAGGCCCAGTCCATTCCAAAAGAGTTAGAACACACAGTGCAGGAGTCCTGAGCTAAGCTTTAGCCTCCTAAAATCTTCCAGTAATGAAGCTAGTCAACTGAACCCACCTTATACTTCATAGTGTTGCAATGTTTTTGGTGTAATATTTCCCATTCTTATACCTTTTTCACCTTCCTCAAACTTCCCTACACTCTTTTTTTTTTTTTTTCGAGACAGTGTTTTGCTCTTGTTACCCAGGCTGGAGTACAATGGCGCGATCTCGGCTCACCGCAACCTCCGCCTCCTGGGTTCAAGCAATTCTCCTGCCTCAGCCTCCTGAGTAGCTGGGATTACAGGCACGTGCCACCATGCCCAGCTAATTTTTTGTATTTTTAGTAGAGACGAGGTTTCACCATGTTGACCAGGATGGTCTCAATCTCTTGACCTTGTGATCCACCCGCCTCGGCCTCCCAAAGTGCTGGGATTACAGGCTTGAGCCACCATGCCCGGCCTTCCCTACACTCTTAACTCATCCAAATGATAGCTCTCCTAAAACAGATCATGAGTCCTTCCGTTTTGTTTTCTGAAATTGCTCTGTTTTCTGTTCTCGTCAAAATCTTACTTTGTATTTTTTCCTTCAAGTTTATAAGCTACGTTTGGTTAAAAAATAAGTCATCAGTTTCAATTTAATGATTGAACTCTAATATGGAGAGTTAGAGCTGCAAATAGGTATGTTGTAAGTGACATGTGTAGAATCGATCGATTGGGTGGAATTAGAAAATGATAAAGGATTCTAGTGTCACAGGCTGGGAAGTTGGTGGTTCTTGCTATATAGTAGTGAATGAAGCCCCTCCTGCCATTGTTACGTGTTTTTGCTTGCTGACACTAGAAAATTAAGGAACTTAAAGGACATTTTTCAGAAAATTGGCATTAATTTTTCTTTTTGCCCTTTTAGAAAGTCCTTTATTTTGCATCTTCCCTGAATGTGTTCATATCCGTTAACTATTTCTATCTTGAATCCATACATTTCAAGAATTATCTAAACTGTATCACACTGTGGTAGACCAAATAATGGCCCAACAAAACATCCACATCCTAATCCCTAAAATTTGTGACTGTTATGTTATATAGCAAAAAGGACATTGCAGGCGTAAATGTTATGGGTCTTCAGATGAGGAGATTATCTGGGTTATCCAGGTGGGCCCTAAATGTGTCCTTATAAAAGGCAAGCAATGGGAGATTTGAGGAAGACAGTGTGACCACGGAAATAGACAGAGAAAGGGTCTATGGTACAAGTTATGAGTCATGAGCCAAGGAATGAAGGTGGCTTCCAGAAGCCAGAAAAGGCAAGGAAACAAATTCTCCCTTAGAGATTCTGGGAAAAAAACAGCCCTGCCAATACCTTGATTTTAGTTCTGACCTCGAGAACTGTAAGAGAATAAATGTCTGGTTTTTCAAGCCAGTAAATATACAGTAATCTGTTACAGTGGCCATAGGAAGTGAATATGCATACTGATTATGTTTAGTGCACTTGTTTTTCATTCAAGAATATACTTTTAGGCCAGGCATGGTGGGCCATGCCTATAATCCCAGCACTTTGGGAAGCCAAGGTGGGCAGATCACTTGAGGTCAGGAGTTCAAGACCAGCCTGGTCAACATGGTGAAACTCCGTCTGTATTAAAAATAGAAAACTTAGCTGGCCATGGTGGTGGGCAACTGTAATCCAGCTTCCCAGGAGGCGGAGGCTGCAGTAAGCTGAGATCGTGCCACTCTAGCCTGGGCAAAAAGAGCAAAACATCTCAAATATCTATGTATATTTGGGATTTTTAAATAATAAAAATGTACACCTAATTCATTCTTTTAACTGTCACATAATAGTCCAAAATATAAACTGCAATTGTTTTGTTTTCCTATTGAAAGAGAATTTGGTTCCAAGTTTTTACTATTTTCATACTTCTAGGAACGTTGTATATATCTTCAGCTACTTTAAGGTAGCCATCTAGAAATTGAAATTCTAAGTTATAAAACAGTTTTCTGTTTTGTAACAAAGTGCCACAAACTTAGTGGTTTAAAGCAGCCCATTACTATTATTTTGTAAATATATTTTTTTGTTTTATTTAAAATGGGTCTCATGGGAATTAAGATGTTGGCAAGGCTGCATTTCTTTCAGAAGCTCCAAGTTTAAATCTATTTTCTTATCTTTTCCAGTTTACAGGCAGCCCACATTCCTTGGCTTGTAGCCCCATTCCATCTGTAAAGTCAGAGATTGAATCCCTCTGAAGTCTGCTTCTGATGTTGTATCTTCTCGGACTGTCCTGCCTCCCTATTTCACTTATAAGGATCCTCATGATTGCATTGGGCGCACCTAGATAATTTATGATAATCTCCTCTAGTCTGTTTCTTACTGACTTACAGATGTCATATATTCTGGAGTCAATTCCTTTGTCAGTTGTGTTTGTTGCTAGTACCTTCTTCCAGTCTGTGGATTGCCTTTTCATTTTCTCAGTAAAGTCTTTCAATGACAGAGTTTTTAGTATTTATAAAATCCAATTCATTACTTTTTATTTTCTAATTAGTGCTTTTGCATATGCCATTTAAGTAATTTTTGGCTACCCAAGCTTATGAAAATATTTTCCATTGTTTTCTTCTAGAACCTTATAGTTTTCCTTTTACATTTGTGTCTATGGTCCATCTTGAATTGATTTTTGTGACTATATGAGGAAAGAATCAAGGTTTATTTTTTCCATACAGGTTCCTATACTTCAGTATCACTTATTTAAAAGACTAACATTTCCTCAATAAATTCCATTAGTGCCTTCCTCATAAATCAAGTTGCCATTTAAGTGTGGGCCTCTTTCTGGACTCTATTGTGTTCCACTGAAATATTTGTCCTTGTGACACTACCATATAGTCTTACCACTATAGTAAATCTTTGTAGTAAATCTTATCATGGTGTAGCAGAAGATCTAAAACTTTGCTTTTCTATGCCAAGATTATCTTGGCTATTACTCTAGGTTTTTGGCATCTCCATATAAATTTTAGAATCAATTCATCAATTTACATACACTCAAACCCACTGGCATTCTGATTTGATTGTACTGCTGCTGTAGTTTAATTTGGGAAGAGTCAACATTTTAATAATATAGAATATGCCTATCCATTAATATGACATCTTGTTTATTTAGGTCTTTCATAATTCTTTCCTACTCTGAAAAGAATTAAAAGTTTTATTTTTATTGTAGAGGCTTTTAAATCTAAAATGTAAGTAGATTTAAACAGGTTGTTAAACTCATTCCTAAGTATTCAAGTTTGTTCAGTGCTCTTATAAAAGGTCTTATTTATAATTTTATGTTCTGCATTACATTCCTGTTACAGAGAAATACAATTTAATTTTTATTATAATCTTATATCTAACAATATTGCTAAATTCTTTTATCCTAATGGTTTATAGATTGCTCTGTACTTTCTGTTAAAAGTGAAAACACAGTCTTATGTCCTTCTTTTCAATCTTTATTTCTTTTAATTTTTTCATGCCATATTGTACTGACTACTGACTAGGAACTAGTGCAATATTTGGATAAAAATGGTAAAAGTGATCAGAATAAAGTAGAGATCTTTGCCTTTTTCCCAAAGGGTAGAGAACATTCAATATCTTACATTATGATGTTATCTATAAATTTTCAATAGAAATCCTTTATCAGATTGAAGAAAGTCTCTTTTATTTTTAATTTGCTAATATATTTATTATGACCAGTAATATATATATGGTAAACAGGTATGATATTTTGCCAAAATTTTTTCATCTGTGAAAATGATAATTTCCATATATAAAGATTTTTTCTCTTATTAGTTTGATAAATTGCATGATTAGTTTTGAATGCTAAACCAGCCATTTATATCTGGGATAAATCCCACTTGAGCATGATGTATTATGCTTCTTATACATCACTGGGCTCAATTTTCTAATTTTTTCTGTCTTCATAAGGAATATTGATTTGTAATTTTCATTTTAATTGGTATTCACATAAGGCATCAATATTAAGGTGTCATGAGTTGGGACATGTTTCCTCTTTTTTTCTTCTGAAGGAGTTTTGCTAACATTGGTATTATTTCTTCCTCAAATGTTTGGAAGAGTTTGTTAAGAAACAAAGCTTGGCCTGGAATTTTCCTTGTGGGAAGACTTCTCATAACGACATTCATATCTTTAACAGATATAGCACCATTTAAGTTTTATTTTCAACTGTGCTGGCTTAGAAGTTGTGCTTTTCAAAGAATTAATTTATTTCATTTTAAGTTGTTATATCTATTAGCATAAACTTGTTTATATTAGCACCTTTTCATCCCTTTTAGTATCTGCAGAATCTATAGTGATGTTCCCTCTTGCGACTTTCATGTTGATTAGTTTGTATTTTCTCTATTTCTTGTAGTAATACATATCTTTCTAAGGGTCTATTATTATATTATTTATATAGATTAATTTATATCACTCTTTTAATCAAACAAACTTGACTTTGTTTAGATCTTTTATTTCATACCTGTTCTCATTTATTTCTGCTCTTTTATTTATTATTTACTTCATTCTAGTTTCTTTTGAGTTTAATCTGATCTTATTTCTTCAGCTTTAGATGGACATTTATATAATTGAATTTCTTCTATTCTAACATCTAAATTTAAGGTTATACATTTTGCCATAAGCGCTATTTGCTTGCAGTCTCCACCTTTCGAAGTCTTCTAATTTTATTGTTCAGCTTGAAGTATTTTATACTAGAATTACATAGAAATGTGTCACAACTTGCTTTTGTGCTTGTATATAGTCTTTCTTGGTGAATAGTGCATGGCTATTTTCAATAGTCAATCAAAAAGAACATATATTCTGCAGTTACTTGGTGTAACAGTCACAGTGCTGCCTGGATCTTCTATATCCTTATTGATTTTTGTGCCCCTGCATTTTTATCATTTACTGAGAGAAGTTAGAATATTCTATTGTTATGTTATCTTTGCCTATACATCTTCTTAGTTCTGTAAACATTTGCTTTGTTATGGCAATCATTTTGGTTTTTTATTTATAAATACGCAATCGCTGTACATATTAGTGGTATGCTTGTGTTATTTTGACATGAGCAAACAATATATAATGATAAAATTAGGGTAACTGGATATCTATTACCAAGCATTTATTATGTCTTTGTGTTAGGAACATTCCAATTTCATTATTCGAGTTATTTTGAAATGTACGTTATTGTTACCTATGGTCACCCTGTTGTGCTACTGAACACTAGATCTAGCCAATTGTATTTTTGTAACTATTAACCAACCTCTTTTCCCTCCTGTTTGCATGTGCACATGCACACACACACACACACACACACACACACACACTTTCTTCAACTTATTCATTACCTTTTTGGATTTCCAGGCCATGTTTTAGAATTGATCTTATTACTACAGTGCTTAATAGAAGAATAGCAATACAAGAGATAATATATATTTCTTTTTACTAAATATGCAAATATTCAATCTATTTTTTGATTTGTGGTTCTGATTAAAAAAAAAACAACTCAGATAATATAGTTGGCTGTGATATGCCTTAATGGTATTGAACTATTTCACCTCACTTTAGAAAGTAGACTTTGATGTAGTCAACATTTAGTTCTCCTCTACAGCTGTGTCATCTTTTTACCTCTTGTTAGGGTAACTTCAGTATATTTTGTTAGTGAGTGATTACAAGCACATAAGAGGGTACTATGAAAATTATATACCAACAATCTCAATAACCTGGAAGAAGTGGATACTTTTCTATAATCATACAATCTAAGACTGAATTATAAAGAAGTAGAAAATATGAACAAACCAATAAAGACTAAGGAGAATTAATCAATAATCAAAAACTTTTCAACTTTCTACCAAACGTTTAAAGAATAATTAATGCCTTTCTTTCTCAAACTCTTCCAAAAAAACTTAAAAGAAGAGAACACTTTCAAATTCATTTTATGAGGCCAAGATTACTATGATGCCAAAGCCAGAAAAGGATACTACAAGAGAAAAAATTATAGGCTAACATCTCTGATTAACATAAATTCAAAAATCCTTAAGAAGCTACTAGCAAACCAAATTCAACAATATCTTAAAAGGATGACACATGATCATCAAGTGGATTTATCCCTGAAATGCAAGGAAGTTTTAACATATGAAAGTCATCAATGCAACTGCGTACAGTGGCTCACACATGTAATCCAGCACTTAGGGAAGCAAAGGCATGAGGATTGCTTGAGCCCAGGAATTCAAGACCAGCTTGGATAACATAAGGAGACCCCATCTATACAAAAAATTTAAACAGTCAGGCATGGTGGCATATGCCTGTGGTCCCAGCTAAGTCGGGAGGCTGCAATGGGCTATAATTGCACCACTGCACTTCAGCCTGCAATGACAGAGTAAGACTCTGTCTCAAAAGGAAAAGAAAAAGTCATCAATGTAATGCACCACATCAACAAAATGAAGGATAAAAATCATGTGATCATCTCAATAAATGCAAAAGAAATTGACAAAATTCAGCACCCTTTTATAATAACATTCAACAAATTAGATACAGAAAGAATGAACCTTAACATAATAAAAGCCATATGTAATAAACCCAGGGATAACATCAACTCAGTGTTGCAAAGCCGAAAGCTTTTCTCTGGGATCAGGAAGAAGATAAGAATATCTACTCTCACCACTTCCATACTATATAGTACTGGAAGGCATAGCCAGAGAAATTAGGCAAGAAAAAGAAAATCATGAGAAAATGCAAGTTAAAACAGCAATGAGATATGACCTCTTACCTGTTAGAATTAATAATACACACACAAAAAAAGAAAAGATAACAAGTATTGGTGAAAATGTAGAGAAAAGGGAACCCTTGAACACGGTTGGTTGGAATGTAAATTAGTATAGCCATTATGAAAAACATTATGGAGGTTCCTTAAAAAAATTTAAAATAGAATTACCATATAATCCAGCAGTCTCATTGCTGGGTACATATCCAAAGAAATGAAACAAGTATGTTGAAGAGATATTTGCAGTCTCATGTTCATCAAGCTTTATTTATAATGGTCAAGATATGGAGTCAACCTAAGTGCCCATGGATGAATGAATGGATAATGTGGCATGCATATGTGTGTGTTTGTGTGTGTATATATATGTGTGTGTGTGTGTGTGTGTGTAATGTATATTACATTGTGTGTGTGTGTGTATATATATATATTTTATATATATATATGTATATAAAATGGAATACTATTCAACCTTATAAAAGAAGAAAGTCCTGTCATTTGTAACCACATGGATGGATGAATTTGAGGACATTATATTAAGAGAAATAATCCAGGCACAGAGAGATAAATATTCCTTATATTACACACATACGCACACACATACACTATATATATACACATACACACACATATATAATCTAAAAAATTTAAACTCTGAGAAACAGAGAATAGAATGGTGGTTGCCAGGAGTTGGGGGTACAGGGTAGGTAGTCATTGGTCAAACTGTACAAACTTCTCATTAAAAAGAATGGGTCAGTCCTGGAGATCTATTATACAGCATGGTCACTATAGTTAATATGTATTGTATACTTGAAAGTTGCTAAGAGAATAGATCATAAACACTCCCACCAAAAAATGGATGTGAGTTGATACTTATGTTAATTAGCTTGATTTAATCATCACACAATGTATATGTGATTAAAAACATGTTATTTGCTATAAACATATACAATTTTTATATGTCCTTATACCTTAATAGAGCTGTTGGAAAAAGAAAGAAAAAGGAAGTCAGGCAATGTCAAAAATAAGGAAGGAATAATAAGTAAGGGATTGATTATGTTTTTGTTTAGAAATTTCTTCTTAAAACTAATTGCTCCTTTATGTATGAAGCTGAGCCCTGACCATAGACTGAGTAAATAAGAGCAAGTTTGAATTTTTACAAGCATGATGGAATTAATATAATCAATTTTCACACTGTATCCGAAACTCATGGACTTGGAATGAACTTAAAATCTAAAAAACCTGCTGAAAGTTTTTACTGTTCTTTAGCTGTATGGCTTTTAGCAAATCCCTGTTTCTCTGACCCTTAGTTTATCCATTTAGAAAATGTAGATAATGAAGTGAAAGATATAAAGATACGCTGTTTATGAACGTTTTCTACAAGGACATAAATAGGAGTAGAACTAACATAAAAGTGTAACTTAATTCAGTGTAATTACAACTGCTTTGGTACCAAGGTACCAGTGCCTTAAGGAAGATGTTAATTCCTTCCAGGGGTGCTACAAACGTGGTACAAATGAGCCAATTAACCTACCAGTTTTGTTTCTTCATTTTAAAGCAAACAAACAATCAAAAAATGAAGTAAAGTGCAACAGCTCAAGTGATCAAATTATATGATCATGGGGCTGTTCTTTGGAGTTACAGTGTTTAGTTTTCATTTGCTCTATAGTCACCAAATTATTAAGCATTTTCAGAATCTTTCAGTTTTTATGAAAACCTCTAATACTTTAGTAAACAAGTTCCAGTGCAAGAAAAATTCTAGGTCAGTCAAGAAGCCAGAGGAAGAGAGCTCAGTAAACCTCTCTTCTAATCAGTGCTTAAAGGAAGCCAGCATTGGCTGGGCACAGTGGCTCACACCTGTAATCCCAGCACTTTGGGAGGCCAAGATGGGCAGATCATGAGGTCAGGAGTTCGAGACCAGCCTGGCCAATACAGTGAAACCCCGCTGTCTCTACTAAAAATAAAAAAAATTAGCTGGGCGTGGTGGCAGATGCCTGTAATCCCAACTACTTGGAGGCTGAGTCAGGAGAATCGCTTGAACCCAGGAGGTGGAGGTTGCAGTGAGCTGAGATCATGCCACTGTACTCCAGCCTGGGCGACAGAGCTATACTCCATTAAAAAACAAACAAACAAACAAACAAAACAAGCAGCCAGTGCCTCGGAACATGGGTACACAGTGGTTACTGCTAGTGACAGAGGTAATTGTTGACCTGGCTGTTCTTACAAAATATTGCTTTCCTATAGGCCCTAATTATTAGTACTGTTATTTCTCCACTGTTTGACTGAGACTAGATCTGTTCTTAATTAGGGGTCTGCTGCATGGGAGTGCTTAGCTTTGCTAATTTTTGAATAAATTACTTTAGATGGAACCTTTAACAAAAGCTAAATTTCAACACCTTAACCCCTAGGTAAGTTATCTCTATTTTGCTACCTTATATTTTTTCTAAATCTAGATGTTCTCACAGGCAAGTTGGTCTCCTTGAATCTGTGTCAGATGAACAGATGTTAAAATCTGTACAACCATATCTAACGCAATTTCACCAACAATGGGCATATAAAAAATGATGATCTTTAATACGACATTAATACTTAGCCAAAAAATACTAAATGTTACTAAAACTGAAATTCAAAGCAACTCAGGCTCCAGAGTATGAGTTTGCAATAGAAAACCTTTAGTTGAAGAGTTTGACTTGATTTTATTAGAAAGTTTTTGACCTATTAGGGTATACACATAGGGGACAGAGGTTTTTAGTCTTACTGTTTGGATGATGACAGCATGTCTGCTTTTTTTCCTCACTGATGTACTCCACATACAGTTAAGTGTTCTGGGTTCTAGGGTTATGTAACAGCAGGATAGAAGGAACCGCGCTTTGAGCCTTTTGACAGTGTGGATTTAATTAAACTACATATTGCGTGGAGGTTGCTGCAGTACAAATATGTTTATTCCTTATTTTTAACACAAGAAGTTGCCATCCAAGTAGAAGAAGAAAAATATATATTTTTTTCATTTAAAAATCATTGTTATTCATTGAATTGGAAAAAAATGTACAGATTACTACACATTAACCACTGGATAAAACATTATTAATTTGAAACATACTTCTGATTGAATTTAAGAAGAATCTACATTATAGTTTATAACTAATATTAGTTTCTAGTTTACTTAAACGTTACAAGTTGAGACTTGGGGCTCCTGAGATTTCACCTTTTGCCTCCAGTTCAGCTTTTGGGACCATTTACTTTTTGTGCTGCAGTAGAACTGTGATTATACAAAGTGTGAAACAGAAGGAGTGCTGGGCAGAAATTCAAAGGGCCTGGGTGCTATTCTCTGTTGTTCTGCTAACTAATCATATGAGCAGAAACCACCCAGGTAACCTCACAAGATTTAATTTCTTGCTTGTAAAAATCTAATAGCAGTAGGAGCTCTGTAAGACCAGTTGTGGGGCTTCCAACAAGTCAAGTGACCTTCTACTCACAGTTATACAATGAAAATCATGATACCCACCTTAGAGAGTTGTGTGAGGATTAAATCAGCAAATATACATAAAGAGCCTCTCAGAAGACTACGAAACAGAGTGGCTACCATTATGAAGATCATTAATCCTCAGAATACACAATGCAATATGAGTTTTATTTTAATGAAATCCATGTGTTTATAGCCATTTCAGATTTGCAGTAAAGTACTTGCAGGTCACAGAAACATTTACATTAAAATGTCACTTCAGTATGTGTCTGTCTAATTTAACTTTTTACTGTATCAGCCTTTTCTTTCTCAAATTAAAGTTGCTAGAGTGAGTTAAATGGAGAAATAGAAAACATTAATGCTAAGTGATTAAGGCATCTGTGTTACTGTACTTTCTTTTGAGCACGAGTTTGGGTTTAGCACAGAACCAGAGAATTTGGTAGAAACAGTATCTAATTAAGTGATCTATTTAGGGCATCTGCAGACAGCCTTTCCATTTTTCCTGTTGCATATTGAGAGGGAACATGCTAGTTTTAGAGAGAACATACTCTTCAGGGGCTATACTAAAAATAGGGAGGTTCTTATGTATAAGTTAAATGTAGATAGCACCTTTGCATGCTATTCAGTGGAAGAAGTAATTTTGAACTCCTCCGTTTTTTTGGACTTAGGATTTAATTTTTTAGTTCGGTTGTTTTGTTTTGATTTTTCTTTTTTATTTTATCAAATGTGTATTGGTATGTGAAAGGAAAGGAAGCAGATAGAAGTTTAATTTTTCTAAAGTTGAGAAGCTATGTATCTTAAGGGTAATTAAATTATGATTTTGTGACTTTTCAACATGGATTATCAAACTTGATGCCTTTAGAGCCTCCAGTGGATCCTTGGAAAGCCACAGCTAACATTTCACTATTTTTCCCACCCAGAGACCTACCTATTTCAGAAAAGAAAAAATACGGTTTTCTACTTCAATTGTTGAATAGCCTCCTCATATGTTTTATTTGTAAAACAAAACATACACATTGTGAAAATGACAAAAACTGCACAGTGTGAAAAGAAACCGTCTAGCTTGCATAGGCACATATTTTTACATATTTGTTTCTAAATGTACAAACAGGATCTGCTCTACAAAATGCTCCAGGATAGTATTTGTTTCAAATTTATGTAATCATCCATGTTGCAAGATGGTATTCAAAGAAAAGCTCAAAGATGTGTTATCCTGGTCTTATCTCTAGCATCCCCCCACCTCACTATAAATAACAGAGGAAAAAATACTTATTGTCAAATAATACACTAAATGCGGAAATGTCTTTATGTTTAAAAAACGTTATATCTAAAATATGAGCTCCAGCCAGAAGAGATCCGTTGCGTGAGGGGAGGACTCAGTCAAAGATCAGGGCTCTGACTATTTTGTAGATCTTAAAGTTTATAAGCCGATTTCCAGATGTTATACTATCAAAATATAACTTGAGTTCAGTTTATTAAAATTTAGTTGTTGATCAGGACCCTCAATTGAATTTCCAAATTATCTCTCTCTTACATATTCATTTTAATGGTCTTTTGGCAGGCTGAGTCTTGCAGTTGCAGTTTTAATGACAGACATCCTCCTTTAACACAAGATTATTTGAACCCTGAACCAGCATATACAAAACAAGACATGTGCCTTTCAGGAAAACCAGGCCTTGCCAAAAGAGTGGCTGACATAGCCTCCCAACTGCAGTCAAACCCAGGAATCTTTTAATTATAAAACAGATCTGAAAAAAAGAAAAAAGGAAAGAAAAAAATTAAAATGCTCTGGAAAATGGATCATTATTGGACTCTAATTCCTTCACTTTATTGCAAAGGGTCCCAGCAATACTTACTCTAAACATAAATGTGTCTCTTAAATATGATTTAGAGTTTACAAAAGATAGAGATTATTCCAAAAGAATAAAATTCTGTGGCCTGGCTGAGGAAGACTGAATCATCTTTTATTAGGAAACTTTATTTTTTCCTGAGTTATTAAAGTTGTTACATAAGGTCACAATTAGCACATTTGCTGGCCCTAATCTCAGAGAGATAAAATCAGACACCCCATAGAGCAAGATAGATGGTATGTACTGATAGAACAAATTATCCCTCAGTGAATTTATAGCTGGGGTGGGAATGCACTGCCTCACTACCTGTGCTGACCAATTTTTTTGGCAGACATAACCATAGTTTTAATAGGCTTCCTGTTCGAGTTTTGGAAAAACCTTTTTGCCGATATAACTACTAAAAGAAATTGCAAAGTTTTCATCAAATCAAAGGCAAATAAGATGTAGAGTATCTTTCAAAAAGAATAATTGATAAACTAAGAAAGGCAGAAACTAATTATGATAATAAATATATTAACTACCCAAATATCTTTTAAATCAATTTCAGTGTTTATGAGAATTTGAGTCTGTTCTTGTGTACTTTCTGACTACATCCTATTTTCCAAATTCTATTAGAAAGTAGTATAATTTTTTCATACTTTAGGGAACTTTTTCATGCTGGCTTATCTTATACAATTTCCTAGGTTTTAACTTTGTGAAACAGGAATATAAATTTTATTTTCTCTTCATAAACTTGTATTTGGGAAGAGAATAAAGCAAATTTTAATTGAATTAGAAAAAGAAAAAAAAAGCAGATGATAACCATTATATGGGAAAATAGGTAAACAAGCAGCTCTCCAAACTAGAGGTTGGCAGATTACAGGCATAGCCTATTGCATTCCGTCCTTGAGCAGAGAGAATGCAGCATAGACTGTGTGTCCCATAAATCCTAAAATATTTGCTATCTGTTTCTTTATAGACAAAATTTGTCAACTCCTGTTCTAAAACAAATGACATCCTACTGTACAATTTTGTTGTTTCTTTATTATTATTATTATTTTTTATTGCATTTTAGGTTTTGGGGTACATGTGAAGAACATGCAAGATTGTTGCATAGGCAGTATGGTTTTCTGCCTTCCGTCCCCTTGCCTGTATCTGTCCTTTCTCCCCATGCTATCTTTTCCCACCTCCCCACCCTCCCGTCCCTCCCCCATTTACCCCCAATGGACCAGAGTGTGTAGTGCTCCCCTCCCTGTGTCCATGTGTTCTCATTGTTCAACACCCACCTATGAGTGAGAATATGCAGTGTTTGATTTTCTGCTCTTGTGTCAGTTTGCTGAGAATGATGGTTTCCAGGTTCATCCGTGTCCCTACAAAGGACACGAACTCATTGTTTTTGATGGCTGCATAATATTCCATGGTGTATATGTACCACATTTTCCCTATCCAGTCTATCATCGTTGGGTATTTGGGTTGGTTCCAGGTCTTTGCTATTGTAAACAGTGCTGCTATGAACATTTGTGTGCATGTGTCCTTAAAGTAGAATGATTTATAATCCTTTGGATATATACCCAGTAATGGGATTGCTGGGTCAAATTTGATTTCTATTTTTAGGTCTTTGAGGAATCGCCACACTGTCTTCCACAATGACTGAATTAATTTACATTCCCACCAACAGTGTAAAAGTGTTCCTATTTCTCCACATCCTCTCCAGCATCTGTTGTTTCCAGATTTTTTAATGATCGCCATTCTAACTGGTGTGAGATGGTATCTCAATGTGGTTTTGATTTGCATTTCTCTAATGACCAGTGATGATGAGCATTTTTTCATATGTTTGTTGGCCTCCCATATGTCTTCTTTTGTAAAGTATCTGTTCATATCCTTCACCCATTTTTGAATGGGCTTGTTTGTTTTTTTCTTGTAGATCTGTTTTAGTTCTTTGTAGATTCTGGATATCAGCCCCTTGTCAGATGGGTAGACTGCAAAATTTTTTTCCCATTCTGTTGGTTGCCGATTCACTCTACTGACTGTTTCTTTTGCCGTGCAGAAGCTGTGGAGTTTGATTAGGTCCCATTTGTCTATTTTGGCTTTTGTTGCCCTTGCTTTTGGCATTTTGGTCATGAAGTCCTTGCCTACGCCTATGTCCTGAATGGTTTTGCCTAGATTTTCTTCTAGGGTTTTTATGGTGTTAGGTCTGATGTTTAAGTCTTTAATCCATCTGGAGTTAATTTTGGTGTAAGATGTCAGGAAGGGGTCCTGTTTCTGCTTTCTGCACATGGCTAGCCAGTTTTCCCAACACCATTTGTTAAACAGGGAATCGTTTCCCCATTGCTTGTTTTTGTCAGGTTTGTCGAAGATCAGATGGTTGTGGGTATGTTGTATTTCCTGTGAGGCCTCTGTTCTGTTCCATTGGTCTATATCTCTGTTTTGGTACCAGTACCATGCTGTTTTGATTACTGTAGCCTTGTAGTATAGTTTGAAGTCCGGTAGTGTGATGCCTCCTGCTTTGTTCTTTTTGCTTAGAATTGACTTGGCTATGCAGGCTCTCTTTTGGTTCCATATGAAGTTTAAGGTGTTTCTTTCCAGTTCTGTGAAGAAGGTCATTGGTAGCTTGATGGGAATAGCGTTGAATCTGTAAATTACTTTGGGTAGTATGGCCATTTTCACGATGTGGATTCTTCCTAACCATGAACATGGAATGTTTCTCCATCTGTTTGTATCCTCTCTTATTTCGTTGAGCAATGGCTTGTAGTTCTCCTTGAAGAGGTCCTTTACGTTCCTTGTTAGTTGTATTCCTAGGTATTTTATTCTCTTTGTAGCAATTGCGAATGGCAGTTCGTTCTTGATTTGGCTCTCTTTAAGTCTGTTACTGGTGTATAGGAATGCTTATGATTTTTGCATGTTGATTTTGTATCCTGAGACTTTGCTGAAGTTGTTTATCAGTTTCAGGAGATTTTGGGCTGAGACGATGGGGTCTTCTAGATATACAATCATGTCATCTGCAAATAGAGACAATTTGAATTCCTCCTCTCCAATTTGAATACCCTTTATTTCTTTTTCTTGCCTGATTGCTCTGGCTAGAACTTCCAGTACTATATTGAATAGGAGTGGTGAGAGAGGGCATCCTTGTCTAGTGCCAGATTTCATAGGGAATGCTTCCAGTTTTTGCCCATTCAGTATGATATTGGCTGTTGGTTTGTCGTAAATAGCTTTTATTGTTTTGAGATACGTTCCATCAATACCTAGTTTATTGAGGGTTTTTAGCATAAAGAGCTGTTGAATTTTGTCAAAGGCCTTCTCTGCATCAATTGAGATAATCATGTGGTTTTTGTCTTTGGTTCTGTTTATGTGTTGAATTACGTTTATGGACTTGCGTATGTTGAACCAGCCTTGCATCCCCGGGATGAATCCTACTTGATCATGGTGGATGAGCTTTTTGATGTGCTGTTGCAATCGGTTTGCCAGTATTTTATTGAAGATTTTTGCATCTATGTTCATCATGGATATTGGCCTGAAATTTTCTTTTCTTGTTGAGTCTCTGCCGGGTTTTGGTATCAGGATGATGTTTGTCTGATAAAATGATTTGGGAAGGATTCCCTCTTTTTGGATTGTCTGGAATAGTTTCAGAAGGAATGGTATCAGCTGCTCTTTGTATGTCTGGTAGAATTCGGCTGTGAACCCATCTGGACCTGGGCTTTTTTTGGGTGGTAGGCTCTTAATTGCTGCCTCGACTTCAGACCTTGTTATTGGTCTATTCAGGGTTTCGGCTTCTTCCGGGTTTAGGCTTGGGAGGATGCAGGTGTCCAGGAATTTATCCATTTCTTCCAAGTTTACTAGTTTATGTGCATAGAGTTGTTTGTAATAATCTCTGATGATGGTTTGGATTTCTGTGGAATCTGTGGTGCTATCCCCTTTGTCGTTTTTTATTGCATCAATTTGGTTATTCTCTCTTTTCTTTTTAATTAATCTGGCTAGTGGTCTGTCTATTTTGTTGATCTTTTCGAAAAACCAGCTCCTGGATTTATTGATTTTTTGAAGAGTTTTTTGTGTCTCTATTTCCTTCTGTTCTGCTCTGATCTTAGTTATTTCCTGTCTTCTGCTACGTTTTGAGTTTTTTTGATCTTGCTCCTCTAGCTCTTTCCATTTTGATGATAGGGTGTCAATTTTAGATCTCTTCTTTCTTCTCATGTGGGCACTCATTGCTATATATTGTCCTCTAGAGACTACTTTAAATGTGTCCCAGAGATTCTGGTATGTTGTGTCTTCATTCTTATTGGTTTTGAAGTACATCTTTATTTCTGCCTTCATTTCATTGTTTATCCAGTCAACATTCAAGAGCAAGTTGTTCAATTTCCATGAAGCTGTGCGGTTCTGAGTTAGTTTCTGCATTCTGAGTTCTAACTCGATTGCACTGTGGTCTGAGAGACTGTTTGTTATGATTTCCGTTCCTTTGCATTTGCTGAGGAGTGATTTATTGCCAATTATGTGGTCAATTTTAGAGTAGGTGTGATGTGGTGCTGAGAAGAATGTATATTCTGTGGATTTGGGGTGGAGAGTTCTGTAAATGTCTATTAGGTTTGCTTGTTCCAGGTCTGAGTTCAGGTCCTGGATATCCTTGTTGATTTTCTGTCTGGTTGATCTGTCTAATATTGACAATGGGTGTTAAAGTCTCTCACTATTATTGTGTGGGAGTCTAAGTCTCTTTGTAAGTCATTAAGAACTTGCCTTATGTATCTGAGTGCTCCTGTATTGGGTGTGTATATATTTAGGATCGTTAGCTCTTCTTGTTGCAGTGATCTTTTTACCATTATGTAGTGTCCTTCTTTGTCTCTTTTGATCTTTTGTTGCTTTAAAGTCTATTTTATCAGAGATGAGAATTGCAACTCCTGCTTTTTTTTTGCTCTCCATTTGCTTGGTAGATCTTCCTCCATCCCTTTATTTTGAGCCTTTGTGTATCCTTGCATGTAAGATGGGTTTCCTGGATACAGCACACTGATGAGTTTCAGCTTTTTATCCAATTTGCCAGTCTGTGTCTTTTGATTGGGGCATTTAGTCCATTGACATTTAGGGATAGTATTGTTATGTGTGAATTTGATACTGTCATTTTGATGCTACCTGGCTGTTTTGTTGGTTAGTTGATGTAGATTCTTGATTGTGCTGATGCTCTTTTACCATTTGGTGTGTTTTTGGAGTGGCTGGTACTGGTTGTTCCTTTATATGTGTAGAGCCTCTTTCAGGAGTTCTTGTAGAGCAGGTTTGGTGGTGATGAAATCTCTGAGTGCTTGCTTGTTCACAAAGGATTTTATTTTTCCTTCACTTATAAAGCTTAGTTTGGCTGGATAGGAGATTCTGGGTTGAAAGTTCTTTCTTTAAGGATGTTGAATATTGGCCCCCAATCTCTTCTGGCTTGTAGGGTTTCTGCTGAGAGATCTGCTGTGAGTCTAATGGGCTTCCCTTTGTGGGTAACCTGACCTTTCTCTCTGGCTGCCCTTAGCATTTTCTCTTTCATTTCAACCCTGGTGAATCTGACGATTATGTGCCTTGGGGTTGCTCTTCTTGAGGAATATCTCTGTGGTGTTCTCTGTATTTCCTGTATTTGAATATTGGTCTGCCTTGCTAGGTTGGGGAAGTTTTCCTGGATAATATCCTGAAGAGTATTTTCCAGCTTGGATTCATTCTCTTCATCACATTCAGGTACACCTATCAGACGTAGATTAGGTTTTTTCACATAGTCCCACATTTCTTGAAGATTTTGTTCATTCCTTTTTGCGCTTTTTTCTCTGTTCTTGCCTTCTCATTTTATTTCATTGAGTTGATCTTAGACCTCTGATATCCTTTCTTCTGCTTGGTCAATTTGGCTGTTGAAGCTTGTGCATGCTTCACGAAGTTCTCATGTTGTGTTTTTCAGCTCCATCAATTCACTTATATTCCTCTCTATGCTGTCCATTCTCATTAGCATTTCATCCAATCTTTTTTCAAGGTTCCTAGTTTCTTTGCGTTGGGTTAGAACATGTTCTTTTAGCTCATTGTAGTTTCTTACTACCCACCTTCTGAAGTCTGATTCTGTCATTTCATCCCCCTCCTTCTCCATCCGGTTTGGTTCCCTTGCTGGTGAGGAGTTGTGATCCCTTTTAGGAGGAGAGGTCTTCTGGTTTCGGGAGTTTTCTTCCTTTTTGTGCTGGTTTCTTCCCATTTTTGTGGGTTTATCCACCTGTTGTCTTTGTAGCTACTGTCTTTCAGATTGGGTCTCTGAGTGAGCTTCTAGTTCATGGATGCTGAAGTTACTTCTTTTTTTTTTTTTTTAAGCTTTCCTTCTAACAGTCTGGCTCCTCTGCTGTAGGACTGCTGAGGTCTTCTCCAGTCCCTGCTTGCCTTAGGATCATCTGCAGCAGATGCAGAACAGTAAGGGTTGCTACCAGTTTCCTCTTCTGCTATCTTTGTCCCAGAAGGATGCTCACCTACTGTCAGTCCGTTCTCTCCTTTATGAGGTGAGTCTTTGGATCTATGGGGGTCAGGGAGCAACTTGAGGAGACAGTCTATCTTTTATTGGGGCTTAAGTCCTGAGCTGTGAGCTCCGTTGTTCATTCAGAGCTGCTGGGCAGGTATGTTTAGGTCTAGTGCAGCTGAACTCATAAAGCACTTTTTGTTCCCAGGTGCTCTGTCCTGGGGAGTTGGGGCTTTATGAGTTTCTGTTGCGCTACTGCCTTTTTTGATTTTTCTTTCAGGTCTGACCCACCCAGATAGCAGCACACCTAGCCACTGCCTGCCCGCAGAGGCATTGCTCAGCTGCTGTGGGCTCCGCCCAGCTGCCCTGTGCTCTTCCCTGCAGTCCTGTTTATATGGGCGTAGTTAGAACTGTCTCGGCAACCGTGGCCCCGCCTCTGTTATGGCAGACTCTCTCTGTTGTGGCAGGTTGCCTCGGCAACGGCGGGTTGCCTCAGTGACGGCAGCCTGCCTCCTTAGCGGTGGAGAATCTCAGTAATGGCGGAAGCCCCTCCCCCACCGAGCTGGACCCTCCTGCGTTCAGCTGTGCTTGGTTTGAAGGGCTCAACCCAGAGGGTTTCCAATTACTGTTTTTGTTTTCATTGTTGTTGGGGGTGGGAGGCTGGGACCAACCGAGCCTGATCACCTGGCTCCCTGACTCAGAGTCTTTTCTTTTAAGTTGAACAACCCCGCGTTCCAGTCGCTTGTTGAAAAGGTGCCAGGATCTCCCGCGCTGCAACTCACTGAGTCAGCTCAAACAGCGAAGCTGGCTCCTGGTGGATTTTTGGCCTAGGAATCTCCTGGCCTGGCTTGCTATTTCAGATGAATGGGCAACTCTGCCGTCTCAGGGCTCCGATCGCCAGCTAAGAGGGCTCCCAGACCAGTGGCTTTTGTCCGGAGAACCGCCGCGACAGGGCGTGATCACAGCAGCCGCGTTGGCAGAATCAGCCCCGTGGGGGCCAAAACAGCTGCACCGGCTGGGGCTGCGGCACTGGCAACCCCTCTGCCTGGGTATCTCCTGGTCTGTGGGCAATAAAAATTCGTCTGGAAATGCAGCGTCCACTCACCCTCTGCACTTTGACTGGGAGCTGAAGTCCTGAGCTGTTCTTAGGTGGCCATCTTCCCAGCATTCCCAATTTTGTTGTTTCTTACATATATTTCGTATTGCAAACAGGAAGCATAAAACTGGAAGTCAAGAAAAACTAAGAATAATTTTTCAAAATACTCTAGGATTTCATCTGTGTGAAGTTCCAAAACAAGCAAAATTAACCTATGTTGATAGAAATTAGATCACTGGTGACCTCTGGAGATTACTGACAAGCAAGGTGCATGAGTGAACTTCTCGAAGTGAAGAAAATGTCCTATGTCTTTACTAGGGTAGTGGTTACAAAATAGTATATACAGACATAAGATTTCATTGAATTGTCCAGTTGAAATATGCAATTTACTGTCAATAAGTTATCACAATAAAAATGTAAATCAATCTGTAAAAACACAGATATATTTGTACTATCTACATATCTGCACATTTTGTAGTATAACATAAAACAAAGGAAAGAGGGAGAAAAAATTTAACAGCATCCAGAAACAGAAAAAAAAAAATCAGATTACCTACAAAGTAACATCATTTAGACAACAGATTTATCAATGGTGGAGGCCAAAATACAATGGAATACTATCTTTAAAATGCTGAGATAAAATAAATGTCAGCCTAAAATTCTCTAACTGGCTACACTGTCATTCAAAAGTAAAAGCAAAGTAAAATAATTTGTAGGAAATAGACTAAGAAGTTTTTCACATATAAACCCTCAATGAGAAAACTACTAAAGAATGTGCTTCAGGAAGAAGACGATAGAATCTAAGAGGAAGAAATGGAATGAACAATGTGATATAGAACAAGGAGATACATAAATATGGCAATAGATACAAATAAACATTTACCATAAAGAAAAAGTCCTAATACAAATTATTCATTTAGTAATGTTTGAAAAGCAAGATAGGCTTGAAATACCAAACAAAAACTCATTGTGCTATATACCTTAATATTTATACATTTTACTGCACATAGACTATATTTACTTCTTAAAATGTTGCTAGAATAACAACCATCCTATTCCATCATTGTTTACACAAAGGTAAGGATCATCATCATTTTATTTGCCTTCTATTCACTCCATTGGTGATGGAGGGTTTCCCACCCTAGGGTTAGGGAGGTGGCTGAAACTATGATACTTGACACTGGACAGAATAAATCAATAGAAGTTTATTTGTCACATATACTCACAGCCTGGGAGAGGAGTATACAGCACACCATGTAGGGCTGCATAAGGGCACACTCTGGAATGGAGTGAACAAGTAGGGGCTGTGAAAGGCAGGTGTTGTAGTATCAAGAGTTTGAGGTACTCGCTGGTCCATGGGAAGGGGTGATTGACGGAATCATTCTATGGGTTGGCTGGGACTGCTCAGGACTAAGCAGGAAGTGCATGTGGTCCTTTTGATAAAGAGAACTGTTTGGCCAGGGGAGGTTAGCAATGGGAACAGAGTGGTGAGCAGAACTTGCAGTTAGGCCACTTGAATTCCTCCTACTTCCTCCCAGATGTTGAGGCAGTGTATAATATTGTGCTTTGATTTTGGGCCTTACAGCGTAATTATTACCTTGCCTAATAACTGAACTAAACCAGGAAGTGTTAATGTCCAAGCTTTTGTACTGTTTGGGGTAGTTACGAAAGGACTATATCACTCAGTAATATGCCTAATTCTTATTTCTAGTAGTCTCAGAGAATACAATTTTAATGACAGAAAGTGGAAAAGAAAAGGCATTGTAATGCATAATGGTAGTTAAATTGTTGTAGAGCATTAGAAAAATATGGTATAGTTGTTAAGAATTGTTCAAGAAGTATATGTGTGTGTGTCTGTGTACATCTAGAAAAATGGTCCATACGCAGTAGACTTCTATCCATCTCTAACCATTGAGAAGGCTTCTAGAGAAACTGTACTGTATATACCAAAGCCCCAAGTGGACTGTGCTGGTGTGGAACTTGGAGACTTTTTAATCAACATCTCAGACTTAGAGGAGTGTATTGATATAGGGAGAAGGGAAATCCTGAAAAGACTAAATTCTTTAGGTGGAGATTTCCAAAAAGGTGAGTAGAAAATCCCATTTTGTGTGCCTAGAGAAGAAGGTGCTCAAGAAGGGAAAGAGGTAGATCTGAGGATAAGTAAGGAAGTTTAGGCACTATTAGGTTATAGAAGTATGCTTTTGGTAAAAGGGGCAGAGCCCTAGTGATTGATATCCCACTCCCATTTCTGTCTTATCTCCTGTATACACTCATGTCTTAAAAGGTGTTCATGTTCAGTGTAAAGAAAAATGTTTTTGAACCTTAGAAAATGATATCAAAAGCGTATCTTTGGTTTATGATATCATTACCAGACTCTTCTGAAAGTATCTAGCATTTCTGATAGATTTTGATGAGTTTAAGTTTTTGTTTTGTCTTGTTTATTTTATTCCGGGAGGGTTGTTTGTTTGTTAGAAGGGTAGATTTTACCTATCCTGCTAATTACCCATGTTTAATGAGCCAAATGACTTTTAACTAGGTATTTCCTTCTATCTTTAGCTAACAATATTGTCTGTTCACCTTTAGTTTCCTATAATACCCACCAAAAGAGAAGTCTAAGCCATCTCTATTGCAGACAAGTTAGTTTGAAATCAAAATTTGACATGTGCTCACCATCAATTCATCTGAGAAGCTGCTTTAAAAACAGACATGTATCTATGTTTCATAATAAAACATATGGTAGAGTTTATTTCACTTTTGAAACCATTTTCCAACAGTCAAATACAACTCTCTAATTAGAAAATGTGGCAGAGAGCATTGGTGAAGTAGGAGGGAATAAATGGTGAAATGTACAACTGCTCAATATTAGGGAGAGTTGCTCCTTACAGATAAGTGTAATAGCACTTAAATCTCAGCCTGTCCCTTACTAAGCACATGCAGAGAAATCTGTAATCAGTTTGGTGACTGAAAGCTTGTTATGGTCCTCAGAGAAGAGGAAAGCTAATCAAGGATTTCCTAAAATCTTTTAGGATTTTAAATGTTTTACCTAAAACATTTTCTCTAGGTGTATCAAATGGAATTCATCAGCTTCAATGGGTTTCAACTAGAAGTAATTTTGCCCCCTGGGGGACATTTGGCAATGTCTGGAGACATTTTTTAAAAACATATTGTCAAGACTTGAGGACAGGAGTTGCTACTGATAATCTAGTTGGTCAGTCTAGTCAGGGATGCTGCCAAATACTTTGCAATGTACGGAACAGCCTCCCACAGCAAAGAATTACTCAGCCCCAAATGCTGATAAGCGGTAAGGTTGAGAAACTTAGCTGAAACTGAGCTGAAACATCAGGGGTCATACTTCATGATGACAGTATCAGGGCTGGCCTGGTTAAGTGTGTGATGTGGGTGAGGGTCACTAGGAGGAGTAAATGATCCAAGAAGAACTAACTGGTATTTTTTTCAATACTCTACCAAAACACACCTTCTCAAAATGACGTTATCCTAACTCAGACTGAAGTTTGAAAGAAATAATAAAAGTTCAAATGGTAAACAATCTCTTCGCTTAAGGAGTTAACAGATTCCAAAGAGTTAATTTGAATAGAAATGGAAGTGAATATAATTATGGTTGAATCAGAGAGAGAGAGAGAGTGAGAGTGAGAGAAGAGAAGAGAGAGAGGCTCCAGCAATTAATATCCAACAGAGAATACTTAGCTTAGTTAAGACCCTGTTTGTGGCTGCCTGGGAAAAGGGCCCTTATTTCAGGGAGGGAAACAGTGAACAAGTTCATGGTAAGTGTCAAATTAAGGCTCTACTCTCATAGAGGAGCTATGAGTAGAAGCCAGGGAATCAGATTATTAGGGAAGTTTGGGGACAGGGGCACCAAGATTACCAGCTGAGTGCCAAAAAACAAAACAAAACAAAAAAACAAAAAAAAAAAAAACCAAAAACTGAAAGTAAAGCCAGGATAAGCAGAAAGTCACATGGAGAGACAGGAACTGAGTGGTAAATTTGGCAGCAGGCTTGAGAATCCCAGGAGTAAATGCTCTGTGGATAAGTCTGTGGGCACAGCCACATTATGAAGCCTGTGCCCAGGGCCCTCAATCACACTCTTCTGGCTCATCATACCCAGTCTAATTTTATCCCAATGAAAACGAAAAGATCTCATTTGACATTTCCTTGGATGTCCTTGTGTAATGTGTAATGAACCCAGACAAAAATAAACCTTGTTAAGGCTCAGTTCTCAATGGAGGCAGCTACCTGCTGTATTTATTCTCGATTCCTGAATCTTGATGTGAAAGTTTAGTGTGTCCAGACAGTGAAGGCACTTTTCTAAAATAACATTTTGAGAGTTATTTTATTCAGATAGTTATTAAGACAACAAGAAGATTGATTGAAAATGACTGAACTATAGAATTTTATGCTTTAATAATTTTACTCCCAGAATCATCTTAATACCCTTGCAACAAAAAGGAAAAACTCCAAGAAAGTTTAGTAAAACCACATTGCCTCAGTTAACAAGAAAAATGAACAGGATTATAGAAATTATGAATATAACATACCTTGAACAAATTAATAATAATAATGAACTGAATCAGTGAAATTGTCATCGTGTAATGCACATTATCTTCCCACCTGCAAGGTCAATGTTATTTTATTTTATACATGATGAAACTTAGCTATAAATCTTACAGGTGGGCCCTAAAGCAACAAAATACATAGAAGCAGTACTTTATGCATAGAGTTTTTACAGGTTTTTTTGTGTCGTTTTTGGTCAGTAGAAGAACTACAGATGGAGTTCAGATTTTTAAAAAGCATACTCATTTTGCTGTTACAGAGAGAGAATTGGGCAGTGACATTAAATTTCCACTTCAGTACTGAAAGACACGCTCACCAAATAGATGGCAGCTTAATACAGGAAGTGAACGCATTTCCTGATCTCAAGATGAGAAAGTGATCCTATTCATGTGGACGTGTTAAGTGGAGGGCACCAGGGGTAATCCATACACAATAACTGTGGGCAAAAAACAGATTTATGTAGACTTTTTATTTTCAGTTAAAGACTAGGGAAAAACAGAAACTACAGGACATAAAAAATTTGAACTAGACAGGGGAAAGAGACCTCCGAAGACACAGATAATGAGAATATTCCTGAAAATTGTTAAGTACATGCATCAGGATATAATAGAAGATGACTTATTAATCAACATAAGCTGGATTATGTGAGGCAACAAACAATTCATAAGTGTTAGTGGCTTACAACAAATAAGTATAATTCCTGCTTTAATTCTATGTCTATCACAAGTGAGTTTAACGGTTCTGCTTATCTTTGTCTCTGAGGGACTCAGGCTGACAGAACTTCCTTTCTCCTTCTGTTCTGTGACTATCAAATCAGAGGAAGAGAGCATGAAAAACTAAACACTGACTCTTAGAGAATCTACTCAGAAATCAGAAATAACTGCATAACTTTTATGCACATTGCATTTGCTTCAGCATCGCAGAGCCAGGCCTGAGATCCAGTAGATGGAGAACAATCCTACTTTGTGCTCAACGTGAAAGAACAAAGAATTGTGAAACTCTATTTTCTAACAGCTGTTGCAATCAACTCTTCTGGTCACAAATATATCATCGACTTTTTCTTCTGCCAGGAAATTCTAGTTACCCGCTTCCTAAGTTCTATCCAATCACAACATTGAGCTGAAATTCTACATATGGTTCCTTGTGGTCTAGAAACCTAAGAAGCAAAATGACGAGTTATCTGTCTCCCATACTGCTGATGTGCAACTTCAGAAAAGAATCAGGTTATTCAAATTCAGAACGGAAAGAAAGAGTTCTATATTCACTGGTTTAAAGCTATTCTGAAATCCCATTAGATAGCTATGGCAAAGGTACTCTAGGCTGGAGGTGGGAAATGTTCTGTCATTACTGCTTGATTTATCTCCTGGAATTGTCTCTTTTGTCCCACCCTCACGGATGTCACTCATTTTATCTAATCATCCTTAGACACATCTGGAGAGGTTTTGGAAGCTCCTCCTTTAAGACTTATCCTTTTGCATTATTATTGTTGGCTCTATCTGAAGAGGTTTAGGAAGCTCCTTCTTCAAGATTTATCAGCTTTCTCAGCCTGCTTCCTGGACGTAGAATTGTGGGAGCCTGAAAGATCTTACTTACTGTAATAAAAAATTAGAAGTGAATGAATAAGAAATGTACAGGAACTATCATCATCTATCTAAACCTAGATCTATTTATGTAGATCATCAATAAAATTATCTTCTGTATGAAAGAAAAGACTACATTCACTAATTTGAAAAAAGTAACAACCAGAAAAACATATTGGGACATTTAATGGAAAAAGGAGAAATATCAGGGCCATATAATATTTCTCACAAATCAGTAAAAAGAAAAAACAAAAATGGAAGGCAATGAAAAGCAGGCAAAAGATAAAAATAGATAGTTGAGAATAAAGGAATCTAAACAGCAGGTAAATGTTTTAGCTTCACCGGTAACCAAAAGAAAAAGAAAAACCACTACTAATATCACTTTTGTCTTTAGCAAAGGTTAACAACGACAACACAACAAAAAGGTTACAAAACACAAGGAAGTGAATACTTTGATACACTGTTGATTTGAGTGGACATGTTTAAATTTTGTTTAAAAGCAATTTGACAATATTAATACAAAATTAACATGAATGTATCCTTTAGTAGCAAACCAGAGAAATAACTATTCATGAATATTTTATGTCTGTATCATTATATTTATATCTCTATATCTTTCTCTCTCTCTCTCTCTCTCTCTCTCTATATATATATATATATATATATACATATATATATATATATATACACACACACACACACATTATGGTTTTGTTTGTGATAATAAAATAATGTAGTTAATTACTCCATCAATAAGTGAAGTTATAAAATATATAAATTAAGGTATACCCATAATATAAAATGCTTGGTAATTCTGAGGGACAATTTTTTAAAATAAATATGCCATAGAAAGATTCCCAAGATATACTGTTCTAAAATTTTATATATACTAAATTTTATATATACTAAAATTTTAATAAAAAAAAATCTATACATGTATACAAATATATAGTAAGGGAAATAGAAGGATACATTCTGAATCCCTGGCAGAAGATACTAGGGGAAGGGTAGTTGGAATAAAAAGTAGGAGAATGATAAAGGAAATTTTTCTGATTTTGCCTTGTTTACTATGTTTGGATGTTTTATAATAAAACTGAATTGATAAGACTTGGACTTCTATCCAAGATGTAATTTCAGCAAGTGGAGTTACATTCCAGCCTAAAACAAACAAAAATGGACAAAATATCTGAAACAATGGCTTTAATATGCTGGACTTGAGACAACAAATGATAGTGATGCCTGGGAGATGGTGCAAGTGAGGGCAGCACAACAACTATCCCGGACTGGTAGGTTTCCAGTCTAGAGGAGACAGATGTGGGAGTCTAGGCAGACCAGGTGGCTAGAGCTGGCGGGGCAGAGTACTGAAGAACAGAAAGCTACACAGAGACAGAACCCTCGATGTGGAGACTCTTTAAGTATTCAGCTGAGCATTAGTAAGTGCAAGCACTGAGAAAATGGCAACAGGTTGGGGAAGAACCACCCAGGATGAACAGTAATAGTACCCAGTGCTCACACAGGGCTGAAATGGTGCATGTTCTCACCAAACAGAGTAGAAAAGCTTGCCTCGGTGGTGGGAAGCTTGTTCTCACCAAACAGAGTAGAATCTTGCCTCGGTGGTGGGAATCATCACCCCTACACTGAGCACTACTCTGGCTCCTCCCAACATATCTGAAAAGCAAGATCCAAAAGGATAAAACTGTTTTCAAGTAACTTAACTATATTCCCAGAACAAAACTTAAGAATATTTATGAGAATACAAACATATCCACATCCCAAAAGGTAAAATTCACAAAATCTGACTTTTAATCAAAATCAAACATTATCAGGCATGCAAAGAAGCAAAAGAAATACAATCCACAGTGAGGAGAAATATCAATCAGTCAAATTCAACACAGAACTGACAGATGTTAAAACTAACAAAGACATTAAAACAGTAATTATAACTCTATTCCATATATTCAAAACCTTGAGCAGAAACATGGAAATATAACAAAAGAGCCAACAATTTGTGATTTTAAAAATACACTGAGGCTGGGCGCAGTGGCTCATCCCTGTAATCCCAGCACTTTGGAAGACTGAGGTGGGTAGATCACTTGAGGTCAGGAATTCAGGACTGCGGAGGCCAAACTGGGTGAAACACCATGTCCACTGAAAATACAGAACTTAGGCAGGCGTGGTGGCTCGCACCTGTAGTCCCAGCTACTCAGAAGGTGAAGGCAGGGGAATCTCTTGAACCCAGAGGTGGATGTTGCAGTGAGTTGAGATTGAGCCACTGCACTCTAGCCTCTATGACAGAGCAAAACTCCATATTTAAAAAAAAAAAAAAAAAACTGGAAGGAATCAATGAACTTGGAGGCAAAATATGAACTACCAAAAAGGACCATAAAGAAAAAATGAGACTAGTGAAACATCAGTGAGCTGTGGGAAAGCTAAATGTTCTATTATGTGTGAAAGTGGTATCCCTGAAGTCAGGGGTCATGGGGGGTTAATGAAGATAAATTTTGTTTAAAGGTCAGACCAGAAAAATGAAACAGAGAAAAGTTGGGGCAAATAGGAAAGATGTAACAAGATGTTATAGCTAAATCTAAACATATCAATAGTTCCATTAAATATAAATGGTTTAAATATCCTCATTAATAGATAGAAATTATCTGGTTGGACACAAAAGCAAGACCCCATTACACCTGAGTGCAATAAACGCTCTTTAAAATAGAGATAAAGGCCAGGTGTGGGGGCTCAGGTCTGTTACCCCAGTACTTTGGGAGGCTGAGGCTGGTGAATAGCTTGAGTCCAGGAGTTGGCAATATGGTGAAACCCTGTCTCTACAAAAAATACAAAGAAATTAGTTGAGCATGGTGGCATGAGCCCATGGTCCCAGCTATTGTGAAGCTGAGGTGGAGCATTGCTTGAGCCAGAGAGGTCAAGCTTGCAGTGAGCTGAGACTGTGCCACTGCACTCCAGCCCCGGGAACAGAGCAGGACTCTGTTTCAAAATAAACAAAATACAATAGATAAAATAGGTTAAAAGAGTGGAGAAATATATGTTATGCTAATTAAAAGAACCACTATGCTAACACTAATTAAAGTTGGAGTAGGTATATTAATATCACACAAAGCAGATTTCAGAACAAAGACTGTTTTCAGAAATAAGGTAATTGACAATAACAAAAGAAATAATTCAGTGAATTAATAATAAATTTTAATTCACTTCATAATATAGCTTCAAAATGCATGAAGCAAAGAGTGATAAGATTGCTTAGTGAAATAGACAAATCCATAATTATAGTCAAATATTTCAATATCCTTCTCACAATAATTGAGAGAAGACATACACAGAATTCAGTAAGGATACTGAAGTTTTGGGCAATACTCTTAACCGACTTGACTGTTGACAATTAGAGAATACTCTGCCCAACAGTAGCAGAACATGCATTCTTTTAAAGTGCACACAAAACTAATGTGAACCATATTTTGTGACACAAAACAAGGGTGAGTAAATTTGAAACCATTCAATTCACACCAAATAGTTCACTAAGCGTGATGGAATTAAATTAAGGTATCATGAAAACCCCCAAATACATGAAAACAAAATAAGTTGATATACTACATTTACAGTTAAGATTATGGGAAATATTAAAAAGAAATACAAATATCAGAGCATTAACACTGGTCAAACATAAGAAGAGTAAAAATTAGAATATAGAAAAACAGACCGGGCGTGGTGGCTCACGCCTATAATCCCAGCACTTTGGGAGGCCGAGGCAGGTGGATCACAGGGTCAAGAGATCGAGACCATCCTGGTCAACATGGTGAAACCCTGTCTCTACTAAAAATACAAAAATTAGCTGGGCATGGTGGCGCGCACCTGTAGTCCCAGCTACTCGGGAGGCTGAGGCAGGAGAATTGCTTGAATCTAGGAGGCGGAGGTTGCGGTGAGCCAAGATCACGCCATTGCACTCCAGCCTGGGTAACAAGACTGAAAGTCCGTCTCAAAAAAAAAAAAAAAAAAAAAGGAAAAACAAGAAAGAGAAAAAAAAATCTAATTTTCAAAGAATGCCGAGAAAAAGGGAAATGAACAGAAATAGTGACAGATAATGTAGCATGTGAATGACTGAGAGCTAAGTTTCAACTTAAAAAAATAAGTATTTCTGGAAAAACAAAACTAGCACAAATCTAGAAATAAATTTTACTATTAAAAGAAAACAATCTCCTGAGTGGAAAAATATATCAGAATTTTAAAGCAAATATTTGTCCAAAAATTTGCCAGCCTGCTAATTATGCTGTAAAAAGCCCTGATATCTATATATTAAAACCACTTTAAATGAAGTAATAGAGGTGTGAAATGAAGGCATCACATTAAATTACTTTCATGATAGAAGATAGTATAAACAGGTCCAGATCACCTCCTCCATGTATAGTAGAAACATTGTTTTTGGGAAACTTGTGTTACTACCTCTCAAATATGGAGCATGTCCAGATGGAAAATAATTTATCCCTTAAGCTGCGAGTTAAAACCTATGTAACAAAATCTGGATGTTGTAATGTTATAAAAGGTTGTTTTGAGCAGAGGATAAGAGGGTATTAGGAAAACCACTTTCAACTCGTCTGTGGTTCTCTTGGAGTATTTCAAAATTAACTTCACTTTTAAATGAAAAGAATTAAACTTTAGTCTGACCTAGAGAAGATGAAGTCACCTACAAGATTTTAGAAATTGTACAAAGGAAATGGCAGAATGGATTGCAAGTTGCTAGATCAGTGGTTTTTAATCGGGGTGCTTTTGTCCCCGAGGGGACATTTGGTAATGTCTACAGACATTTTTGGCTATGAGGGACAGGGATATTGTTGATGTCCAGAGGTTGAAGCCACAGATACTGCAAAACATACTATAACACAAAAGACTCTCCTTACAACAAGGAATTATACAGCCTCAAATGTCAATATTGTTACCGTTGAGAAGCTCTGTGCTAGGTATTTCATTTGAAATAGAACACAGTTAAAAGATAATTTCTTTTGGAAGTTGATAAAAATAGATTCTATCAATTATTTGTATAGTTTCAAAAAGTATGTTTTATAATCTAACATACCTATCATAGAGAGCTAAGAGCAGAGGATAAAAGTAAATAGCAGAAATACAAGTGTCAAAAGGATGAAAGTAAAGGAAAAGGTAAGAATAAACATTTTAAAAACAAAATGCCATTATGAAACAGATAAATGTATTAAATAACAAGAAGGTAGATTTAAAAAGGCTTGTAAAATATATGAAATACCAGCAGGCTCATAATAGTTTTCAAGTGAAAGTGGAAAATGAGAAAGAGCTAAAACACAACACTAGGAATAAAAGAAGAGTGTAGAATCATAGATATGGAAGAAATTAAAATTTGTAAGTGAATGTTAAATAAAAATCTATAACAATGATATCAGACAAAAATTTTATAACACAATCATATATATTTTTATGGATGCATGAGTCAAATATAAAACATTGTTACCCACAACTTCAAAATAGATATTTTTAGGGTTATTTCTAGGGAAAAAGAGAGGGGAAAGATGAAGTTGGGACTTTCATTCCATGTGAAATATTTTTATTTTTAAAAATAGGCTCCAAAGCAAAGTTAATAACTGTTAACAGCTGTTAAATCTGGGTGGTCAGTATTTGGGTGTCTGTTATCTCCTGGTCTGACCTTTTCAGAAACATGTTAAATATTTTATAATTTAAAATAGAAGGAAAAAGTAAAATAGTTCTTGTCATTAAAATTTTGGCAAAGTTCTCTTAAATAGATTAATAAATTCAGTTTGCTGATTTTTTCCCAGGCTTATTTTCCTAGTCAAATAATTCAAATGGCTTAGTCAGTGATGATTTCTGTTTTTAAAAGTGTATTTCCTCTGATTTTACTTTGTTGTACTAGTAGGCTAAGTATTTTCTCGGAACACTCAAGTACAATAAATATCACATATCTAAATTCTGATTCCAACACAAGATAGTTGAGGCATCCCATTGAAAACTAAAGGCACGAGCCAAGCTCTTAATTCTTAACAGTTACCACTGTGCTTTGCCTCCTTGGATTAGCTGATGTTTCCACCAATTCTACCCCCTACCATCTTTCAGGCATGGCACCATGTGTGGGATTGGAGTTTTCTGTCTCCTGTTCCCCGACCCCAGGCCTAATAAATGAAATGTTCACTACTGTTCCCAATACCTTGTGGTTCAACAGCTAACCTACTTCTGTATCCTGCGGCCAGATTCCCTCTTCTCTTCCCATTCATGAGTCCTGTCTACCGTTTGTAGAAACCACCGATTTTTCTTCCTTCTCTTAGTGTTGGGGAATTTTTGCCAGTCTCAGGTATATCACTATTTTTCCCCCTCTTTTTTCTTCAGCTTTCATCTCCTTCCTCATAGGGATCACTCAGTTCAACCCACACCAAATGAGCCTACATTCTCCTCAAACTGAAGTTTGGGTCAGAGCCCAGTTTGAGTTCAACTTTGAATTTTAGTTCTGACTTGCAAAAGCTGTTAATAACTCATTGGGACAAAATGCTGAGAACTCAAAAGACCAAAACTTGGCTACCTTCTTGTTACACCTAAGAGAAAGAAACAGCACTGCTTATACCAGCCCTCTATAGTAGCTCGAACAAAATTCTCAATAGACAATTCTACCATATTTGCACAAATATTGCATGATTCCATGCTTTCATAAAGTTCCAGCCAGTTGTCCAGATATAAAATCAAATGCTCTTCCAGGAGAGAGTCCTCTAATACAGTTGCATATTTAGTTGGGAAGAGCTCTTCTTAGCCTGCAATTTCTTCCCAACATCTGGGTTGATGCCAGGATACCAATGTACAAACAAAACAATCTACCTTCAGTTTGCCAGCACACCTTATGCTTTTAGTTTTATTTGCTCTCTCAATTCTGACCCATCTCTGTTAAAAGACAATTTTAGAGTGAGAAACTCCCTAAGGTCTTCCTATGGAGTGAGTGAAACCACGAATTAATTGAATCTCTCTGCTATCTCCTTTCTCATTTTCTTGATAGCCCTTTTGCCTCGTATCCATCTCACTGTTTTTCTTTGGCTGGATTCCTTCCTCTAATCTGTTTAAAGAACTGCATATTATGGGCTTTGCTGTTGCTTGCAATTATTTTAATATTCTTCTGGATCTGTTTACCTTTGAGTTTACATCTGACCATCCATGTTGCCTGGGTTTCCCTATTGCTTCACTGGGATAAACATTTTGCTTTTTTTTTTTTTTTTTTAATACTTTAGGTTCTGGGGTACATGTGCAGAACATTCAGGTTTATTACATAAGCATACACATGCCATGGTGGTTTGCTGCACCCATCAACCTGTCATCTACCTTAGCTATTTCTCCTAATGCTATCCCTCGCCTAGTCCCCCCATGCCCTGAGAGGCCCTGGTGTTTAATGTTCCCTTCCCTATGTCCATATGTTCACATTGTTCAACTCCCACTTTTGAGTGAGAACATGCAGTGTGTGGTTCTGTTCCTGTGTTAGTTTGCTGAAAATGATGGTTTCCAGCTTCATCCATGTCCCTGCAAAGGACATGAACTTATCCTTTTTTATGGCTGCGTAGTATTCCATGATGTATATGTGTCACATTTTCTTTATCCAGTCTATTATCAATAGGCATTTAGGATGGTTCCAAGTTTTGCTGTTGTGAACAGTGCCACAACAAACATACACGTGCATGTGTCTTTATAGTAGAATGATTTATAATCCTTTGGGTATATACACAGGAAATGGTATTTCAAATGGTATTTCTATTTCTAGATCCTTGAGGAATCACTACACTGTCTTGCACAATGGTTGAGCTAATTTATGTTTCCACCAACCATGTTAAAGCATTCCTATTTCTCCACATCCTCTCCAGCATCTGTTGTTTCCTGAATGATTGGCATTCTAAATGGCATTAGATGGTATTTCATTGTGGTTGATTTACATTTATCTAATGACAAGTGATGATGAGTTTTTTTTTCGTATGTTTGTTGGCCATAAAAATGTCTTCTTTTAAGAAGTGCCTGTTCATATCCTTCACCCACTTTTTGATCGGGTTGTTTGTTTATTTCTTGTAAATTTGGTTAAGTTCCTTATAGATTCTGGATATTAGCCTATTGTCAGATGGATAGATAGCAAAAATTTCTCACATTCTGTAGGTTGTCCATTTACTCTGATAATAGTTACTTTTGCTGTACAGAAGTGCTTTAGTTTTGTTAGATCCCATTTGTCAATTTTGGCTTTTGTTGTCATTACTTTTGGCGTTTTAGTCATGAAGTCTTTGCTCATGTCTATGTCCTGAATGACATTACCCAGGTTTTCTTCTAGTGTTTTTATGGTTTTAGGTTTACATTTAAGTCTTTAGTCTATCTCGAGTTAACTGTCATATAAGGTGTAAGGAAGGGGTCCAATTGACAACCTAATATCACAATTTAAAAACTAGAGAAGTAAGAGCAAACAAATTCAAAAGCTGGCAGAAGACAAGGAATAACTAAGGTTAGAGCAGAACTGAAGGAGATAAAGACATGAAAACCCCCTTAAAAAATCAATGAATCTAGAAGCCAGTTTTTTGAAAAGATTAACTAAATAGATAGACTGCTAGCCAGACTAATACAAAAAAAGAGAGAGAAGAATAAAATAGACACAATAAAAAATGATAAAGGGGAGATCACCACTGATCCAACAGTAATACAAACTACCATCAGGAAATATTATACACACCTCTACACAAATAGACTAGAAATTCTAGGAGAAATGGATAAATTCCTGAATACATACACCCTCCCAGGACTAAATCAGGAAGAAGTCAAATCCCTGAATAGAACAATAAACAAGTTCTGAAATTGAGGTACTAATTAATAGCCTATTAACAATAACAACAAAAAACCCAGGATGAGACAGATTCTCATTTTATGAGGCCAGCATCATCTTGATACCAAAGCCTCACAGAGACAGAACAAAGAAAATTTCAGGCCAATATTCCTGATAAACATCAATGTGAAAATCTTCAATAAAATACTGGCAAACCAAATCCAGCAGCACATCAAAAAGCTTCTCTACCACAATCAAGTCAGCTCCATCCCTGGGATGCAAGGCTGGTTCAACATATGCAAATCAATTAACGTAATCCATCACATAAACAGAACCAATGACAAAAACCACATGATTATCTCAATAGATGCAGAAAGGGTCTTTGACAAAATTCAACAGCCTTTCATGCTAAAAATTCTCAATAAATTAGGTATCAATTGAACATATCTCAAAATAAGAGCTATTTATGACTTCCTATAGGTATTTGTAGAGTTCTCTAGGCTTTGTGTAGGTATTCTGTAGAAACACACACAAATACACATACCCCTTAATTTTTTTTGCCCCAATTTTTTTGGTTCTTTTTTTCTAAAATTTAATAATCAACCAGTTTTATTTTGCTTTTACTTTCTCTCTGAAATATTAAATTTAATCTTTTTGTGGCCATTATTAAAACATACCTCAATGCTTCCTGAACAAACTCCTAATCTAGTTGATATGCCAGTTCCTATTGTTGTACTACAAGCCAACCCCAAACTCAGTGGCTTAAAAAAAAACAAGCCTTTATTACTGTTCATGAGACTATGTGTCAACTGAGCAGTTATTTTGGTCTTGTTGAGCTTACCCACATCTCTGTGGTCAGTTGTAGATTGAGTAGGCAGCTGTAGGTCAGCCGGCTATAAGATGGTCAAGGATAGTTTCTGGGACAACTGGATTTTCTTACATGGTCTCTTATCTTCCAGCAGGCTAGTCCTAGCTTAGCAAAATGGGGTGACAGAGTTTTAAGAGACTATGAAAGCGAAACAGTCTTCTTGAAATTTAGTCTCAGAGCTGACACATCATCACTTCAGCCACATTCTGTTTGTCACAACAAATCATAAGGCCAGCTCAGATCCCATAAGTAGAGAAAGAGATTCCAGTCCTTAAAGGAGGAGGTGCAAAGTCATTGATGAGTCTCACTCAGTTGTCCAGGCTGGAGTGTAGTGGTATGATCTCAGCTCACTGCAACCTCTGCTTCCCAGATTCAAGTGATTCTTCTGCCTCAGTCTCTCAAGTAGCTGGGATTACAGGCATGTGCTGCCACACCTGACTAGCAAAGACATGTTATAAGTGATGTAGGTACAGGGAGAGGACTAACTGGAGTCATCTTTACTCTCAACTTATCTGCTGCAGAAATTTTAAAAAAAAATTATAAAATTCAATGGAAGTACAAAGGACCTGAACAGCCAAAATGATCTTCAAGAAAAAGAAGAAAGCTGAAAGTTTCAGACTTCCTCATTTCAAAACATATTACAAAGCTACAGTAATCAAACCACTATGGTACTAACATGTAGTCAGACATATAAACCAAAAGAAGAAAATAGAGAGCCCATAAATCCATGTGTAGATGGTCAACTAGTATTTGAAAGGGGATCAAGAATAGACAATGGGTAATAGTCTCTTCAACTGGTGGTGTTGGCAAAACTGTATATCCACAGGCAAAGGAAAAAACTGGAATCTAGTCTTTCACCATCTACAAAAATCAATTCAAAATGGATTCAAGACTTAAGCATGAGGTCTGGAAATATAAAACTCCTAGAAGACAGCATAGCTTCATGACATTGGTCTTGGCAATTATTTCTTGGATATGGCCCCAAAAGCACCGTCAGTAAAGGTAAAAATACACACGAAAACAAAAAAACTAAAACTGTGTACTTCTGTACAGCAAAGAACACAACCAACAGAGTGAAAAAACAAGCTATGGAATGAGAGAAAATATTTGTGGACTTAAATGTCCATCAAAGGATGAATGGATAAAGAAAATGTGGTATGAACATACAAAGGAACATTATTCGGTCTTAAATAAAGAAGGGAACCCACCATATGAAATGACATGGATGAACCTGGAGGACATTATGCTAAGGAAAATCAGCCCATCACAGAAGGGCACATGCTACATGTGAGGTATCTAAAGTAGTCAAAGCAGAAAGGGGCAGTGGCAGAGGAGAAATGGAAAGCTGCTGTTCAATAGGTATGAAATTTCTGTTATGTAAGATGAAAAAGTTCTGGAGACCTGTACAACATGGTGCCTATAGTAAACAATACTGTATTGTACACTTAAAATACTGTTAAAAAGTTAAATTTTATTTTTGTGGGGTTTTTTTTAGCACAATAAAAACGAACATGTAAGAAAGTTCATGTCTATAATATGATAGTGCCCATGCTATCAGGAAAAGAATTGTATTGAGAAAAGCATAATATAACCCACTAGCAAAGATTTTTTTCATAGTGATCTTAGATATAAATGTTTTTGGAACTCAGAGCCTTGTGTTTTATCACCTTGAAATTGTATTGCCCAGTTTAAGTTTTTTAGTTTCTTTATGTCTCGGTTTCCTCATATGTAAAATAGAGTTAATTATGCATATTTTATGGGAGATTTTAGGCAAATTTAATGGGACTAATTTACATAAATGTATTACAGAAGTATATCACTCAATAAATGATAGTTAACATTTATACGTCCCAAAAGATACAGTATGATAGATACAGTATGATTCAATCGAGTTTCTTTGACCTGATATGGAATAATACATGCTGAGCCAGTGTCAAAGCATGAGTTGTCTCTTATACTCTGTCCATAGATAACTTGACTTTGGCTCATGTCCTCATCAATACATGGCCTGATGTATTGTGACTCAGTAGCAAAGTTGGCACTATCCCTTAGGAGGCCTTCCTTGGCAAAACTGTCTTTTTAAAGAAATCAAGCAAATTTATTATGTCACCTACGAAGAAATAAGAGGTAGAGTAGTTTCTCAGATTTATTTAGCAATTCAATGAAGTCAGCAAGGACATACCTCTTTCTATCTTTGTGTTTGGCTATGTTTTGTCCATCATCATTTTTTAAAAATTTTGTTTGTTTGTTTGTTTTTTGAGACGGATTCTCACTCTTGTTGCCCAGGCTAGAGTGCAGTGGCAAGGTCTTGGCTCACTGCGGCCTCCACTTCCCACGTTCAAGTGATTCTCCTGCCTCAGTCTCTCGAGTAGTTAGGATTACAGACATGTGCCACCACACCCAACTAATTTTTGTATTTTTAGTAGAGATGGGGTTTCACCATGTTGACCAGGCTGGTCTCGAACTCATGACCTCAAGTGATCCACCCATCTCAGTCTCCCAAAGTGTTGGTATTAAAGGTGTGAGCCACAACACCTTGCCTGCATCACCCTTTTATCTGTGTCCTCATGTTGGTTCTCTTAAAGATCACAAGACATCTGCAAGAAGCAGATGGAGAAATACATCATCATTTGTGATCTGTAGAATGACAAGCTAGAGCTAGAGAGAGAAGAGAAAGAGAAACTTGTGTCCCAGAAACTTGTGTAAATATGCCTTTCTCTTCAGTCTGATTGGGCCATTTTAAATGAATCTCCTCTTGGATAACAGGAAAATAGAGATCTGTTAAATTACTCCAATCAGAATTTCCTCTGAAACTGGAAAAGGAATAAATATCTGAACAAAATTCTGAGAGTTAGAAACAGGAAGCGGAGGTAAATGTTGGGTAGCCTGTCAACCGTGTTGACTAAACTCAATTTCCTGAAATGTACACAGTATACACCAAAGCAATCTGTGTCTGAAAGATTCACTTCAGGTTAAATTCTGAGAAGGGTCAATTTTTCAGGTATGTGAGCTTTTTTCATTGACTTCAGGAACTGCAGTGCATATCTTACAAGGATTTTTTAAAATGTTTCACCGCAAAATATAACTTATATGCTAAGTTATATAGGTATTAAAATATAACCATAAATGTGGGGTCAAAATAATTTTATTTATTAAATTTATTCTATTTCTTTTGCTTTTTAAATGCTAGTATCTAGAATCTAGAATTTGGATTATGGCAGGAAGTACTATAAATTGGGTTTCCTGATACTATGTTTTAAAATTTTTTTATTGGCAGATTTGAAATTACACTAACACTAATCTTAATTTTACAAATACTTTTCTGCATTTTACAAAATTTTTCAAGTTTATTTAGCACTAGCTACATAGCCACTTGGAAGAAAGTATGAAGGAACAATAGAGAGTGGAGGTGGTTAGTGAATGTCTTTTAGTGCATGATTGGATTGAGGAAATTTTAATACGCCATGAGTGTCCCAGTTAAAAGACTAATTGTTAACATGAGAGAAGAAATGGAGACAAGTTTAAAAACAAAATGATGAGAATCATTGATTAGTTCTCTGTTTCACAGCAAAAAGTGTGACTTAGGTATTTACATTGTGAAGTCATTTGCAGAGAACACATATAAATAGTTCTCAGTGGATATTCTTTTACCTGTATTTAGTAAAAGACCTATATTAAAGGCAGTCACTATTCTTGGCATAATTCTTCCATTCTTCTCCATATAGTTTCATTGCTCTTGGCCAGAACAGTGACAAACTCATTATTTCTGGCCAGATTTTCAAGGATTATTGACTCAGTTGATGATATTTTCCCAGAGACTGCATCTCAGCACCCATTGTTCAGCATATAGACTCTTGAAGGATTGAGCTACAAGCAAAGTTTAGATTAAAAGAACATCCCTAAGCCTCACCAGCTTGTGGGTAAAACTTGGAGTAAAATTAACCTCTAGGACTAAATCTCACAGGCCTATTTAGACCTACCTTTCTAATCCCAGGACATTGTCTCTCTGAAGTACTCTGTGTTAGTTTCCTAGGGTTTCTATAACAAAGTACCACAAAAACAGGTGGCTTAGAACAAGTGACAGTTAGTGTCTCACAGATCTGGAGGCTGGAAGTTCAAAACCAAGGTGGGCAGGGCCATGTTCCTCCCGAAGGCAGATTCTGCTCCAGGGCTCTCTCCTACTTTCTAGTAGCCTCGGGCGTACTGTGGCTTGTGCAGAGCTCTCTTCTCCCCAGGTGTCTTCACATCCTCTTCCCTCCACGTATGCCTCTGTGTCCAGCTTCCCACTTCTCATAAGGATACGGTCATGTACGATTAAATCCCATCCTCATCACCTCATTTTAATTTAGTTACCTTTGTAAAAACCCTGTTTCCACACAAGGTCACATTCTGAGGTAGTGGGGGTTATGATTTCAACATATCTTTGGGGAGGGAGTACACAATTCACCCCATAACATGTGCCTCCTTACCTTAGTGCTGGTGAAGATCTCCAGGTCGTATCTGGCATGAGCTGCCTTGGGTCACCACCCAGATGCTACTCCCCACACATTCTAGACCATCGGGTTCAACACACTGCTTAGACTGCAGCTCTGTGCAAGCAATGGTTAGTTGAATGACTACTGTGTGCTAGCTCTGGGGATACATTAGAAATGGTTGTTGTCTGCAAATAAATAACAGTATAATTGGAAATGATGTTCTGTGTTTTAGAGGATATGGGTATGGTGGAGGGGAAAAGAATAACAATAAGGGGAGGATACCTACCTACCTAGGGTGGTTACAGAAAACTATTCTCTTAGGTGACCTTTTGACCTAGGCCAGGATGAGAAAAGGTCAGCAGAAGATGAAAAACAGACATTAATTTCTTTTTCCAAACAGAGAAAATAGCATGTGCGAAGGCTCTGAGGCAAGAAAGAGGTTAGCCTATTTTAAGATCTGAAAGGCAGATAAGATGTCTAGACTTTGCTATTACCCATTTTATAGAGCAATAGAGTGATGCTTTCTAATTTATGTAATAAAGGGAGAATTGAGATTGGATCTACTCTGCTTTGTCATCACCAACGTGTATTCTACCCCTACACAGGTTAATTACTGACTCCTACTGGTTACATCTGCCTTCCTCTCTGTCCCTACTCCTGCTTAGATAGGAGTAGACACTTGCCACCTTCTGTAGGATTCCTGCATCAGCCTTCCCTAAAGGCAGCAGCCCTGTCCTCTAAAACTCGTTCTTCGCACTCTGGTCAAGAGGACAGACAGCTGAGTCTCTGCTTGGCTTCATGCCCTCTGCTGAACCCACGCCCTCTACAGCATGGCCCTAGGAGGCTCACTGTGATCTCTGAGGACTGCCATGCTGTGGTCTCTGTTCCCAATTCAGGCCAACTGTCTGGCATCGAGCCATTAGTCCCAAGAACCACCAACTCTTCTTGCAGTCTTTCTCTTTATTACGCTGTTTTGCACCCCTATCCTGTGCTGATGCTGTGCCCTCATAGGTAACTTTTGGTGAAGTCTCGCAAATCCTTTAACATCTAGCTGATGGCCTTCCTCCTCCAGGATGTTTTCCCAGAGCTCTTTCCTGAGTTACGTGGCCCTCTTTGGTGCTTCCACGTGCACATCCCCATCGTTGCCCTCAGCACATTGCTCTTTAACGGTCTGTTTGTGGGTTTTCTCATTGAGAACAACTTCAGGCAGACACTGTGCTTTCCAGTGTCTAGAACATAGTGGATATTCAGCAATTTCCTCTCGAGTATGTGGATGAATGACACTTTGCAAGATACAGTTAAGATAGAAACTTTGTAAGTTTGAAGCTATCCTGGATATTTCAGTGAATCCAGCAACCTCTTTCTTCTAATTCATTCCTTCACTCCCTGCTCAATAACTCCCTTTATGCCGGTTTCTGGGCCTCAAAGCTTCACCATACTTATATACCCTGCTGAAAGCCACAACTCTATTAGAATTGCTAGTTACAGCATCTTATTCTTACCACTTCACACTCAGTGTGAAACCAAGTACAGCATCCTACAAGGAAATCATAATCCCTCTCTGCTTCTGGATTATGGTGCTCTACACAATAGTACCTCGAAGATTTGCCCTAAGATGTCTGAGTGCATCTCCATGAACTGCCACAATAGCCTCCAGGTGCCCTTCATTGTTACGTTCCAGAATTATGGTTCCTATTTCTATCACCAATATTAAAAATATCTCATCTATCCATTGCACATCTCTACATCTTTCTATTTAGTTAGGACAAGCATGACATGAGGAATGTATAATTAGAGTCAGTCAAACTTAAAGGCTCAGAGCATGGCGAATGCTTATGAAATTTGTTGGAGAATATTTCTTTTCGGCACAGCATATGCACAGGTTATGTGCTTGGAGGGGGAAGCAGCTCCGTAGGCAAAAGTGGAAGGCCTTGCAGCTTTGTTATTTTCTGAGACAGCACCCACCCAGCAAGGTGTGTCATTGCTGTGCTACATTCTGTGAATAGTTTGGGGACAAGTGTCAGGACATGTTTCATGAGCACAGGTGCATTCTATTTGTGTCAGCCTCTGTAGAGGAAGGGAAGGTGTTGACAGAAAAAGAACAGACTCTTCTCCCAAATCCAGTAAGGCTGCCGTTCAAAAAGGCTTTTCTTGGTATTTTCCTGAACACAACTCAGTAATGCTTCTAGGTGGGGTATACTGAGAACAAGGGATTCCAAATCCAGAACAATCCTACTCAAGCCCCTACTTAACTTGGAATGAAGTTGTGCAAGAAGGTGATCTTCAGGGTACTTGTTCAATACAGCGGGAGCCTTGCCTACCAAGGCCACTGTTACTTGGGTTCAGGGTTAGGGGAAAGTCATGATAGCCTTTAAAGGTTGTAAGAAAAATCAGCTATGGTACTGACAAGTCTTTGGCTCTGAATTTTACCCTGCAGAATCACAGGAATGTTCCCTTTGCCAGGTAGAGCCCTGGGTGGTTGAGATCCTCCCAGTGGGTGGCCGTTCTGCCGCCTCAGCAGTTCGCCCACCCCCGTGTCCTGCATGGCCTCTGTCTGCATCGCTGCTGCAGTGCCTGCAGGGATCAGTGCCTCTCTCATGGCTGCCAGCACTGACCTGGTGAGATACAGGGCTGCCCACACTGATCTGGTTGCTCTAATTGAGCTGCCAGTCATGCTTTGAGTAAGAAATCGAGAAAGCTGTTGTCCCCACAGAAGTTATAAATAAATGTTAATTCTACTTGGACTTGAGAAAGAGTAGCCTTGATTATCATTATCCCATTTTATGGAGTCCTTTCGCTTAGGAATCTGAGATAAATTTTCCAGTGGCTACATTAGAGAGTATTTTAGTGGTACTACAAAATGTCATATGTAGGAACACCCCTTCTGGCCCATGGTCAAATCATGTCCAAGAGTTGAGACTAGACAGCTTTTTGTTTTGTTTCTCAGGAAGCTGCCTACCTAGCTGTGACACTTGGTGAGAAATGAGTCTCTCTTTTCAAAATCATGCATCTGGAAAATATCATTTTGACAATTTTCTCTATAATGTCTCCCACAAGGTTTATAAAGTTCCATTTATACTAGTGTTACCCTCCATTCTGAAATCCTAAGTGTTCACAATATCTTTATATGTAGCATAAATACTAGCAAACATGATAAAGCAACTGCTGATAACATTTTTCTAACTTTTAAAAATCTGGAAATACTTTCAAAGTTATATTTGTTCATTTTTTTCTGTCCAAAATTGTTTTAGAATTGATTTATCTATCATAAGAATACTCAATAAGAATAATACAAAGAGCACCCATATATTCTTTAACTTATATTCACCTATTATTAATATCTTACTCTATTACTTTATTGATTGCTAAAGAGATAGATAAGTAGATAATAAGAAAGAGATGGATAGATAGATAGATAGATGGATAAATATATAAAATTTTTCCTGAATCACTTGTAGATAAGTTAGATACACCACTACCCTTTACTTCTAAATACTTCAGTGTTAATTTCATTAAGAATACTCATAATAGTTATCAAGCTCAGTTAAAGTAGTATTGATGTATCTAATAAATCTAAGATATATTTATTTCAGATATAATCTGTCATCTGTATTTCAGTTGACCTAATAATAACCTTCACAGTAATTTTCCCCCTCTTCGATACTGGATCTGGTCTAGATTTGCATATCACATTTAGTTGTCATGTCTGTTTCATCTCCCTTGATCTGAGCTATCCAGAGATTCTTTGTCTTTTATGACCTTTTCATTTTTGAAGATTACAATCACATTCTTATCTTGAAAAAATAAAAGGTTGTTTCTTATTTGGGGTTTGATGTTTTCTTATGATTACATTTTATTTTCAGCAAGATGATAACATGGATGATCAATCTGGACATACACAGTGCCTTCTGCCTTTTGTTGATGATACTAATTTTGATCACCTGAAGTGTTACCTGATTTCACCAATGCATAATTATTTTTCTTCTCTTGAAACTCATAAGCAGTTTGTGGGGAAATGCTCCAAGATGATTCAAGTATCTGGCTTCTCATCATAATTTAGCAGTCATCAATGTTTGCAAATGCTAATCTTTCAACACTAGCACATCCTACATATTTGCCTGTTGACTCTCAGCAACCTATCATAAGCAGGGACTCTGCTTTCTTTTACACTTATTATTTATCTATTTATTATTGGTATAGACTAAGAAATTTCTATTTTTATATGGTTTTTCATTTCAGTACTAAATAGTTGATGACAACATTGTCCCGAATTGGGCAAGAAGGAGCCTATTCATATGGCTCTGTCCTTTTGGCGTTCACCTCTTAGTTTTTGAGCTCTATCCTACTTTTTAAAAGAACAGAATGTTGTAGGATTATCCATTCCTACCCTGCCTGAGCCCTGGAGTCAGCCAAGGAGTTGGAGTCCTTTTGGTGCTGAATAGTAACAGAGACCATGGTTTGGGACTAGGTGGGTCCAACTGGAATGTCTTTGCTTCTTGATGCTTTCAGAAGACAGAGCTAGGAAACATGTATATACACAAATTCATTCACAAACCTACAAATATACATACATATGTGCACACATGTATAGGCATATGCAAAAATTCATGCATATGTATTATAAATATATGTCTGTAATTTAGAAATTATGAGTTCACATCAGCCTGTCCAATTCCATTTCAGCACCACAGGGTACTTCATTGCCGTTGCTCCTCCACATTTTTGTCTCTCTTCCCAGTGACAAGGCTGAATCCCAACAACCTCAACACAAGTATTAAAATTTGATCATTGATTTGTTCATATTTTTCTATCCAAAATTGTTTCCAAGTTGATTTACTTACCATAAAATTGTTTTAATTAGAACAAATGAGATACTTCTTCTCGAGAACAGCTTCACTCCTCTCTGGCACGATAGCCTTTTATTTCCGCAGTCATTAGAGGCACAAGGCTTAGATTCAGTCAAGTTCCAAAACGTATCTTCTTCTTCTTAATCATATTGTTGTATAGTCTTGGCTCTGGAATATTTATTTTATTACCAGAGATAAAATTGAGAATGAAGATCACTCTCTCTCCTGTGCCAAGTATGAACATTAATTTTGAAGGTGAGTTTGGAGTTGGCTTGAGAATAATGAGTTACAGAGGAGGCATCCTGTACCCTAGAAGCCCCAGAAGTTAGGTCTTCAGACCAGTTTATAATTTTATAAGCCCTTAAAAGTTTTAATTTACTGTTAGATTTTCCCTCTATCTAAATATTTTTTGCTTAAGATTTAGATTGCCAGAAAAGCTAGAGATTTGCTCACAGGCAAATGAGAATGGGATACTTAAAATACAAATCAGAAGGCTTTTGTACCTATAAGGGGCAGTAATAATTTAACAGTATCACAAAGGAAGTTACTATGCAGTAACATTTTCTAATGTATGATGCCTAGATACTATAATTATCTGGCAGCCTTATTATGAGTATTTGAAAATAATATTCATAGATAAGTTTGGGAAATTTGTGGTAAAATACACTAAATGTTTCAAAATTTTCTCCAATAATTCTTAGGGTTTTAGTTTGATAATATACATTGTGTATATTACAAAATACAGGAATAAAATTCAATAGGAAATAAAATTCACCGGGTCTTTGTACCATATTTTAAAACTGATTACAGGCACACTTCAAAGATACTGCAGTTTCATTTTATGGTAGTATGTGATGCTCACTGATAGTATTTTACCTACAAGACTTTTTTTTTTTTTTTTTTTTTTTTTTTTTTTTTTTTTTTGAGATGGTCTTGCTCTGTCATTCAGGCTGGAGTGCAGTGGCACATTCTCAGCTTACTGTAACCTCTGCCCCCCGGGTTCAAGCGATTCTTCTGCCTCAGCCTCCCACGTAGCTGGGATCACAGGTGTCCGCTACCACACCAGCTAATTTTTTGTATTTTTAGTAAAGATGGGGTTTTGCCATGTTGGCCAGGCTGGTCTCAAACTCCTGACCTCAGGTGATCAGCCCGCCTTGGCCTCACAACAGAACTTCTTTCAAAATTGGAGTCTGTCCTCTCAAATGCTGCAACTGTGTTATCAACTAAGTTTATGTGATATATCTTATTGTCGTTTAAACAATGTTTATAGGATCTTCACCAGGAATAGATTCTATCTCAAGAAACCCACTTTCTTTCCTCATTTGTAAGAAGCAACTCCCCATCTGCTCAAGTTTTATTAGAGTGCAGCAACTCAGTCTCATCTTTGGGCTCCACTTCTAATTCGAGTTCTCATTGCGATTTCCACCATATTGGCATTAATTTCACCACTGAAGTCTTGAACTCCCTCAAAGTTATCTGTGAGGTTTGGAATTAACTTCTTCCAAATTCCTGCTAATAATGATTTGGCCTCCTCTCGTGAATCATGAATTTTCTTTGTGGTATCTAGAATGGTGAACACCTTCCAGAAGGTTTTCCATTTTTTTTTTTTGCCCAGGTCCATTGGAGGAATTATACAATGTTTTTCTTAAATACTAAGACTTGAAAGTTGAAATAATTCCTTGATCCCTGGGCTACAGAATCAATGCTGTATTAGCAGGCGTGAAAACAACATTAATTTCCGTGTACATCTCCATCAGAGTTCTTGGTTGATCAGGTACGCAGTCAACAAGGAATAATGTTTTGAAAGGAATCTTTTTTCTCCAAACAGTAGGTCTCAATAGTGGGCTCAAAATATGTAGCAAATGATATTATAAACATATATGCTGTCATCCAGTTTTGTTGTTCCGTTTATAGAGCCCAGGCAAAGTAGATTTAGTGTACTTCTTCAGGACTCTAGAATTTTCAGAATGGTAAATAAGTACTGGCTTCAACTTAAAGTCACGTGCTACATTAATGCCTAATAAGAGAGTCAGCCTGTCCTTTGAAGCTTTGGAGTCAGGCATTAATTGCTCCTGTCTGGCTATGAAAGTCTGAGATAACATTTTCTTCCAACAGAAGGGTGTTTCATCTACATTAAAACCCTGCTTAGTGTAGCCACCTTCACCAGTGATGTTAGCAAGATCTCCTGGATAACTTGCTGCAGCTTCTACATCAGTACTTGCTGCTTCACCTTGTACCTTTATGTTATGCAGATGGCTTCTTTCCTTAAAACCTCATGAATCTGCTAGCTTCCGTCTTTTCTTCTGCAGCTTCCTTACCTCTCTCAGCCTTCATAGAATTGAAGTAAGTTAGGGTCTTGCTCTGGATTGGTTTGTCTTAAGAGAATGTTATGGCTGGTTTGATCTTCTACTCTGATCACTGCAACTTTCTCCACATCAGCAATGAGGCTTTTTTATCATCTGTGTGTTGATTGGAGTAGCACTTTTAATTTCCTTCAGTAGCTTTTTCTTTGCATTCAAAAGTTATCTAACTGTTGGGTACAAGAGATCTAGCTTTCAGCCTAGCTTGACTTTTGACATGCTTTCTTCACTAATAGTAATCATTTCTAAATTTTAAAGTGAGAGAAGTGCCAGTCTTCCTTTCACTTGAACACTTAAGAGGGCATTGTAAATTTAATAATTTGCTCAATAGCAATATTTTTGTAATCCAGGGAATGAGGAGGCCCAAGGAGGAGGAGAGAGGTGAGGGAATAGCTGGTTAGTGGATCACTCAGAACACACACAACATTTATTAATTAAGTTAATCATCTTAATTAGGGGTGTTTATGGAGTTCCAAAACAATTACAATAGTAACATCAAAGATCAATGATCACAGACCACCATAACAGATATGATAAGTTTGAAATATTGTGAGAATTACCAAAGTGTTATGCAGAGACATGAAATGAACATACACTGTTGGAAAAATGGTGCCCATAGGCACAAACCTTCATTTTGTAAAAAACACAGTATCTGAAAAGCAAAATAAAGCAAATCTCAGTAATACAAGGGATGACTATAAATACAGGTATGATACATGTCTATGGATTGTATCTTAACGCAGTGCTAGGAGTCAAAATAATATACATTGGGAAATGCCAGAAAGTAACAGAAGAAAAATTTTTGTTTTATGTTTTCCTGATGGAGAAATAGGTTATAGTGCTAGTCAAACTGTCCCGTTTTTTAGATTTCCTGGGATCAGGATAACATGGGCTGGTTATCTGGAGTAGTTAAAACATAGACAGGAGGGGAATCTTACCCAAGAAATAGGGCCAAAGCTGAAAGCCAGAGAAGCCCAATATGGTTTTGGTCCCAGAGGTAGGGACAGGAAACTGAAGGATAAAGAATGCTTGAAAATAGGAGCAGAGTGAAAAGTAAGTGGAAATTAATTGACTAGGTCATAGACTTCAACCATGGTAAGAGGTTAAAAGGAAAGAGGTAAAAAGCTGTTTATATCATGTCACAGCCACTTGGTACATGAATGGTTCGGCCTGAATTAAAAAGATTAAGAAAGTATTTCTTCATGTTCTATCAGACCAGAAGCTTTATTTTGCTAACGCCAGTAGTTGTTTTCTACACACTGAAATCCAGGGTGGTAAATAAAATCTCACCCACCACAGCCTTCTTGAGAGAAAAGCCACTCTAGGCCATTAGCAGGCACCTGTGGTCTATGATGGCAAAATACCCATACTTCCTTAAGTTCTAGAGCACATGGATCTGAGCTCAAGCAATAGGAATAGGAACAGACATAGCCAAAGTTACATAAACACAGAGATTGTACTTTAAAATATGAACTGTAAGCACTGCAGTCAAAAGAATACAAACTCCCTGCTCTTGATTACGTGGGACCACTGATTACAACAGAAAGGAACCAGGACCCGGACAGGGGCATGTCCGCTTGTCATTTGTGGTGAAGCCTTTTACTAGTTCCTAAGTAATGATGGCCTGGGGTTAATAAGAGAATCATTCTCTAGTAATATGACTTTATGTTTAATGACTTAATAAAGAGTATAGAGATGGTTCCAAAGAGTGAGATCAGTCATTTTTAAGTAACCCTACCATTTTACAAAATCCAAGAAAATAAACCATGCCAGGTGAAGGCAAGTAAAAATTATCCAGTTTCCACTGCCATTGCGAATCTACTGACCAGAGAACAGAGAAGACACACCAGCCATTTTCCTTATACAGAGAGGCCTGAACAAGGTTTCCTTCTCTATACATCACAAGGGCTCCATAGGCTCTTCTGAGACAGTCCCTCGCCTTACCTGCTACAAAGGCAGACTCCCTACTAGATCCATTCTTACAATAGTGGCACACACTGAGGCATCAAAAACCAAGTCATCTAGGAAGTGGGCAAAAAAGACTGAAGACTTCTAGATGTAACTTGTTAGTTGACTGTGTCCAACCTGTGGCTACACCTTCAAAAAGCTAGAGCAATTTGCAAAAACCTGGATTATTCTTTTAAAGTTTAAAATTGTGAAATAGCAGAAAAAAAATCATTTAAACTGGTTTCGGTATATGAGTGTCTGTCTAGCATGGCAGGATGGCAGGAGAAATGAGGCCGTGGAACTAGGCAGGCTGCCTTCCATTCTTGTCTTGCTGTTTCCTAGCTGGGTAAATATGGAGATTTTATTGCCTTTTCTGAGCCTCTGTTCCCTGTCCAGCACCACTCTACTCCTTCTCACCTAGTGTGTTCTTACCACATGGGCATTCTTTTAGTGACTTAAACTGTGCTCTTTCCCACTCTGTGGCCTTTGTGTGTGTTTATTTCTACAGGAACACATGTGTGTAGCTGGTCACGTGGCTGGCCACTTCTTATCTTTTAGCTCTTATTTCTTCAAGAAGCCTTCTCTGATCACTGATCCTAGATCGTCTTCCGCTGTTGCCCTCTGTCACAGGACACGTTCATATTTTCTTCATAGGCATTGTAAAAATGTATAGCAGTATCTTTATTTTGTTGATTTACTTGTTTATAGGTTATCTTCCCTACTATGCTTTTGGCATCCATGAAGGCAGGGACTTTATTGTTCACTGCCACACACCTGTTATTTTTGTGTTAGCTTGTTCAGCCTACTATAACAAAATACCATACTAGCCATTTCCACAGCTGGTTGGTTTATAAACAGCAGAAATGTATTGCTCATGGCTCTAGAGCCTGGGAAGTCCAAGATCAAGACATTGGGAAATTCAGTGTCTGATGAGGGTGCTTCCTGGTAGATAGATGGGCTTCTGTTTTCTGTGTCTTCACCTGGCAGAAAGGATGGGGAAGCTTTCTGAGGCCTCTTTTAAATCCCATTGGTGAGTGTTCCACCCTCATGACTTAATCACTTCCCAAAGGCCCCACCTCCAAACACCATCAAATTAGGAGTTAGGTTTCAGCATATGAATTTGGGGGTGAAGAATATACATTCAGTCCACAGCACCTTGCATTGTTCTTGACACACACGGATGTTTAATATGTATATTTGTTGAATAAATGCAAGTAATGATATGTATCTCCTAGACCTGTTTTGAGAATAAAATGAATGAAACATATAGGAAAGGTCTAGCTCAATTCTTGGCCCATATCAGGCATCATTAGCTGTCAAGGTCCTTCTTCATTCTGCCTTCCCCAAGTTTCCCCAAGTGCAGCACTCATAGAATTAAAACTTACAAGACATTGAATTCCTAGGAATAAAATTTGAATGGAGTAGTAGAAAGAATAACTTGATGCTTAGAAGCTTCCTAGAAGGAAAATAGTTTTGTAAATATATTTTTTAAACCCTCAAAATACTTCAATGTCCAAATTTGGTACTATTACCTTTTCCCAGCTACATTCGTTGATTTTCTGATTTTTTTTTTTTTTAAAAAAAGCAGATTAGTAACAGAAAGCTAGGAATCCAGGATATATTGAGCTGAAGAAAATGTTAACCATTCTATTTGACAAGCTATGAATTGGAGCCAGACTTCTAAACCTCCAGCCTGAGCTAATTACTGTTTTTTTCAATGAAAATACACAATTCACTTTGCAAAGATTGAGTTATATTTCATCAAGGCTAAAACATATAAATTCCACATTCTTTGCCTCCTTTCAAGAAGCTTGCTCTGAAAGGGTCTCCTTTGCTTTAACTCTCCATCAACAGAATTTCTGCCTTTAGAGAAAAGCAACCCTAAACTCATCAAATGAGAAACAAACCTGTTATTCTATCAGCTACAGGAGTTGCAGGATTACCTATTAAGCAGCACTTCCTTCCTTTGCCACTTTCCACAGATAAAGGAGAGTCATTTTATCTTAAGGAAAAAGAAATGGGTGAAAATAAACCACAATATTTATTAATCACGTGGTCCTGAATCCTCACAGAGAAAAAGTGCAGTAGTCCCCCTTATCTGTGGTTTCACTTTCAGTGGTGTCACTTACCTACATTCAACTTAAGTCCAAAAATGTTAAAGGGAAATGCAGAAATAATTCATAAGTTTTAAAGTGCATGCTGCTCTGAGTGGCATGATAAAGTCTCACACTGTCCTGCTCTGTCCCATCAGGGACGTGCATCATACCTTCATGCAGAAGTATCACTACTCAGTATGCTTCCCTCCCTATATAGTATGACTGTACAGTAAAAAACATAGTTCCATACTATCCATGGTTTCAGGCATCTGCTGGCAGTCTTGGAGTTAATCCCCTGTGGGTTTGGGGGGCACTACTCTGAAAAACATAGGATCAGATATTTTTCTGTTCCAAAGTGAAAACAGATCAAAGGGACTGTTGTTCAATCCTTTAATTTATGAGTGAGGAGACTGAGGCCTCAAGAAATTTGATGAATTCCCAGGCAGAAGTGAGCAATAGACTGAGTTCAACACTTGTCATTCAAGTTGCCACGTCCACTAGTATTCTACTTCCATGATTTCTTTTCTTCCCCTTGGCCTAGTTTTTCATTCCAATGACTTTCCCCAACCTCCTCATCACTCAGTTTTTGCTCTGGGATGACAGCTTTTCTTTTTCCCCAGATGGCCCAGAGAGTGAAGACTAATATGAATTAAAATCATTCTTGTAAAATTTGTATTGTTTCTTTCCATTATTGCTAATATTATTAGCAATAATATTAGCAAACTCCCCTACGGATTTCATTTTGTCAAGGCATTAAAGTTAGGAAAGAATGAGCTGGTGGCACCTTGGGCTGAGCACCAATTACCTGGTACATATGCTTTCTCCATATTTATTCTTCAAGACAAGTGCAAGCATTCCTGGGTCAGGTGAGGGCATGCCATTGTGGCAGAGATTACTAACCCCAGTTGGCAGGTACTCATTGCGGTCCCCTATTCTTTCTGTTAATTTAGAAGGCAGAATAGGGAGAAGCAGCAGAGACATACCCTTCAAGGAAATTATGCTCAGTGATATCATGGCAAGTTTTTCCCGCCCAATTTCCAGAATTAGGAAAACTACTCATATACTATCCAACTGAGACAGTTACAGATGTGAAAAGGCTTCTTCAGTTAAGCAGATATGTATTTAGGTCCATATAGAACATGTATACAAAGTACCAGGCCCTGTGCCAAAGACTAGAACACCAGGGACAAACAGGGCAGACAGCTTTTGATCCCTCCCTGAGGGCTGCACAAAGTGCTCTGAGTCGGCCCTGGGACTCAGCCATCTCCTTCTGTATTGGTCCATTTACACACTGATGATAAAGACATACCCAAGACTGGGCAATTTACAAAAGAAAAAGGTTTAATTGGACTTTTACAGTTCCACATGGCTGGGGAAGCCTCAAAATCATGGCAGAAGGCAAGGAGGAGCAAGTCACGTCTTACATGGATGGCAGCAGGCAGACAGCTTGTGCAGGAAAACTCCTCCTTAAAATAACCATCAGATCTTGTGAAACTTACTCACTATCACGAGAACAGCACAGGAGAGACCTGCCCCCATGATTCAATGACCTCCCACCAGATTTCTCCCACAACATGTGTGAATTTCAGATGAGATTTGGGTGGAAGCACAGCCAAGCATATCACCTTTCTTAGGAACAAGTCCTTTCCTTCAGTCAATAACTGCCTCCCGATTACCCACTATGCTCCAGAAACCATATCAGGCTGTGTGCAGGGTACAAATAACTACAGTCTTGTCCTCAAACAATATTCAGAATAGGTGGGGGGCCAAGATACACAGAGTCACATGAAAAGATAAGTTAGTAATGAAAGGAACTGGTACCTTCTGGCACTCTGGAATGTTCTACATCTTGATCTGCATGGAGCTTACACAGGTATCTGCACACGTAAAAATTCATCAGTCTACGTATTTCAAGATTTGTGTATATTTTAAGATTAAAAAATAAGGCAAGGAATTATTTGTTTTATATATATCCTCGTACAATTTCAAAAATGATTACAAAGATATGCATAATTACCAGATTACAAAACAAATAAGGCAGAAAACCGGTGGAAAGAAAAATAAAGACAGGAAATAAAAATAAGAAGCTAAAGTTAATGCTATTATGCCCCAAATACATGACATGAAGTGGTACTTCTTACTTGTGGTGGGCTGCAATTCTGGTTCTGAGCCTATGAAAAGAGGGAGACATGAGTCATGATGACCACAAGATAAAAACAAAACAAAATAGCAGCTCAGGAGAAGCCCAATTATTCTTCGTTTTGAGGACTGAGAGACATTTTCCCCCACGGGCCTGTGTGAAAAAGACACTGTGAAATATATCAAATCATGTCCCCAACAACATCCATACAATATATTTCACAGTGCTTTTTGCTAGGTTGTTTCTTATAAAGCTTTTTTTAAAAAAAAAAAAATGTGCAGTAGTGGTATAATAAGAGACCACAGTTCAGCAAAAGCAATTATAGAGAGGCTAAAAGAACACAGGCCAGATACGAAGTGTTATTTCAGTAAAATAGATACTCTCTCAGTTTCAAAGCAGAGGAGTAGTGGTGTAATCTGGAGAAATTCAGGAAGGCTTCATTAAAAAGGAGATAGCTGGACCTTGAACAAACATCAGAAAACATCAAATAAACTGACAGGAATGAAGAAGTCACTCAAAGAGGGATAGGTGCAGACCAAGAGGTGGAAGAGAAGATGAAAGAAATAAGTCATCCAGGCTGGTTTATAATGAAAAAATGGGCAAGAAGACTGGGAAGGTAAATTGAGACCAGACATTGGCGGTACCATAGGTCACGCTAAGAAGTTAATTCTTCATCTTAAAGGGTAGAGAAGTGCTCAAGTATTTCAGGCTTCTGGACAGAACAGTATTATGATAAAAACTGTTAATATTTAGGAAGATTCCTGACTATCTTTGGCCAAATAAATTAGAAAAGCGGGTTTTGTGGGTGTGCAAAATGAAAAAGAAAAATTAGAAAAGCAAGAAAGACAAAAGTTAAGAAACTCTTCCCTAAATCTTCTGGACAATGCCTCTGTGATGGAACTTAGAGTTATCGTCTGTTTACCTGCGCACAGGTTAGGACTGGCTGAAGGTAATGGTTCCTAAGGCCACAATGAAGCTACACCCATAACCACTAGTTAACTGCTGCTCCTGAGCCATGATTTAAATTTAGGCTGTGGTTTGAAACAACAACAAAAAGCAGCTAAGGAAACTAAGGGGGAAGTTTTGGATCTTTCTCAAAGCAACATGGAAAAGAAGGGAGAGCTGGAAAACAAAATATTTTGCAAGGGAGTGGAAAAGATGAGCTACTCATGGCACTAAAGGCAGACAGGGCAAAGGAATGCGTATGCCTAGAACCAAAGAGCTCGGCTGCTTCGCTGGCCTCTCCAGTGGAAAGGAAAGATGTTGTGCAAACCTATATGAAAGGGACATCACTTCTTCACATGGCACAGGCAAGCTGTTTACCAGACAGTCTCCAAAACTGTCTTTTGTTTAAAGAGAAAGGCTGTCTCCTGCTGTTTCTGGACCCAAGGCCCACTGAAAGCTGTTGAGAGGTGCCTACCACTCCATGTGCAGCTCCTTCATGCCTTTGCTGTGTTTGCAAAACTGGCATGCCTCACCAGGCATATTCACTATCCTATGCCTTGCACAAAACCCTCACATTCCTTTTTGAAATACCTTTGTGTTTCTGTGTGTACTTGAACCTCCAGGCCAATGAACGTGAGCTTCCTCCCTCTCAGCACTGGAGGAAAGTTAAATCCAAAGGCATAAAAACTTTCTCTGTCCTGATCTGGTTGACTAATAATGTATATATTGTTTTCTGTTTTTTAAAAAACAAAGAGAAAAAATAAAACTCTCCTTGTTTTTGGAAATAAGCATGACAAAAGGCTCCACCTGCTGGCCTAGGGGGCTTCCAGAAATTTCAGACCTATTATCTCAAATTGGAAACAACAGCCACTCCTACTCTTCTCATTATTAGCTTTGAAAGACAATGCCATGTCATAGTGCCCATGGGCATGACTTGGTTTCTGTAGTTCTCCATCTATTAAAACAGTCTGTAGGGAAAACACTTTCAGTGCCATGAAAGGAACAGTAGACTAAGAGTGAAAAACCCTGATTTCTCATTCCAGCTCCACCACTTACTATTACAGTGACATTGGGAAAATGCTTGCTTTTCTCAGATTTTTCAGACTCTTTTTTTTCACTCTATAACAGGAATTACAAGCTTTCTCCTCTCCATCTTACAGGTTGGTGTTGAGAACCAAATTGAGATCATTAAGGACATGATCAACTTTGTTAACCAAAACACCCTGTATGAACTAACAAGAGCCAGCACTTTTAGCCTAGCGGAGTTCTGCTCTAAAGAACTTTAGGAAGTCTCTTCTTAAAAAAAACCTTTCATGTTAGGATAATTTCTACAAGGTCTTAGATCTTTGTTGACAGAAGAAAATTCTTCAAGTTGTATCCTTAATGTGATTCTCTCTCAATTCATCCTCAGATTGTGACGTTCCTGTACCTCTCCCAGTGTGGGAGTTGGTGGGGATGAAGAAGTCAGGAACTTTGCTAATAAATGAACCTGGAAGGCAGTCCTCCTTCTAAACTTCACATATTATGTAAGGTAAGTGATTTTAAAAAAGCGCTTTCTCTTTCTTTTGTAACTGGCCCTTTTCCATCCTACCAGCCACATAGATAAGTGGACTTGAAGGGAGCCTAGAGATAACATAAGGCAACCCTCACACGTGAAGGGCAAGCTCTGAGCTAAGGGACTCATGCAAAAGTAACCACCTGGCCAACTGGGCTGACACAGTGTTCAAGCTCACCGATGTCTAGGTCTAAGCTTAGAGGAACTTACGAGACTCTAAGTAGCTCTGAGAGGGTTACTCACCTTCCTATGATTTTGTTTACTCGTTTAAAAATAGATATGGAAAATGATCCTACCTCAGAGGACTCCAGGGTAGTGTGGGCAAGAAGAAGAGAAAGTACCTTGCCAAGTTATGACTCTTTACGAATGCATGTAACTATTATCTTTTAATTAGACTTTAGAAGTCTGAATTAAAGCCTAAGTTTTAGGATACTTTTACATAAATGCAATTAGCTTATTTATATGCATTATATAAAATATTATATATATTTATATAGTAAAAATACCATATATTATAGAAAATATGCATATAATGTATACAACATTGATACTCCATATATATCATATTTAAATGTATTTTATGTGATATGTAATGCATATAATTGCATGCACATGTACAATAATAAAATTTTATAATTGGCACTGAAGATATAATTACTATTAATATTTTGCTAAAAATTTGAAACAGGAAGCATCTAAATTAAACATTTTAATTAATATTTTTGGTAGAGCAGTTTTAGGTTCATGGCAAAATTAAGCATAGAATATAGGGTTTGCATTTACCCTGTCTCCACGTTCACACAACCTCCCCTGCTATTACCTTTCTCACAGCACCATCATAATACATTTGTTATGATTGATGAACCTACATTGATCCATCATCACCCAAAGTCCATGGTTTATATTATGATTCACTCTCAGTATTGCACATTCTGTGGGTTTTGACAACTGTAGAATGACATGTGTCTACCATTTTAGTAGCATACAGGATAGTTTTGTTTCATTGTTCCAAAAATCTATGGTGCTCTGCCTATTTATCTCTTCCTTTCTCCTGCCTGTGACAACTGCTGATCTTTTTATTGTTTCCAAAGTTTGGCTTTTTCTAAAATACCATATAGTTGGAATCATACAGTATGTTGTCTTTCCAGATTAGTTTCTTTCACTTAGTAATATACATTTAAGTTTTCTCCATGTCTTTTCAAGGTTTGAAAACTCAATCTCTTTAGTGCATGATATGTCATTGTCTCAATGTACCATCATTTACTTATCTACTCATATACTAAAGGACATCTTGGTTGCTTCCAACTTTTGACAATTATGAATAAATCTTTTATAAACATCTTGTGCAGGTTTTTGTATGGGCATAAATTTTTAATTCATTTGGGTAAACATCAAGGAGCAGAATCACTGCATCATATGATAAAAGTATGTTTAGTTTTGTAAAATACTTCCAAACTGTCTTTCTAGGTAGCTGTACAATTTTGCATACCCACCATCAATGAATGCATGTTCCTGTTGCTCCATATCCTCACCAGCATTTGATGTTGTCGGTGTTTTGGATTTCGGCCATTCTATTGGACGTGTAGCTCATTGTTGTTTTAATCTGCAATTCACTAATGATAAATGATATTAAGCATCTTTTCATATGCTTAATTACTATCTAAATATCTTCTTTGGTGAGGTGGATTTTCAGGTCTTTTGCCCATTTTTATTTGGGTTGCTTATTTTCTTATTGTTGAGTTTTAAGAGTTCTTTGTATATTTTGGATAATAGTCCCTTATCAGAAATTTCTTTTGCAAATATTTTCTTCCAGTCTGTGGTTTGTCTTCTCATGCTCCTGATATTGTCTTCCACAAATCAGAAGTTTTATTTTATTGAAGTCCACATTATCAATTCTTTATTTTTTTAATTTAATTTTTATTTTAAGTTCAGGGGTACATGTTCAGATTTGTGCAGGTACATGTGCAAGTTTGTTTGACTTATGTCATGGGAGTTTGTCGTATAGATTATTTTGTCATGCAAATATTAAGTCTAGTACCCATTAGTTATTTTTCCTGAACTTTTTCCGTCTCCCATCCTCCTGCCTCCAATAGGCCCCAGTGTGTTTGGTTCCCCTCTAAGTCTCCATGTGTTCTCATTATTTAGACTCCACTTATAAATGAGAACACATGGTATTTGGTTTTCTGTTCCTTTATCAGTTTCATAAGGATAATAGATTCCAGCTTCATCCATGTTTCTGCAAAGGATATGATGTTCTTTTTATGGCTGCACAGTATTCTATGGTGTATATGTACCATATGTTCTTTATCCAGTCTGCCATTGATGGGCATTTAGGTTGATTCCATGTCTTTGCTATTGTGAATAGTGCTGCAATGAACATACACATGCATGTGTTTTATAATAGAATAATTTATTTTTTGGGGAGGGGTATATGACCAGTAATAGGATTGACAGGTTAAATGGTATTTCTGAGGAATTGCCACACTACCTTCACAATGGTTTAAGTAATTTGCACTCTCAACAACAGTGTATAAATCTGGTTTTTTTCTTCACAACTTCACCAGCATCTGTTATTTTTTGACTTTTTAATAATAGTCATTTTGATTGTGTGAGATGATATCTCCTTGTGCTTTTAATTTGCATTTCTCTAATGATCAGTGATGTTGAGCTTTTTTCCATATGATTGTTGGTCACATGTATATATTCTTTTGAAAAGTGTCTGTTTATGTTCTTTGCCTACTTTTTAATAAAGTTGTTTTTTTTTTGTAAATTTAAGTTCCTTATAATACTGAATATTATACCTTATCAGATGTTTAGTTTGCACAGTTTTCCTTCTGTTCTGTAGTCTGTCTGTTCACTCTATTGATTTATTTGCTGTATAGAAGCCCTTTCATTAAATTAGATCCCATTTGTCATTTTTTTTCTCTTGCAGTTGCTTTTGGCATCTTTGTCATGAAATATTTGCCCATTCCTATGTCTAGAATGATATTGCCCAGGTTGTCTTCCAGGGTTATTATAGATTTGGGTTTTATGTTTAAGCCTTTAATTCATTTTGAGTTGACTTTTGTATATGGTGTAAGGAAGGAGTCCAGTTTAATCTTCTGCATATGGCTAGCCAGTTATCCTGGTACCATGTATTGAATAGGGAGTCCTTTCCCCATTACTTGTTTTTGTCAGCATTTTTTTTAGACCAGATGGTTGTAGGTGTGTGCCCTTAATTCTGGGCTCTCTATTCTGTCTATTGCCGTTGATCTCTGTGCCGTTTTTGTACCAGTACAATGCTGTTTTGGTTATTGTAGCCTTGTATTCTTGTTTGAAGTTAGGTAACTTGATGCCTCCAGCTTTGTTCTTGGCTTTGAGCTCTTTTCTGGATCCACATGAATTTTAAAGTAGTTTTTTTTCTAGTTCTGTAACAAATGTCATTGGTAGTTTGATAAGAACAGCATTGAATCTGTAAATTGCTTTGGGCAGTATAATCATTTCAACAATATTGTTTCTTCTTATCCATAAACATGGAATGTTTTTTTCATTTGTTTATATCATCTCTGATTTCTTTGAGCAGTGTTTTGTAGTTCTCACTGTAGCAATCTTTCACCTCCCTGGCTAGCTAAATTTCTAGGTGTTTTATTCTTGGGGGGGGGGGGGGTGCGGCGCTAGGGGAAACTTATGGATATGATTGCAGTCCTAATTTGGCTCTCAGCTTGACTATTGTTAATGTTTAGGAATGCCAGTGACTTTTGCACATTGACTTTGTATCCTAAGACTTTGCTGAAGTTGTTTATCAGCTTAAGGAGGTTTTGGACTGAGACTATGGGGTTTCTAGATATAGGATCATGTTGGCTGCAAACAGGGATAATTTGACTCCCCCTCTTCTTAATTGGATGTCCTTTATTTCTTTCTCTTGCCTGATTGCACTGGCCAGGACTTCCAATACTATGTTGAATAGAACTTCTGAGAGAAGGCATCCTTACCTTGTGGCAGTTTTCAAGGGGAATGCTTCCAACTTTTGACCATTCAGTATGATGTTAGCTGTGGATTTGCCTTAGATGGCTCTTATTGTTTTGAGGTATGTTCCCTCAATATCTAGTTTATTGAAACTTTTTAACATAAAGAGATGTTGAATTTTATTGAAAGCCTTTTCTGTATATATTGAGATAATCATAATGCTTTTTGTCTTTACTTCTGTTTATGTGACAAATCATGTTTTTTGATTTGTGTTTGTTGAATCAACCTTGAATCTTAGGGATAAAGTCTACCCAATTTGGTGGATAAGCTTTTTGATGTGCTGCTGAATTCAGTTTGCTAGCATTGTGTGCAGGATTTTTGCACTGATGTTCATGAATGATATTGGCATTTGTTGTTGTTGTTACGTCTCTGTTAGGTTTTGGCATTAAGACGATGCTGGCCTCATAAAATGGGTTAGGGAGGAGTTGTTCCTCCTTAATATTTTGGAATAGTTTTAGTAGAAATTGTCCCAGCTCTCATTTGTACATCTGGTAGAATTCAGCTGTGAATGCATCTGGTACTGGGCTTTTTTTTTTTTTTTTTTGGTTTGTAGGTTATGTGTTACTGAATCAATTTTAGAGTTTGTTATTAGTCTGTTGGGGATTCAATTTCTTCCTGGTTCAGTCTTGGGCAGGTGTATGTGCCCTGAACTTATCCATTTCTTCTAGATTTTCTAGTTTCTGTGCATAGAGGTATTCACAATATTCTCTTAGATTATTTGTATTTCCAAGAAGTCAGTGGTAATATTTCCCTTGTCATTTCTAATTGTGTTCATTTGGATCTTCTCTTTCCTTCTTTATTAGTTAGCAATCTATGTATTTCTTTTCTTTTTTTAAATTAAAGCTAGGAATCTATATATTTTATTTAATTTTTTTTCCCAAAAAACAGCTCCTGGATTCTTTGATCTTTTGAATGTTTTTTCATGTCTCAATTTCCTTAAGTTCAGCTCTCATTTTGGTTATTTCCTGTCTTCTGCTTGTTTTGAGATTTGCTCTTTATTTCCCCAAAAGTCAATGAGGAGCAGATTATTTCACTTCCATGTAATTATATTGGTTTGAGTAAATTTCTTAGTTTCAGTTTCTAATTTAATTGTGCTCTGGTCTGAAAGATTTTTGTATGATTTCAGATCTTTTGTATTTGCTGAGGAGTATTTTATTTCTGATTATGTGATCAATTTTAGAATATGTGCCATAAGGTGATGACAAGAACACACATTCCATTATTCTTGGGTTGGGAGTTCTGTAGATGTCTATCAGGTCCACTTGATCTGCTGAGTTCAGATCCTGAATATCTTAATTTTCTATCTCAATGATCTGTCTAAAGTTGTCAATTAGATATTGAAGTCTCCCACTATTATTGTATAGGAGTCTAAGCCTCTTGGAAAGTCTCTAAGAACTTGCCTTATGAATCTGGGTGTTCCTGTGCACTATTTAAAGTAGTTAAAACTTCTTGTTGAATTGAACATTTTACCTTTATGTAATGCCCCTCTTTTTTTTTTTCTGTTGGTTTAAATCTTTTTGATTGAACCTGGGATTGCACCTCCTGCTTTTTACTATTTCCCATTTGCTTTTTTTTCTCCATCTCTTGAGTTTGAGCCTATGTGAGACCCATTGCATTTGAGATGGGTCTCTTGGAGACAGCATACTAATGGGTCCTGGTTCTTTATCCAGTTTGCCAATCTGTGCCTTTTAACTAGGGGCAGTTAGCCCTTTTGCATTCAAGGTTAGTATTGATATGTGTGGATTTGATCCTGTCATCATGATGTTAGGTGATTTTTTGCAGACTTGCTTATGTGGTTGTAATGTATCACTGGCGTATACTTCAGAGTGTTTTTGTAGTGGCTGCTAACAATCTTTCCTTTCCATATTTAGTGCTTCCTTCAGAAGCTCTTATAAGGCATGTCTGGTGGTAACAAATTCAGCATTTACTTGTCTAAAAAGGATCTTATTTCCTTTTCATTTATGGAGTTTAGTTTTTCCATATCTGAAATTCTGAATTCTCATTTTCTTTCTTGAAGAATGTTGAATATTGGCTCCCAATCTTTTTCTGGTTTGTAGGATTTCTGCTGAGAGGTCTACTGTTAGTCTGATAGTCTTCTGTTTTTAGGTGACCTGACCTTTCTCTCTAATTGCATTGTTAGTGTGATAGGCTTCCCTCTTTAAGTGACCTGATCTTTCTAGCTGCATTTAACATTTTTTTCTTTCATTTCAATCTTGGAGAATGTGATGATTATGTGTCTTAGGGATGATCTTCTTGAGAAGTTTCTTACTAAGGGGATCACTGAATTTTCTGAATTTGAATGTTGGTCTCTGTAGCTAGCTTGGGGAAGTTCTCATGGATGATAGATATCCTGAAATATGTTTTCCAAGTTGATTCCATTTTCCTCATCTCTTTTAGAGACACCGGTGAGTTGCAGATTTGGTCTCTTCATATAATCCCATATTTCTGAGAGGTATTGTTAATTCCTTTTTATTCTTTTTTCTCTATTCTTGTCTGACTATCTTATTTCAGAAATCAGTTTTCTAGCTTTGAGATTCTTTTCTCTGCTTGGTCTATTCTGCTATTAATAATTGTGATTGCAATATGAAATTCTGGTAATGGGTTTTTCCAGCTCTATCAGGTCAGTTAGGCTCTTTTTTATACTTGATAATTTTCTTCTGTCAGCTCCTGAAATGTTTTATGACTTTTAGCTACCTTGGATTGAGTTTCAGTGTAGCTCAATGATCTTCATTTTTATCCACATTCTGAATTCTATTTCTGTCATTTCAGCCATCTCAACCTGGTTCAGAACCCTTATTAAAGAAATGATGTGGTAGTTTGTAGGAAATGAGGCATTCTGGAGTTTTGACTTCTCAGGGTTCTTGGTGCTGGTTCTTTCTCATCTTTGTGGTCTTATCTACCTTCAATCTTTGAGGTTGCTGACCTTTGGGTGACTTTTTCTTTTCTTTTTTCCTGTTTGAAGATCTTCAGGGTTTGATTGTGGAATTAGATGGATTCAGCTGACTGGCTTTATTTCTGAAATTTTAGTGTGGGCAACATTCAGCTCCCAATTCCTGGACTGCATGCTCTAACTTTGGAGGACCCATATTGCGCCCTGACTTTATTTTCTGGTTCCTCTAAGTTAGGAATTTACTGTGCTGATGGCAACTGAGGTGTTTCCAGACTGCTGGCCACTACACTCTGATGGGTGTTGTCAGCCAAAGCATTCTGTAGTGCGATGACAGCAGGATCAATCTTTGTTGGCATGTGCCTGCAGCAGTGGTATCAGCAGTTGTGGCAAGGTGCTAGTGGGTGCCAGACTGCCTGCCTTCTTGTGGGCATTCACCATAGTGGCAGAGGCAACACAGTTCGGGGGAGGCTAGAGGGACTTGCTGGTGACTGTGTGTGCAGTGGTGCTGGTGGTAGTGTTTGCCAAGGTGCAGAGCACTGGTGGGCAGAGGTTGGATTGCCTTCTCTGTGCCATGCAAGCAGGAGTGGTTGCTCAGGTTTGGGGAGGATCTACTACTCTCTGTGCCTAGATTCACTCCATGGCAGTGTGAGCACAATGGCAGAGTGCTGGTGGGGGTGGGGCTGCCTGGCTATGTGCCCATCAAGGCTGTTTGCAGTGGCGGTGTGAGGGGAGGGGAACAGATTAACTGCACTCCTGCACACAGGAAGGGGAGGGAAGGTAAAACCTGTCCATGTGGTCATGTGCCCGCAAAGCAATGTGGGGAGTTGCTGTAGGCCTGGGGGAAGCTGCAGTGGAGGGAGAGATTATGCAGGCTGGTGTGTAGCCCCAGGGGCCGCACCACTGGAACTCTCTATGGGGCAGGCATGGTCTACCAGTTTAGACGCTATGATGTGAGCCCCCAGGGAACCCAGGGTTGTCCTGCAAACACATGTGGCAAGGCTGGGACCCCAGGAGAAGCCAGCAGACCATGTAGTGCTCAGGCCAGACCAGCCCCATCTGATAGACAAGATTGCCTGGCAGAGGGTCCAACAGTTCACCTAGGGTTAAAGTCATCTATGGGAGCAAGTAAAGCCTAAGGGGATAGCTTTCCCTGGCTGTGCTCCACTACAGGTGCTCGTACACCAAGCCCTCTGGGCACCACATCAGCTGGTTGACTGCTCCTACCACATGTCTGAGCTGCTCTTCCTGACAACTCAAGTGTCCATGGTGGTTGAGGGGTCTCTTCCTGCTGGAGATCTAGAGGCTTGTGACAGGAGTGGGTTTCTCCTTGCCAGGTCAACTCAGTCATTCCCCTGGAGTGGTTGGGGGCCAGGAAGAAGTTTGGTTGCACAGTATCCCTATGTATAATTCCCACTTTTTCCCTTTCAGCCCAGCTTCTGTGTCTTCCCCCTATCCACTCTCGTTGCCTTCCCCCTGAAGATGTGTTAGGAGCATGTCAGTCAACCTGGTTCCTCTGTGGGAGCTGTTTCACTTTACTGTTTATAGTCTGTCATCGTGCCTTCCATCCCCTCAATTATTTCTTTCATGTATTGGGCATTTAGCATTGTAACTAAAAAGCCATTGCCATATTCAAGTTCACCTAGGTTTTCTTCCACGTATCTTTTAGGAGTCTTATAGTTTTGCATTATTAGGTCTGTGATCTATATTTAGTTAAATTTTGTTGAGGGTATGAGGCCTATTTCTAGATTAATTTTCTTTTGTATGAAAATGTCCCATTGTTCCAGCATCATTTGTTTAAGAAAAACTGTCTTTGCTCCAGTATGTTGCTTTTGTTTCTTGGACAAGGATCATTGATTATATTTATGCAGGTTTATTTCTGGGCTTTCTATACCATTGATCTGTTTGTCGTCTTTTGCCAGTACCATACTGTCTCAGTTCCTGCAGCTGTGTAGTAAGTCTTGAAGTCAGATCGTGTAGGACCTCTTACTTTGTTCTTCTTCAATATTAAGTTAGCTACTCTGAGTCTTTTGCCTATCTATGTAAACTTTAGACTCAGTACGTCAGAATTCACAGAATAACTTGCTCGTTTTTATTGAGATTGCATTGAATCTGTAGACCAAGTGTGAAGAATTGACTTCTTCACGATATTGATTCTTCCTGTAATCTTAGAAAATATTTTCATTCATTTAATTCTTCCTTGATGTTGTTCATTAGAGTTTGTATTTTTTCTCATATAAATCTGGTATATATTTTATTAAATTTATGCTTATATATTTCATTTGTTTAGTGTTAATATAAATAACATTTTGTTTTTTATTCAAATTCCACTTGTTTATATCTGGTGAATAGGAAAGCAATGAACTTTTGTATATCAATCTTACATTCTGTGACCTTTCCATAATTGCTTATTATTTTTTCAGATTTTCTAAATAGACAGTCATGTAATCTGCAAACATAGACAATTTTATTTCTACCTTCCCAACCCATATACTTTTAATTTTCTTTCTTTGTCTTACTGCATTAGCTAAGATTTCCAGGATGAGGTTGAAAAGCAGTGGTGAGAGGGAAATCCCTGCCTTGTTACTCATCTTAGCTGAAAAGCTTCAAGTTTTTCACCATTAAGTATGATGTAGGATATTTGTCCATGTTCTTTATCAAGCTGAGACAGTTTCCCTCTATTCTTAGTTTGCTGAGAGTTTTTTTTTTTCTTTAATCATGAAAGGATATTGAAATTTATCAAATGCTGTATCTGCATCTATTGATATGATTGTGTAATTTGCCTTCTTATGCTTGTTGATATGATGGATTACATTGTTTGATTTTTGAATGGTGAATCAGCCTTGCATACCTGGAATAATTTCCAATAGATTATGATGTGTATTTTATATATATATATATATATATAGAGAGAGAGAGAGAGTTGAATTCAATTTGTTAATATTTTGTTGAAGAATTTTACAGTTACATTCATAGAAATATTGATCTATAGTTTCTCTTTTTTTCTTGAAATGTCTTTGGTTTTAGTATTAGGCTAAGCCTGGCCTCATAAAATGAGCTAAGAAGTATTTCCTGTGGTTCTATCATCTGGCAGAAATTATAGAGAATTAATAGAATTTCTTTCTTAAATGTTGGTATAATTCACCAGTGAACCCATCTGGGCCTGATGCTTTCTCTTTGGAGAGGTTATTAGTTATTGAGTGTATTTCTTCATTGGGCCTATTGGGATTATTGGGCCTATTGGGATTATTTCTTCTTCTATGTATTTTGGCAGACTGTGAGTTTCAATAAATTGGTTTATTTCATCTAGATGATCAAATGTGTGAGCACAGAGTTATTTATAGTATTTTTAAAATTACCCTCTTAATCTCCATGAGGTCTGTAGTGATGTCCTCTCTTTCATTTCTAATATTAGTAATGTGTATCTTCTTTCTTGTCTTCTTAGTTAGGCTGGCTAGAGGCTAACCAATTTCATTGATCTTTCCAAACAATCAGCTTTTTAAATTTTGTTAATTTTCTCTACTGATACCCTGTTGTCAAGTTCCTTAATTTTTGATCTAAAATAATGTATTTTTTTAACTTCTTTTGATTTGATTTGACTTTCTTTTTCTAGTTTCCTGCTTAGATGATTATTTTAGATTTTTTTCTTTTCTAATATATGCATTCAATCCTATAAATTTTCCTCTAATCACGGCTTTTTGCTGCATCTCACAAATTTTGGTAAGTTGTAGTTTCATTTTGTTCAAAAATTTTTTAAAATTTCTCTTGAGCTTTCTTCTTTAGATCATGTGTTATTTAGAAGTATGTTATTTAATTTGTGAACTTTCCAGCTCTCTTTTGTTATAATGTCTAGCTTAATTGCATTGTGGTCTGAGAGCAGACATTTTATTTAATTTTATTTTTAAAAAGTTGTTAAGATGGTTTTGTGGCCAAGAATGTGGTCTATTTTGGTGAATGCTCCCTGTGAGTTTGAGAAAAATGTGTAATCTAGTATTTTTGGATAAAGAAGTCTATAGATGTCAATTACATCCAGTTGATTGATAGTGCTGTTTTACTCATTTATGTCATTTACTAATTTTATGCCTGCTGGATCTGCTCAATTCTGATAGAGGGCTGCTAAAATCTTCAACTATAATTGTGAATTCATCTATTTCTCCTTGCAGTTCTGTCAGTTTTTGCCTCCTATAGGTTGATTCTGTCTTGTTGGGCACATACACTTTAAGCATTGTTATGTCTTCTGGAGTATTGATCCCTTTATCATTATGTAATGCTCCTCTTTATTTGTGATGACTTTCCTTGCTATTAAGTTTGCCCTATGTGAAATTAATACAGCCACTCCTACTTGCTTTTGATTAGTGTTAATATAGTATATTATTCTCTATCCTTTTAATGTATGTGTCTTTATACTGAAAGTTGGTTTCTAAGAGACAACATATAGTTGGGTCATGGTTTTTGATCCACTCTGACAATCTCTGTCTTCTGATTGTTGTATTCGGGCCACTGGCGTTTAAAGTAATTATCAGTATATTTGAATTAATATCTACATTATATGTTACTATTTTCTATTGGTTGCCATTATTCTTCACTACTATTTTTGTCTTCCACAGTTTTTTCCCTTTTGTGACTTTCACTGGCATTTTGTATGATTCAAGTTTTTTTTTTCCTTTTTTAACATACCAATTATGCTTCTTTTTAAATTTTTTAGTGGTTGCCCTAGAATTTGCAATATATATTTATAGCTAATCCAAGTCCACTTTCAAATAGCTCTATATGGCTTCACAGAGAGTGCAATTACTGGATTTTTACCATATTTTACAATGAATCTTCATCTCTTCTCCTTTGTGTTTCTATTGGTCATCTTATTTTTCAAATGATTTAAGTTTTTAGATAACATGTAAGTTTTAAGATAATGCTATAAGATTATAGAAACTGTATAAAGATGATACTTTTAAAATGCCACATAAAACGTGTGGATTCTACCAGAGCTGATGCAAAGCCAACATGAACTCTTCTCTGCTATTGTAGGTGGGTCTCTCATATTGAAGGTCCTGCATGAACAGTCCTTACCAAGTTGCTGTTATCTCTCTTTGGGCCTAACATGGCTCCATGGATTTTCACAGAGAATAAAAATTACCTCTCTATGATCCCTATCCTTCAGCCAATGCTGGGACAGGACTAAGTTGTCTTTAGAGTTTTCTTATTCCCCAGGCCCCCTTTCTTCTCTTCTAGTCTCTTATTCTAACCCCTAGCTAACAATGTCTCTTTTGAGAAGTTCAGCCTGTAGAAAGGATTCTTATACTCATTAGGTTGTTACCTGTCCCTTGCTAAAGTGGTAACTAAAACATGCAGTATGGTATTGATGAGAAAGGATATAGATTTGAACTCAACTTTGCCACTTATTGAAAACTTACTAAGCTCTGTTCCCTAATTTTCTCAGTTATAAAATGAAGTTTAAGATAAGACCTTATAAATGTGTTATGTAATAATTAAATATTTCCATCAATTTAGTGCTCATAATTTATCCAACTTCAGTTTGGATCACAGCTTTACCTTGAGCTCATAACTTAGGGTCTCTGAGTATCAGTTTTCTCTTCAGCAGAGTGGAGATAACAGTATCTATTTTTATAGTAGTGTTGTTTTGATGACATAAGATAGCAATGTAAAATGCCTTGATCATAACTAACTCTGAAGGAATGTTAACTTCTATAGGTTTTTCAAAAATAATATAGTAGGCTCTATGCTTTCTAGAAACTATATTGCCTTTTAGAGGGCAATTCCAATGGACAATAACTTTTAGACCCAAGGAATGGGTCTAAAACTGTAATGGTTGAATAGGAGGCAATGAAGACTAAATTTTGGGAAAGAAAGCTATGCTCCTGTAATCACAATCTACAAGTAGATATTACGCTAATGCTACAATGTTGCTCTGCTTTCCATGTATTTCCAGAAGCCCTGATCTACATTTCTGAATCTAAAAAGATCCATGACTCATCGTGTCTAGAAATGGCTGATCAAATATTCCTCACTGATCATGGACTACTGTAACTCTTTAAAAGGAATATTAACAATGATGACTCCTCTCTCTCTCTCTCTTCCAACTGTGACCATTTGCACCTCATTCTGTAGCACATTCATACAATACTGTAATTAGTATTTGATCTATTTGTGCTATAATCTACTTTGAGGTTTTTGCCAATCTGTCTATTCACCCTTATGTCTCTAGCACCAATCACACTTTCTGGCATAAAATATGTATTCTATTAATATTTATTAAATGAACAGTACATCTGATGAGCACTAAACTTGGTTAAGCACAGTGCTTGATTTAATCTCAAACTATAGGTTTTATGATCATTTCTAATTTAGAGACCATAGCACTAAGTCTGGGAACACTGTTGCCTTTGCAAGTTCATCTATCACAGGTGGCAAACGTGGGATTTTAAGTAAGGTTTGTTTGGCTCAATGATGTGCTAGTAAAGGTTTAACAACCAGCGTTCCAGGAATCAAAAGCCCTTCTTCGTAGCATATGCCAATAACTATGGTGTAAATTTTAAGCTACCAAGGTAACATCAATGGGTTTGCAATGTTTCTGAAATTTAACAATTGGCTATCACAAGCTGTTACAAATTGACTTCATAATACCACTGGTTAGACTGCAAATGTGGGCTATTTCCAGCTTAGCCAAGGCTGGTAGTCAGGTTCCTGTCTTAGTGACTAAGGATCCTAGCAATAGCTGCAGTACAGTCACCCATTATAACCTTTGACTGTTGATAATCTCTGTATTCCAGACTGTTTTGCAGCTGGTCACATCACTGACAAGCCCATTCATCAGGAATGTTCTTCCTTCCCCCGAGACCAGCCATCCACTTCTGCTTTTAGACATAAATTAAGCAGAATAGAGGTTTTTAAAGTAAGAACTTTAAAATATGCTAGTATTCTGATTCCCCCCTGCCACCACCTTAAAAAATAATTAGACAAAAGCAATACTCTGTTAGGCTGAGAATTTATTTGGGAGGACTTCTTTGAGCTGTACAGTTGTTTTGTGACTGAAATGGCAGTCGATAAGTTGTGTTCATAATGAAATAACAATGTTATTATGTGAAGCTGCTTATCTTTAGTGTCTTCAGGCAGAAAAAATGTTTGGAAAACCTCACTGAGTCCCCAAAGTTTACCAGGGATCGTCTGGGATGCCTTGGAATGCTAGCAGAATCCACAGGCTGATTAGAGGGGAAGCTTTCAGCGCTCTTAAAAACTCTCACGTTATTTTCTCCCTTGGGAAGCTGCTGAAGAACATATTGTATTAGGAGTGCAAAGCCGCTAGGTCAATGGAATCATTTCTTTGTGACTTGGGGATTTCTCAGAGCCAGAAATGTTATACAAGCTTCATCCCTGTGACTGAGGAGAATTGCATCAGCTGCTCACAGGATACCAGATCTCAATACGACATCTATTTAAGCAATGCCCTTCATGGCAGATGTCAGGGTGCAGTTACTGGATGCACGTGTGACTGAGTACAGTGAAGCCTGGTTTATTCTCTTGGGCTTACTAGCAAGTTTCAAAAAATATTTGAAAAAAAAAAAAAAACGGTCATATTAAAGTAATAGGACTGTCAGGAAAAAAAAAGGATTATCTTTGTATCCTTACGCGTATACAAGTTAGGTGTATGTGGTTCTGTGTGCATATTTGTAAAAATGCATGTGACATAGATGCAGAGAAGACAGTAGTGGGCAGGAGTCTTCAGCTTAATGTCAAGCAACAGTTTTTGTCCTAGCTCTGCTTCTGTCTAACTCTGTGTCTTGGAATCACCATTTAGTGTTTCTTGTCCTTAATTCTTTTGAATAGAAACACAGGAGTATGAAATCTATGGAGTCATTTCCTTCTTTTCAAAAAAATTCCTAGATTCCAGAAAATGAAGTTAAGTAACAGTTTTATTTCAAAAGCATCTTGAACAAGAACTCTTTCAAGAGAAATAAAAGAATGATATTCAAATAATAGCATTTTTGAGAAAAAGTGTTAATTTAGGATTTAAGAAAAACTCTGGTGATTTTTTCCTTTTGGCCAAGGCTGTATCCACATGCATCTGGGTAAAAGTGAAAAAGAAAATCTGCCAATCACCCAGATGGTTCTAAGTGTTTGATATCTGTCATCATGCAGGCCAAACACCTGGATGATTGCATTCATTTTCACTCTTTAGCCAGATGTTTTGAAACCACAGAGGTATGTCTGACATAAAAAAAAAATTAAGCAGAATGGGGTGTAGTAAGAGGTAGAAAAAGTAGAAAATGAGCAATTTTTGAGCACTTACTCTCTATCAGACACTTTTTCTCTTATTTTAATCATCATAAGAACTCCATGAGGCATTATCTCCAACTCACAGATAAGGAAACTGAGGCTTGGAAATCTAAATTATTTGCCAGTGTCACATACCTAAGAAGTAGTAAAGCTAGGATTTGAATTCCATAGTACAGAGAAAATTATTAGAAATGAATGTGATTATAGATAATGAAATTAAGAGCTGAGAAAGATAGAGTGCCTGCATAAATAGCACAAACATACATGTAGATATTGAAACAGACCTAACTACTGCTACTGTTGTTCATCTTAAGAACTTTTTACTCCAAGTCTATAACAAATGCCCATAGAAGGAGTAAGCAAAAACGACCTAGGAAAACTGGCCCACTGTTGGACAACAGATCTCTTGGTTGTGCCATGTATTTCTTTGGCTTCAACCACAAAGTAAAATTGAACACAATTGTCTTATTAATTGTTTTACCTCCCTTAAGTTAGGAAACTTGGATGATTTTGTAAAATTACCTAGTTTGTTATACAAATGTATGTAGAATAGCATGCAAATATATGTGTGATGATTTCCTAGGAAGAAGAATCCGAATACTTGATTTCATAACTCATTGTAAATAGCCTGGGGGTTAAACTTCCCTCTGTATGCAGCAGAAGGCAAGTGGCCCATCCCAGGGTTCTCAACAATGGCTTTATCTTTGGGGAAATAATGAATCAGACTATTTCTCCTTTATATGCCAAGGAACATAAATTCCCGAGCCTACAAGGAAAGGGAACTGAAAGCACCCTCTACAAGACTCTGTATTTGGCAGTATTGCTGACTCACAGCCAGTAACTATTTGTTCTAATCACAAGGACCCAAAGAGCAGAGCTGATTAACGTTTTTGAGTATCATCAAGGGCAAAAATGCCCCACTCTTTCCCAGACAGCAAGCATAGGAGAAGAGAATAATTCTGGCGAGGTTACTTCACCCGGATCCACCACTGTTTTGAAACCACAGAGGTTTGTCTTACATTAAAAAGAAATAAGCTGAATGGGGTGCAGCAAGACAAAAGATGATCCTGAAGATGAACGTGGACCTTGAGGATGATTATGATGGGAGGTCTGGTCCTAAGTTTACTAACCCCAGTTGCTGACCTGCAAGTTAGAGCACTGGGAAGAAAATTCTCTTTTTAAATAAATATAAGGATGAGAATTTAGAGAGTAAGGAAATGGGGTTGAAGGAGGGCAGATGAGTGTATAAATGTTAGTTCCAGAATATGAGGGAGCGGGTTGGAGACAATGCATTCTTTGGAAATAGCAAATGCTGTTGAAGCTTTTCAGAAAAGGAAATAAATCATAAAAGAATGTGGAATGCTTTTTATGGGTTGAAGTAGAAGGAAATTGAACATCAATATGATTCTGGAAAGAAATTTTGTGTCACTGCATTATTTAAATGTTAGGGGAAAATGATCAAAGCAGCCAACATTCAAAATGGAATAATCTCTTTGAAAAACTTAATATACACATATCTGGAAATATTTAAGGGACAAGGAAAGACTATGGAGGCAAATTTCGTGTCTATATAGTTAGACATTTTCTGATCTAGACCTACCCAGAGGCACATGCTGAAAATGTTCGATGTTTAAGCTCAGCTCTTCCCTGAGCCCATTCAACCTAAATCTGAACATTCTTTCAGAGGTCCCATTCTCTCTAGCAGGTGGAGTCTTGAATTTTTTTTCACTTCCCAATATTGATATCTGAGATGCCTTCCTGGGGTTTTCCTAAGAAAATAAGAAAATTAAGTGAAATGTATTGAGCACTGTCTTTATGCTAGTTATTCTGCTGAGTGCTTTACATACATTATTTTATTTAAATGTTAGAGCGTGCTTTAAGATAAGCATTGCTAGTTCTCTTACAAATGAATAAGGGAAGTTTCCAAATAACTCTTAATCTCAACTAGTAAGCAGCAGAGCTAGGCAACAAAAGTTCACACTTGGTTCCCTTAGATGCAGGAGACAACAAAATCATCCCAGAATCCCCTATCTGCCCTTGGCTCTGTAATTTGGATCTTTTCCACCTTACACCAAAGCCAAACCATATTGGAGTTTTTCTTCTCCTTCCTACAAGTCCTATTACTTTTGATGATTAATCCTCCATTCCCCAATGAACAGTATATGGACATGCAGGTCTCAGGCTGATAGTGAAGTTTGTGACATGCATAAAATCACTGTTCATATAACAGCTAAAATCGCAAGGTGTTATTTTGTTCCTCATATCCATGACATGGCACACCAACATAAGCTTAAGAAAACACTCAGCCTTGTTTCTTTCTACATCAAGACCTTCCAGCCTTCGAGTCCCTGTCCCTATGAAGTGTTTAGGTTTTAGAGATAAACAATGAGAAGCAAAAAAGGCAAGATACCTTAAAAGATAGCAATACAGATAGCAGTGAAGTAATCAACCATTACTTCAAAAAAATCTAAAGCCAAAAATAGAAAATTCAGTTGACATTAAAGGATACTGGCTAGCAGAATGGCTACAAAGGTCCTAAGAGAACTAAATTATAAGTACAATTCAAACTCTGACTCTTCAATTGTAACCACATGAGTTACATTAGCCTAAGTTATATATGTGTCATATCTATATATGTAGATATGAGATCTATATATCTATATCTAGATATGAGACATAGATATCTGAAATATATATGTGCATAAATACATATATATTTCTGAAATATCTATAGCTCATATAGACAGATACATATTTTTAGATATATCTAAATTATCTAAATATATGTCTGTTATTTTTAAATAGTTTTTGAAAAAAGATATCTACATAGCTATATCAATACATATATAGACATATCTAAATATCTAAATATGTATATTTTTAGACATTTAGATATTTAGCTATATTTATCAAAAAATACATATTTTAGACATTTATATATTATAGATCTAAAAATGTATTTTTGACATTTATATATTTATATATCTAAAATGTATATATTTATATATTTAATATATATCTAAAACATATCTGTTTTTAGACATATATTTGTATATCTAAAACTATATATTTAGATATACATACATCTGAGGATATATATTGTATATATTTTAAGATATAACTGTATATGTATAGATACAGATCTACAGAGTTATTTTCAAAAGCTTTATTTATAAATAACACTCAAACAGAAAACACAGTTAAGCCACTCAACAAATTTTTACAGTGTGAACACTCCTGTATAACTAGCATCTAGATCAAGAAACAGATCATAGCCTAGGTGTATAATAGGTTATTCCATCTAGGTTCATGTAAGGATACTCTATATCATTAGAAGAATGACAAAATCCCTTAATGGCATAATGGCATATTCTCAAAACATATTCCTATTGTTGAGTGATGCATGTGAGGTGTTTTTTTTTTTTTTTTTTTTTTTTGAGAAGGGGTCTCACTCTGTCACTCAGGCTGGAGTACAGTGGTGTGATCTCAGCTCACTACAACCTCCACCTCCCAAGTTCTAGCAATTCTCCTGTCTCAGCCTCCTCAGTAGCTAGGGTTACAGGCACGTGCCTCCATGCCTAGATGACTTCTGTATTTTTAGTAAAGACAGGGTTTCATCATGTTGGTCAGGCTAGTCTAGAACTCCTGACCTCATGATCCACCCTCCTCAGCCTCCCAAAGTGCTGGAATTACAGATGTGACCCTCTGCGGCCAGCCAAGTTGTTTTTTTAAACTCAGCATTATGTTTCTGAGAGTCATCCATGTTGTTACAGATTATTCTAGTTCCATGTAGTGTTTTCTGTATAATATTCCATGTGTGTATATCATGGTTGATGTATGTGTTCTATTGTGGAAGAAAGTTTGATTTGATTTTTCCTTACTAGGAATGTACTCAATGCCCAATTAATATATGCTGAGCATACACATTACATTGTTATTTTCCTCTGTAAAATACATTCACATTAGTATTTATCAAATCTTCCTATTTGGTTAGGATTATGCATCTAATGTGATAAGATGATTTTATTTTGTGTCTTAATTCTTAACTCTGTAGCATCGGCAACATTTTTGGGTTTCCATTATCTGCAAATTTTTATATACATTTCTTCACTCTTCCATCAAATCATTTTAGAAAAATTGGTATTTTAAAATCTAGTGCAAAATATTATATTAACTTGGCCAGGCGCAGTGGCTTACGCCTGTAATCCCAGCACTTTGGGAAGCCAAACATAGTGAAACCCCATGTCTACTAAAAACACAAAAATTAGCTCAGCAGGGTCGTGGGTGCCTGTAATCCCAGCTACTCAGTAGGATCAGGCAGGAGAATTTCTTGAACCCTGGAGGTGGAAGTTGCAGTGATCCAGGATTGCGCCATTGCTCTCTAGCCTGGGTGACAGAGCAAGACTATGTCTCAAAAAAAGGAAAAAAAAATTACATTAACTTTTTACCCTCTTGCTCCAGGAAGAATGTGGGAAGAGCTGAAAATTATTATTGTTGCCAACAGGCCAGAGTTGGTTTTTGTTTTTGTTTTTTTTAAACAGCCTTTGCCTAACATTTAATTGTCTGCTCTACACTTGGCATTTCTACCTCATATCCAGATTATTCTTAAAGTAGCTCAGATTCTTTCTTTCAGAACAAAAGTAGTTAGAAGATATTACAATGAATTTATTTTATGAATTATCTCCTCCTGGGTAAATATACACTTAAAAAACAACAACACAGAAACAAAACCTGCTGTGTAAAGGCTCTCCAAAGCAGCATTTCAGCATTGGGCAGAATTTCAGGCATTTATATGGTTAGGCTTTGCATCCCCACCCAAATCTCATCCTGCATTGTAATCCCCATAATCCCCACAGGTCAAGAGAAAGACCAGGTGGAGGTAACTGAGCCTTGCGGGTGGTTTCCCCCATGCTGTTCTCATGATGCTGAGTGAGTTCTCACGAGATCTGATGGTTTGGTAAGGGGCTCTTCCCCATTCACTCAGCACTTCTTCTTCCTGCTGCCTTGTGAAGAAGGTGCCTTGTCTCCCCCTACCCTTCCACCATGATTGTAAGTTTCCTGAGGTCTTCCCAGCCATGGGTCAGCAAGACACTTTCCTTTATAAAGTACTCAGCCTTGGCTATTTTGTTATAGCAATGTGAGAATGGACTAATACAGGCATTATAATCTGAGATACGTAGATGCTCAGGTGCAGAGGGAAATTTTCTGGACACCTCAACTCCAGGTTGTCAGCATATATGTTTCATTTATAATTGAATTGGAACCGAGCCATTGAGTACTGGTTTTAACATAACTCTATGCTTGAGAATGATTTCATTTTTATGATAAATGATTTTAATAGTTGAAGACTTTCCCTTAGTATTTTTAGCCAGGGCTGGATGGGACCAATGACCAAAAGAATGAAGGACAAAAACAGACTTCAGAAATGAACTTGTGTCATTCTTACAATCTGAAATTGACTCCTTTCTCAGAACACTGAGCCCTCTTGAACATATTCCCATTCTGTACCTTCATTTGAGTGAAAAAAAATCTAACACAGAACAAACAGATCTAACAAAAAACACACTTTACACCTGGAAGAGAAGTCTTCCCGTCTTCTTCAACTACTGTCTTTGTATATGTAACCATAATTGGTTCAACTTTTCCTCATAGACAAATATGTTGCTAAGCTATACAATAGAAAATGGAAATGACTATTGGAGTTTGTTTTCCATGAGTTAAGAAGATAAACCGATCAAGTTAGAGTAAAAAGTCTTCAAAAATTGATTTAGCCTGTGATTTATTTGCTAAGATCATAGTATTTGATGATATGAGTGTCATCCAGAGGTGGCTTTACACATTCTCTTTCTTCATGCCCATGACTTATCTGACATAAAATTCTTTTTCTTTGAGCCCGACAGTTCCTTAGAATTCTTCATATAGCTCTATGGGTGGTTCCTAATATGTATCTGAAGTAGGTACCTGAAATAAAAATGTTTTGCCATTCTTCATCTAGAAACGTTAAACCCAGGTAATAAAATAGTCCTGGCATCCTAAATGACTCAGTATAGATATGTTAACATGTACATTCTCTTTAATTGATGTTTTTAGAGTTACTTAAGAATAGGAGACAATAAAAAACAGTGGTCGGGAGGTATAGGAAGGAATGAACTAGGAATTTTCTGGAGAAATGCCTTAAAATAATAGCATTCCAAATAATTTATGTATATACTTTGCTCTCAAGGAAGTGGAGCATAAATTCCCACTCCTAAAACTAGTGGGATGAGTTTGGTTACTTCTTTCCAAAGAGTCCAGTATAAGAAGAGAAGGGATAACTTTACAGGAGAGAAAGCTGACACACAGTACCTCAGACAGGTGATCAAGGTCATCATCTACAGTAGTAAGCCATATTGACAGTGTGAACCCTTCAGAGGAAGTGATAAGATTGGCACTTGACCTCCGCGGTCTTCCTCCCCAGTACTCATAACCAAATTCTAATCATGAGAAACACATCAAACACATTCATATTGAGGGACATCCTACAAAATACCTGACTGGTACTCCTCACTACTCAACTCAAGGTCATCCAGAACAGGGAAAATATGAGAAACTGTTTCAAGAAGACATGAAACTGGTACAAAGAAACAGAACTAAGTGCAATTGTTAGGATCCTGGGTCATAAAATGGTCATTAGGTAAAAACTAAGCAAATCTGAATAAAGCATGGATTTTAACAAAAAATAAATGTATCCATATTGTTTTATTGATTGAGAAAGTACCATATGCAAATTTTCTGTACTATCTTTACAATTTTTACACAAATCCAAAACTATTTTAAAGTAAAAGTTTTCCTAAAATAGAATAAACAAGAAGCGCTTTTGTTGGCAATGAAAACCTCATCATGTTTGGGAATGACAACCTTGGAGGTATAAGTCACTGGAACACCTTAACAGAGACTGGTGTAGACTTTTTCTTTTGGAAGTCTTCAAAGATAAGCTGTTTCTCTCTAGGAATTCTTTAGGTTTACTGCTGTCTTAAGATGTGTACCTTGGAATCCAAAAGCTCTGGTGCCCTCTGGTTCCACTGTTTTATGAGTCTGTAATTTATTTAATGATAATGGATATCAGTTACCTATGGGTAAACATAATTTCCATTCTTATTAACATTCTCACAGAGGCCTAATTTCCTTCAGACCTGTGTTCAATCATGCATTCATGTGATAATAGTAGAAAAAGCTTTATTCTCGTTATTCTCATCTAGGTATACTAAATATTTTACTGTCTCCAACAGGACGAAGGAGTCAGGCTTGTTTAGAATGTGTTGCTTTCCAGATAATTTTATAATGACTGCTCCTTAGCACCTAGTTATCTTCCAGGTACTAGCAAATTAATATTAATGTTTACACTAAGTTCTTCTGTTTCCCTCCTCTCTCCTCCCCCACCAAAAACATGCTGGTGAGAGAAAATGTACAGGCTTGATGGAAGAATCTACACATTGACAATTATATCAATCTTTTTCCCCCCGTAATTATAGGAGGTCCAGTGGTTACATACACTTGTCTCTAGAGGAACATTTTGTTGTTGTTGTTTAAGAATCTAAACAAGAGTAGAAAAGTGGAAGGGCAATCACATATCTCTTCTGAAGCCACAAATGAAAGACTGGAACTAAGCCATAAAAAACACGAAGGCAATTTTTTTTGTTTTGTTTTGCTTTGTTTTGTTTGTATCTGGGACTTAATTCATTTGCTCCTCTATCACAACCTCTATACTTATTCTAGCCCACACTCTCTCATCCCTCAACAAGTATGTATATGTGTTTTTTAAAAGAAAAAAAAAAATCATAGTTAGCTTTCATCTTGTATGCCTTGTTCAAGCAAAAGCCTGCAAAGTTCCTTTAAGGCAAGCTGCTTCTGGGGAAAAGTCATGCTTCATACCTTCATTAGAGTGCTGAACACGCCTTGAATGCTTAATAACCTTCAGACAATAAGATCAGTGTAATTTGTATAAGGAGCAAGTAGATGAACCATGGAAGGATTTGGCTAACTGTAATAAACTGGGGGTCCCCACGGTTCCCAAATTTCCCTCTCATGTTTTCTCTGACCGCTGTTAAATTTCCTTGAGTGGACTGGCCAGGCTGTATTGCAAGGTGGTAAATGAATTCCTTCCTTCCCCTTGAACTTGTTAAGCTCTCCCGATTTCTCCTACTTTGTCTGGCAGGCTGTTCCACATCTTAATGATCTTTTTTGCAAGAAACAGAGCCTCCTAATATCTAACATGCTGCCCGGTCATCCGCTGTTAGGCAAGCTTGCTTCTGAAGCTAACGACTTGAGGTTTCTCGTACTCTTTCTCTTTTGATTAAGTTTCCAGCCCATAGTGGAAAAGGAGAGGATATGAGGAGGGGAACGAGAAAAGTGAAGAGAGGACAGGGTGGGGGGGTGGGAGGAGAGAGAGACAGAGAGAAGAGAAATGCTATAAATATGGGCCAGTATCTAATTATAATTCAAGACACTGGCAATTTAATAAAAACAACTCCTCCAGAATGCAGCCATAAGGAAAGAGTTTCCACAATCTGTTCATCTGCATAATTAGTGATTGAGGACCTGGGAACAGTTGGAACATTGCTGAGGAAGGCCCAGGTCACATTATTGATAACATAAATAACAAAGATACAGATTTCCCCAAACTACAAACATCAGAATGTAACTAACAACAACCTAATAGGAGCACAGAAAACAAACAGAAAGCAGATAAACTCTGGAGCCGGGCAGGCACAAGACTGGAGTCGAGCACATCATTCATCATTCTAAATACCCTCAGGTTTCTTAGAGTCACCGAGAACCAAGAAAACGGGAAATCCTAACTGGTGGTACTTTCTGCAAGGATGTGTGCCTACAGCTGTGAATATGCATGTTCCATGAGGCAGACACAGTCTTTATGTTTTACACATGGGAACATAATTCATTTTGAAAAAAAAATTTGCATTGCTGAAGTTATTTAATGGCATGGGGGAGACCTGGTAAGTGAATTCTAGAGACCTGGTTTTCAGTTTAGAACTCAGCTGAATTCTGTATAAGAGACTGATATTTAATTCCTTTAAAAATGTGTTAATTATGTACCCCCTTTATAAAATGATGTGAATGCTTATTGGCCATTTGAGAAAGGCTATCAGAACCACAAGAGCAGGAATCCTCTGTCTTTTACTCTGTATTTCCAGCTCTTACCATGCAGCTGAGAAGATAGTACATGCTGTTCACATTTGTTGACAGGCTGCCAGGAGACAAATACAGCACACTAAAAATAAGAGGAGGTTAAGAATCACTCAAACTTCTACTACCCAAATACGATCATGGGTGTGCAAGTCTTAGGCATGAACTTTATGCTGATGGAGATACGACTTCCAAATAATTACTTCAAACCAAGTATCAGCTACATGGAAGTTATAGATTCACAGACTATGCAAGATTTAAGAGTTGCAGCTTAATCAGGCTAAGGTGTATGTGCACTTAAACTATAAGCCTTGGCAAATTTGAACGCTTTGTGTTTTCAGTCAGTGTGAGACCTTCCTCACTGTGTGAACAAAAAACTGTCTTTGAGCCCAAACAGATGGGTGACAGCAGAAGAGACAAGGAAAGAATTTTCTATGCACATACTTCTGTCATGCACGACTGTCCCTAGGGTAAATACGTGAATAGTTTCAACTTTTAACAATAGAAAGGAAAATAGTAATACTTTTTAAAAAGTATATGTGGCTTTGTGCTTTCAGGCTTTAAAAACCACACACATACCTGTGGTTTTGAAATATCCTTAAGACACCAAAGGGGACGATCCTGTCTGACTGGGTGAATGAGATGAAAGGAAAGGCTGTCCTTTCAGTGGGAAATGAACCTATTCAAGCAGGGCTGTAATCATTGCACGTTTGGTTGTTGAAGAATCGAAGACCTTTAAAGTCTAAACTTACCATTATCTAAAACTGGAAAACAACCAGAAAAATTTGCACTTTTAAAATTAAGTATCCTAACATTAACCAATGAATACATATATGTATTCCATTATGTATTATTTGGCAAATATTTATTGAGTTCTCATGATGTGCCATATACTCTTCTAAGCTCTGAAATTACCAGTCAACAAAGAAGACAAAAACTTCTCAGTTCTTGTTTTACCCAAGTCTATGTGAGTATCACAGGCAGGTGGCCCACTAGATCTTGCATTCCTAAAGAAAGCTTTTGGATCTGCAGTATGACTCCCTTGATTTGAAAATCATGTTGTCCCTGGCAGATACCTTTAACTGCCAACTGGTTCAGTACAATTGGCAGAAACCACTGAAGGAACTCTTGCAGGTGGCACAAAGTGAGGCATGGAAAGCCTCAGAAGTTGAGCCTTTTTGGAACTATAGGCAGTGGGGTAAGGTTAGATGGCACAGATACCTACAACTTACATCTGTTATTACAGAAGAATTTGAATCTTACAAGCCAAGGTCAGTATACCTTAGAAAACCCTAGCCTCTCTGCACTATTTTGATGGGTTAAAGATGACCCAAAGCAGTAATTCCTAGAGTTATGTATTTCAAAGGTGGATACAATTAAAATACAACGACAAAACAACTAAAGAGACTTCCCCAGTAGTGCCAACTTTTAATTTCAAATAAGGACATTAAAAGACATTTAAGTATCTTCAAAAGTAGAAGAAAACACCAGAATACATTATAATTGCTTCGAAGAAGAGTTGGCATTTATAACCAACACACGCTAGCTGTGTATAGGAATAGCCTAAATTATGCTGTTGTAAAAATTACCACCATTCCTGCCCCAATCTCTTCAGCTTAAAACGGTCTGTTGATGTTTTTCCTGGGTAGACAGGAGTGGTCACCCCTTGGGCCTTGTGACTGTCAAAGTAGCCATCTCCAATGTGGCTGACTGCTGTGCCAGGGGAAAAGAGAGCTCTGGATGCTCTTGAATCAGCAGTTAATGCTCCAGTGCAGAAGCAACACACATGACTTCTTGCATATAATTCATCGGCCGGAACTAGTCACATGGTCCAGTCCAATTACAGGAAGGCCAGAAAGTGCAAACTTACCACGTGCCAAGTGAGCCAGGAATATCTCACACGCAGTACTGATGAGTGCCACAGCTCTAGACGATACCGTTCTTGGTCTCTTATTTTCAGTGTGGGCTAACGAAAATGCGGTCCCATCCTTTTACAGATTTCAGTTAGAATTTGAGAACAACCCACGTTGGAAGGAAGAATATTTGCAGGCCAAACAAAATTATCTCTGGAAATTGAGAACGTTATTGAAAGCATGTGCAAATTATCACTAGATGACCGATAATAAGGAAATTGCTGGGGGGTCTGACCTATGTGATCAAAAGTAAACAACTCTGAGAACTCAGACGCTGAGAGCAAGAGCAGCAGGAAGGGCATGGAAGCGCCAAGCCAAGCCTGCCCCGGTAGCACAGTATCTTGCACTCGAACTGAAAGACAATTTTCTTTAGCTGCCAACAACATTATGCTTTATAACCCGTTCCTAATCCACCCCCTCAAGGATGATGATTTCAGTGTTACCTCTCTGCACCCAAGCATCTGAACAGGTCTGAGTCAGCCCAGCAAAACCCAGCAACATCACTGTTGACCCTAAAGGTTGCGTAAGAAATTTTTTTAAGGCCTGGTTTCCTGTTCTGCGTGCTCATGTGGTCACAGTTCTTTTGCTCTGTGTTGTTGCTTTTATTGTTGTTAATACATGTGGCAAAACTAACCCTCAATATTAAGTTAAATCTCTTTGCTCAGCTATTCTATTGAGCTGTGAGGCAGGGAAGTGTTACGCTGTTTTATGGAAATTCTGATTTTCAAAGTAATAAACAAATCTCAAAGGAACCAGAAAAGAATTATTGGACTCATGCCACACACTCTGTGTGGGCTCAAGATACTGTACTTGATGATGGCAAATTTCCTTTTCAAAAACACCCCCAAACAAAGCTTAAGTTCCAGAAATGTTTTCTGTGCCAGACTTGTAGTAAATTTTCTTTGGAGGGCCTAATGCAAGATGAAGGACAAATGGAACTAAGATAGACTTGGTACCCAAGTGTGGGAAGAAGAGAGTTCAGACAAATGCGCAACTAGGTTCAAGCCTTTGATTCTGTAATGCAAGTAAATAATCAATTTAGTGGGGAAGAGAAGGTCAGTATCACCATTATAATATAACACATATGGAATAAGATAAATTAAGTTTAAAAAAATTATGATAAAATTCTGTCAGAATAATGTAAAATAAAATGTAAATCTCTCTCTTTCCTAACTTATCCCCAGGAGTCCCACATTCTTCTTCTAAATGTAAAGTTAATGATTTCTAATGTATCCTATAGAAACATTGTAATACCTATACTAACATGTATATCTATATATATTTTTGGTCTACCCAGCTGGGATCTACTATACACTGTGTAGTCTTTTGTGTTTTAATTGTTCAGGAGTCATCTTAGCATCATACAGATGCAGCCTGGGTAGATTCTCTATTGGAAGTTTTAAAATAATGGTTTGCTTTCACCTTGATTTCATTGAGAAACTGCTCATGTAGCAACTCAAGCATCTTGTATACTACCTTGCACTGGAAAAAATAATCTGTTTCACTGAAATATCTCAGGATTAAATATTAGCTATGAATGAATGGGGTTATCATCTTCTCCTCAGAGAAACAACTAAAGACCTAAATAAACACGTTTAAACAATAAACCTGACCCAAAGGGCTGTCAGATAACCTGCTCTTAAAGAGAAAAACTCCTCAAACTGTGTTTATGTCATTAAAAGCTTCCTTGGATACCTGAGGAAAAAAGTAAATAAAATGGAAATCATGGAAACCAGAAGTTACCTCTTCATCAGATTTTTTTCTGAACTTTAATAAAGTTAGAAAGCAACACAGTGAGAAGAGCACCTAGGGAGTGGTTCCTCCAGCAAACCCAACTGTCACAGCTCAGTGCACAGGGACATTGCCTTGCAGAAAGATTAGTACATTTAACTCGGCTGTTTTACAGATTAATATGTTTATTGCTGAGGTGGATTACAAGAACGCACATACCCAGAGAGGAAGGAATACAATGAACATGACTAAAAGGAAAGGAAAATAGCTATTTATTGGACACC